>NC_141239.1:30728795-31188795 GCF_054856555.1 Leptonotus elevatus | reverse complement strand
GTATATATACGTATGTATACGTATATATATATATACGTATATATACGTATATATATATACGTATACATACGTATATATACATATACGTATATATACATATACGTATACATACGTATATATACATATACGTATATATACGTATACATACGTATACGTATACATATATATACGTATACATACGTATACATATATATACGTATACATACGTATACATATATACGTATACATACGTATACATACATACGTATACATACGTATACATATATACGTATACATACGTATACATACATACGTATACATACGTATACATACGTATATATATATATATACGTATACATACGTATATATATACGTATACATACGTATATAAATATACGTATACATACGTATATATACGTATACGTATACATACGTATATATACGTATACGTATACATACGTATATATGTATACGTATATATGCATACGTATGTATACGTATATATGCATACGTATGTATACGTATATATGCATACGTATGTATACGTATATATGCATACGTATGTATACGTATATATGCATACGTATGTATACGTATATATGCATACGTATGTATACGTATATATGCATACGTATGTATACGTATATATGTATACGTATGTATACGTATATATGTATACGTATGTATACGATACGTATGTATACGTATATATATATACGTATGTATACGTATGTATACGTATGTATACGTATGTATACGTATGTATACGTATACGTATGTATACGTATGTATATTAATACGTATGTATACGTATACGTATGTATACGTATGTATATTAATACGTATGTATACGTATGTATACGTATATATGTATATACGTATGTATACGTATATATGTATATACGTATGTATACGTATGTATACGTATATATGTATACGTATGTATACGTATATATGTATACGTATGTATACGTATATATGTATACGTATGTATACGTATGTATGTATACGTATGTATACGTATGTATGTATACGTATATATGTATACGTATGTATGTATACGTATATATGTATACGTATATATGTATACGTATGTATGTATACGTATATATGTATACGTATGTATGTATACGTATATATGTATACGTATGTATGTATACGTATATATGTATACGTATGTATACGTATATATGTATACGTATGTATACGTATATATGTATACGTATGTATACGTATATATACGTATATATGTATACGTATGTATACGTATATATGTATACGTATGTATACGTATATATGTATACGTATGTATACGTATGTATGTATACGTATGTATACGTATGTATGTATACGTATGTATACGTATGTATGTATACGTATGTATACGTATGTATACGTATGTATACGTATGTATACGTATGTATACGTATATATATATACGTATGTATACGTATATATGTATACGTATATATGTATACGTATGTATACGTATATATGTATACGTATGTATACGTATATATGTATACGTATGTATACGTGTATATATGTATACGTATGTATACGTGTATATATGTATACGTATGTATACGTGTATATACGTATGTATATATATATATGTATGTATACGTATGTATATATATATATGTATGTATACGTATGTATATATATATGTATGTATACGTATGTATATATATATGTATGTATACGTATGTATATATATGTATGTATACGTATGTATATATATATATGTATACGTATGTATATATATATGTATACGTATGTATATACATATACGTATGTATACGTATGTATATACATATACGTATGTATACGTATATATATACGTATACGTATGTATACGTATGTATACGTATGTATACGTATGTATACGTATGTATACGTATGTATACGTATGTATACGTATGTATACGTATGTATACGTATGTATACGTATGTATACGTATGTATACGTATATATACGTATATATACGTATGTATACGTATATATATACGTATATATACGTATGTATACGTATATATATACGTATATATATATATATATACGTATGTATACGTATATATATACGTATATATATATACGTATGTATACGTATATATATATGTATATATATATATATATATATATATATATATACGTATACATACGTATATATATATATACATACGTATACGTATGTACGTATACGTGTGCGTACGTATGTACGTATACGTGTGCGTACGTATACGTATGCGTACGTATACGTATGCGTACGTATACTTATGCGTACGTATACGTATGTACGTATACGTGTGCGTACGTATACGTGTGCGTACGTATACGTGTGCGTACGTATACGTATGCGTACGTATACGTGTGCGTACGTATACGTATGTACGTATACGTGTGCGTACGTATACGTATGTACGTATACGTGTGCGTACGTATACGTATGTACGTATACGTGTGCGTACGTATACGTATGCGTACGTATACGTGTGCGTACGTATGCGTATGCGTACGTGCGCGTATGCGTACGTGCGCGTATGTGTTTATATACGCGTATGTGTGTATATACGCGTAGGTGTGTATATACGCGTAGGTGTGTATATACGCGTAGGTGTGTATATACGCGTAGGTGTGTATATACGCGTAGGTGTGTATATACGCGTACGTATGTATACACATACGTGTGTATACACATATACGTGTGTATACACATATACGTGTGTATACACATACGTGTGTATACATACGTGTGTATACATACGTGTGTGTATATATTTATATATGTGTGTATATATATATGTGTATGTATATAAATAAACTTGTTTTTTGATCCGTTAAGATTACACCAACAAAAGATTTGAACTACAGGCAGAATGTTTCACTTTTTCCTTTAGTATTAATTTTACAACAGAGAGAAAATTTGGCAAAAATAAGCCCATGTTTTTTTCCCATTTGGGGGGGGGGGGGGGGGTTGTGTTTTACCTCATTGTCTTGTATTATATTGTGTCAACCAAAAAACTATGCTAACATAATCGGTTGAGCTCTGCTATTGGCAAGACTGAACCTTACTGCATTATTAGGGTACAAAAGGAATGGATCGGTTGTTTTGACTTAAAAACAATAGTGTCCTTAACGTCTCTCATCCTGATGTGTCTGTGTGTGCAGGTGTGTTTCTCGCAAACTTCCCCAATTCTGTGCAACAAGTGCAGGAGGCGTGCTTGAAATATGAGCGCAATTGCATGGCGACCAAGTGTGAAAGTTCCCTAAAGACAAGCGGCCAAATGAAGACATATGGCGTGCCCTTTTTATTGTTCTTTTATCAAAGAAACCATTTTTAGTCACTGACATAGTGACAGGGACCATTTTTAATTTTGGTTGGGTCCCGGGACAACCGTTGGTATTGTGCTCCAAAGTCTCTGCTAGGTATAGATAATAGATAATGCGTTTGTCAGACAGTGCTATTGCGTTAGCAGCCATATACTCAACATACAAGGTCTGACCATTTCCCTGGTTATGAGACTACCGGTAGCTTCTGAGGTCGTGCAGGAAACGTGTGAAAGAGAATAGTAGCACAAAGGCCCTCGTCCAAACTTTCTGCAATTGTGACATTTTACACTAGACGGTTCTCTCACCCAAGCATTTCTTACATCACACCAGGATAGGTCGTGTCACCCCACTTCAAGGTAAAGTAATTGAGCCATGTATTTTTGTTGTGTGTAAAACTGCATGCAGTTGCCCCTTTCATCATGCTCGTCAAAACTGGCTGTTCCTGCATCACTTGCAACCCTGCAATTTCCCACATTCTGAGACAGTGTCAGAGGTGTCTCTGTGAAAGGGAATTGTGCAATGCCAGGCCGGGGAGTGTGAAGTTGAACACTTGACTTTTCCTGTCCTGTTGTCACTATTTGACAAGTATTTTATAATCCCGCAAACTGTGTAGCCCCTTCCACATGCCTGTCAAATCAGCCTACCTGTCTCGGTACCTGTCACACAAAACAGCCAAATGTCCTTGATTTGATGGGCAGTGTGAAAAGAATTATGCACTCAGCAGTGTTGCACTGATGGCTGAATGGGGGTCTAGGGGAGAATTGAAGTCTATTTGGCGGTGAGAAAGGTAATGTCATAAATCCGGGACGGAGGTGTGAAGCTTCACACCCGAGACTCACTTCTCCCGCCCTGTATTGTATACATCCCACAAGCACGTGTTTATCTACTCTAATCATCTGAATTTGAGATGCTGCTGTGTGAAATCACCCTCAATCACAGCAGTACCCATCCCTGATTGGCTTCTGTGTGAAAGGCAAAGGCCGATAGGCTCGAAAATGCCACCCGAGGCGCTTCCAGGCTAACGCCGGCGGCCATCTTTATCCAGTCTCATGCGGTATGCGTGTGTGTTTGTGCGTTAAAGGCTCTGCAGCACAAACAGGGAGAGGAGGGTGTGTGCGCGCGCGTGTGTGTGTGTGTGTGTGTGTGTGTGTGTGTATGTGTGTTTTTAGGGGGGTGCTTATTTAAATAATGAGGCATGGAGGGAGGGGTGTGGAGTCAGGGTGGGAGGTAGAGTGACAAAAGAGGAGGGAGACATCCGGAATGACCATAATACACACAGTGAAGTAGGGAGGGGTGTCTGTGTGTGTGAAAGGCAGGGGTGGGGGGTGTTGGCGGGGCGGAGAGGGGAGGGATCTCCACTGCACTGTTGTGTGACTGGAAATTTAATAGCAGCCACACTGAGGGAGCCACTAAACAAGCTGCTGCTGTATGTGAGGCATCATAACGGCGGACCCTCACTGCAGACGGCGTGTAAGGCGAGTGGTGGTGGTGGGGTGGGGGCGGCTAATAAGCAATTACATAGTGCTCATTAAGTGCATGAGGGGCGCATACAGCAGCAGTCACGTGTTCAAACAGAAGAACAGGTTGTTTGTCCTGTTGCTGTGGGGAAAGCGATAGTGGGCTGCACATAAACACGGATGGAATCTTCAGCTGCTTCACATCTGTGTTGCCTGGAAGCCCACCAACCTATGGAATCAGTCAGCTGCTATTCACAGATGTGGTGCACGTTCACAACAGTCGCTAAACATCTGTATTGCATGGATCCTCTGGTACCTGTCAACTGCTGTTCCACTACTAGTAGTGCTAGTAGTAGTAGTTAAGTGCTTCTGAGATGGATCAGCATTCCCAAGAAACCAGAGGTGATTGATCTTGCATGCAACACAGATGTGAAGCAGGTCTCAAAAACATTTACTCACCTAACGTTTTCCAAAGTCAAGAATTTGCATGTAGACTGAAAGCATATCTGGAATAAAGAGTTGTTTCTGACAACTGCTTCACACCTGTGTTGCATAAAAGTCCACCAATCTATGACATCTGCCAACTGCTGTTCGTCAACTTCTGGCACCAGTAACCTGTTGTTCTAGCCCTCTCGTACATGCTAAATGGGTGGTAATTTAAAGGTCCTGGCCTGGAAGGAATAGCAGTCCACAAGTGGATTCCATAGCTGTTGTGACATCCGTGTTGCATTGAAGTCAACCAATCACACGTATTTTTCCACCCCAGCTCACAGGAGCCAGCAGTTGGATTCTAACACAGATGTGAAGCAGTTGTCTGGAACGGTGCTTCTTCATCAAAGTCAAATGTCAGCTGTATGAACTGAAAGCAATCGTAAGATTTAGACCAGTGGTCCTGTGGCCTGGAAAGGCAGTTCACAGGTGGCCTCCATACAGTAAAGATGTGAAGCCGTTGTCACATTTGTGATGCATGAGGTCCACCAATTTCTGACACCTGTGAAATGCCATTCCATAGTAATTGCACACACATGAATAAACAAAAAAAACTAAAAGTACACTCTAAAAAGAGAATTGTTGACCAACTTAATACAATTGAATTAAGTTAATCCAAAGTGAATATATAAGGTTTAATGAACTCATAATCAATTTAACTTAATATATTCACTTTGGATTAATTTAATTGAAGTTGGTCAACAATTCTCTGTTTAATCTTAAATTAGTTCAATAATTCTTTTTAGAGTGTAAAAGGCTAAACTGAAACTAATAAAAACTCAAATAAAACAAAGTATTTACAATTTTTTTTTATAAAACCTAACAAACCCGCTCAGAAAACTAATTAAAACGAACGTGGTTATAAAAACAAAACTCAAATCTGGGTGCGAGTGCGTCTGTGCATGAGTGAGCATGAATGTGTGCACGCCGCACCGACTGCGCGTGGGCGTTGTCACGGCGACCGCTCCGGTAAGCAAGGTGACGCAAACCGCAGAACGCGTGCGTGGGAATCGAACACGCGCCCCCAGGCACACTTTCACGCTGTAATGAATAATCGTCGTCATTCATAACGACCACTTGCTCGTCTTGTATTTGAGGCGTTCAGGCAGCTCACGTGCGTTCCGGAAGCATCATCATCCTCATTGGAGAGAGAGACTGGAGACGAAGGTGGAGAAAGAGAGAGAGAGAGCGAGCGAGTGAGCGAGCGAGGGAGGGAGGGAGGTGGAGGAAGACATCCTCCCATTCCGCGACCACTCTGCAGAGGAGCACGTCGTCGCCGCTGCTGCCGTGAGAGCGCTCGGTGCAGGATGCATCTTTTCCCGCCGGCGCCGTCCCCATCGCTCGCCTCTTTTCCCGCCAAGGTGAGCCGCCTTTGTCTGTCAGTCCTTTCGTCTGTCTCTACTTCTGAGGATGGATGGCATCCACGCAGCAACATTTCAGCGCGCGCGCGCGCGCGTGCAGGCTTCGGTCCCACTCTTTGGAATTATCCGCATCTTGCACCTGCGCCGGGGACGACTTGGAAAATCCACGAATGACTGCGTGCGAGTGTGTGTTTGCTGATGCGTTGGTCTGTGCGTGAGAGAGTGTATATGTGTGTGAGTAGTCAGCTGATTTGCTTACTCAGAATTCAACAGATTCAACCCCCCTCCCCAATCTAGCGCTGGTGGTCTCACCTTGAGTCCCCCTCCCTTCTCCCACTGTCATCCATTAATGGCACTTGTTTGCGCAGATAATCCATTTCCCACCTCCCCTCCGCCGTGATAATCACGGGAAATTGCGCAGGCACCTTGCGGGGACTGCTGCATGTGCGCCGGCTTAGGCATGTGAGTCAGTCAGAGACAAACCCCCCCCCACCCCCCCCCCCCCCCTTCTTATCTCCCACTCCCCACCCCACCTCCGCCGCTCCTTAAGACCCGGCCCACACTCACCCCTGCACCCCCGGTGGTGAACAAGCAGCAGATAGAGGGCTTACGAAGGAATAATGTGTCTTAATGGGGGTGAAAGGGGGCAGTGGGGTGCGAGTCAGCACCATTGGGGAGCAGGAATTGCGTAAAAAGTCACCTGTTCACGGCCGATGTTTGATTTGTATTCATGACGGCCAAGATTCAGAGCATGGTGCGTCATGTGCAAATGCCTCCCTAATCAAACCCCTTTCACCAAGACAGGAATTTTATCACCTGGGAATGGGGAAGTTGGAGGTATTATCAGATAACTGTCATTTTAAGTCGCCTTTTGGAGGTGGAGGTGTTGAAGTTGACCCACAAAGTTATCAGCTTCAGAGGTGGTATGATAGCCCCTTTCGTACTGCCAATATGGGTAAGCTTTCCCCTATGTCGCTGTCCTGTGTGAAAGAGACGAGCACAGAATGGCATCAGATGTCGTATCAGATCACCTCTTTTCATGCTGTTTTTCCAGGGGTAAAATCACCGACACTAAAGTGTGTGGAAGTATTGCAGACCCACAAATTTACTTTCTTCAAAGGTAGTCGAAGATCAATTACTCTCACACTGCCTTGAAAATTCGCCTTTTCCGTGTTGACATTCAGTGTGAAAGGGGGCCTGCAAATTTGCCAGCTTCAGAGGTAGCTCAGGTCGTCCCCTTTTTGTCCATCAAAGTCATGTTTTTCCCAATTTAGAAATACTGAATCCTAAAAATAAAGTTTTTCGTGACGAGTACCCATGTGGTGTTGTAGTCAACTTGCTAATATTTTCGGCTTCAGGGGTAGTATCAGGTAGCCCCTTTCTGCCAATCAATTATGGTTTCCCTTAATTATTATTTTGTGTAAACAGCCGTGCTAATTTTCCTGATTCGGAGGTATGATGGTTAGTAACTGTCAACATTTTCTTTTCTTGTCTTGCTGTTCGGTATGAATGGCTCCAAGTCAACTTTTGTGGTAGTATCAGATCGCCCGTTTCTGCTCGTCAGTCAACTTTCTCTCGTGTTTTTTGTGTGAAGGGATGGAATGGGGTATCGAAGTTGTCCTACACATTTGTTGGGATTAACCAATAGCCCCTTTCTGTCTTCTCTTTATGTCTTGCTGTTTTGAGTGAAAGGTATCGATACGGAATTGGGGGTGCAGGTGGTATTAGGCTGGCCCTTCAGCCTGTGAAAATGAGCTTTTTCCCGGCTTTTTTGGACTCTTTGTTTCATGTGAAAGGTACTGACGCCAATTGGGGATTTGTCGGTCAGCCCTGGAATTTTCCTGCTTCTGTGGTAGTATCCGAAAGCCCCTTTCTGACTGTCAATGTGTCCCCCAGATTTTTCTGTCTTATTGTTCTGCGTGAATAGTGCAGACACAAACTGGCGAGTTGAATTTTCCGCCTGAAGTGGTAGTATCTGATAGCCCCAACCATCAACGTTATCTTCTTCACAGCTTGTTTTTGTCTTATTGTTTTGTGTGAATGGTACCAACACAAATTGGGTAGTTCTTGAAATTTTCTCCTTCACTGGTAGTAGTTGTGGAATTTCCCCTTTCCTGCCGTCAATAGGCATCTTCCGCAAGTGTAGTTTAAGGTAGGCCGCATGAGTTGCGAGGAACATCTCCGCTGCTGCATTAGGGGGCAAACCGAGTAACACTTGCCCTAAATTTGGTGTGTGTGTGTTTGTGTGAAAGTGTGTGCTTGCATACAGTACGTGAGTGCGCGTGTGCTCGCCCAGACAGCAGCAGAGGGGCCGAGATTATGGATGGCAGAAAAAGTGCCGTAATCAGGGCGAGCGAGTCAGCGAGAGGCGCTGATGTCTTCATAGGACGGCCGCGGATGGAAAACACGACGGCACCAGACCGAGAGTTTGCCTTTCTAGATTATTCCTTGCAGAATGAGAACAGATTCTGATTTACAGTATATTAAAAACAAAATGTACAATTGAGCCACTGAGAACTAGATGGGCTAAGTTTTCTTTTATTTATTTTTTATTTTTTTTGGGGGGGGGTAGTCATTTGCTGGAGAGTGAGAGTGCATGTAACATCCTCTGGATGTTTTTTTTGTTGTTGCAGAAATTGTGTTTGTAACTCAGATTTCGGCATGTTGCTAAATATGTTTTTTGGGACATGGACCATATTGGATAGCCTCTTATTTTCTTTCCTTTTTTCATTCCGCGAGCAGAAACCCGCCTTTCCCTGCTCTCGTGAAGGTCCACTGCCGACCGCAATGCCAACCAGCTGCCGCGAGTATTAGGCTATAAGGAAGGTGGGGGGAGGGGTTCAAAATTGTGAGGGTGGAGTTCGCGCTGAGCTCCTGACGTATAAAACCGAGTTGATTTTTGTGAAAAAATGCACAAAATGAGTTCTGAGTTGAAAAATTAGTTTTGTGCTGTTCTTCAATGGTCATTTTTAATGCGGGTGGGGGTGGGGGGGTAATGACAGTATGTGGTTATTTTGTGGTCTGCTTCAAACATTTTGTTGTTGGATTGTATTTGTTATATACATGCATTGGGAAATGTATTATGAAAATTACAATATATTAAGAGCACATACTGTGTTTAACTCATTCACTGCCATTGACGGCTATAGACGTCAAAAATTCATTTGAACTATTTCTATTAGTTTAACATTTTTTTCCCACTTTTGTTAGAAAAAATGTATTGTACATTTAGAACAGATCTAAAATGTGTTAACTAGTGAAGTAATGCGAATGATTATGATACATTTTTTAATCATCTTAAAAAAAAAAAAAGATTAGTAAAAATAAATAAATAAATAATTACAATTACTTTAAAAAAAAAAAAGAAAAAAAATACTATTAAAAATTAGGGGAGTCAGGCGATTCATTTTTTGGGGTAATTAATCGCATGACTTCACTAGTTAACTCACGATTAATCACACATTTTGTATCTGTTCTAAATGTACAATATTTTTTTTTATCTAGGTTCTATACTCTTGTTAACAAATATGGGAAAAAAATGTTAAACTAATAGAAATACTTCAATTTGTTGTATTTTGTTTCGTCTGTAGCCGTCAATGGCAGTGAATGAGTTAAAAATGCCACTTTGTCCCCCAGTAGCACTGCTGAAAAATTGTGGCCCCCTCCAGCATTTAAGTTGCTCGTCCCTGACCTACCATATTTCTTTATCATTTTATTCAAAGGGAGCCGTGTTGGATTCCTCTTTTTCGTCGAAAATGCTTTTAGGCATTATAGTTTTTTTTTGTTTTGTTTTTTTCAAACAACAAAACAAAACCCTTTTTTTCTATCGTAAATATAGACGTCAATTCTAAGCGAATTTTCGCTATTCTCGCCAAATAGCGGGGGTCCACAGTATCCTAGCATAGCGTTGGTTGCTTGTCAGGTCAAGTGAGGTTGAGTTGCACTTGTTGTTGCGTCCCTCAGGGACCAGCATGCATTGCAGCTCTTGGGCGCTTGTTGTTTTTGGGGTCAGTGATGCCATAAAAGCCTCGGTGGTCCCACTGCCATCGTTTAGCAAGTAAACATTTACACGGTGGATGGCGAGAAGCCGAGCGTCACGCCGCCTCTTGTGAGCCAACCCGCTCACTTTCCGAGGCGCCCGGGGTGCAGCGTCGCACCAGATAAGACCTCATCTGAGTGCTGATGTCACAGGGTCGGGGGGGGGGAGTGGATTGGTGATGGGCACACAGGAACCAACCGGTGTAATGTTTGCACGCTTTGGACCATTCCTCTCAGTTTGTTCCTCAAGGGAGGGGGGGGGGGGTGACTCAGTGGCGTGGTTTTATTTACACGTTTTGCCCTCTTTGCACTTTTCTCCCGCAGCGCTGGTGAATGCGTCCAAGTTCCAATTTTGCTGCGTTGGGGTCATCCAGTCAACTTAGCTTTTGCACTTGTTTTGAATGCAAGCACTTAATTTACAGCAAAAAGAACATTTGAAGAACTGGAGCAGCGCACAGCTATAAAGGGCCCTCGCAACCCTGGCCACGTTGGAGCACTTGCACGTTGGGGTAATGGCACAAATTAAAAAACAACTCAGAAATAGAATAAATGTTTTGCCAGGCCCTGTGTGTGTGCAAGGTATCATGAGTTTTCTCTGGAAAAGGTGCATCGTCATGGCAACGGTGTGCAACAAAAGAAAAAGCTTACAATAACGTTTCATCTTATACATCTTTAGATGAGACACCCCAAAGTTTGAAGACAATTGTATACATCCTGTGAGAGGAGTTTGTTAAAACATGACCTCTATAAAAGACCAAAAATGGCGGCAAATTCCAAAATAACTAAAATGGCAGACTTCTTGTTGGGTTTAGCATATGGCTAACACCAAAAGACTTGCACACGGTCAACTGGGGTTGCTTTGTTAAAAATTCATAGGGGGTGCTTTTGAGACATTTTTTTGAAAAAAAAAAATTCTAAAACAAAGATTTTTTTTTATACCGGGTTTGATCTGCCTTCAAAATGTAATGCGTTTTTGTCCAAGTTTTGACTCTCAAAAGCGCATCATTTTTCATTGCAAACAGTGCATCGCCATGGCAACAGTGTGCCATGAAAGAAAACCTTTTCAATAACTTTTCATCTTAAACATCTTTAGATGAAATACGCAAAGTTGAAAGACTGTCGGAGTCATTCTGTAGGAGGTGTTTGTTAAAATATATGACCTCTATAAAAGGCCCGCAAAAATGGTGTCAAATTCCTAAATAAATCAAAATGGAGGACTTCCTATTAGATTTAGAATATGGCTACAAAATACTTTTTTGTACATCATGAGCTGTTGCATTATGCCTCCCAATTTTCATGGATGCAGCTGAAACATACAACCCCTGTGTTTGTCCCAGGTGTTGAGATGGTACAGCTAAAGTTTCGAGTCAATCGGGTCAAAAGTTTGACGTCTATCGATCGGCCAAAATTGGGCGTTCAGATACTCATAACTTACTTGGTGTCCATTTTTGCTTGAAAGGCATTTTTGCACGGGTGAAAATGCGCCTCCCATTTTTCATAGCCTTATGTCAAACAAAACGGTATAGGTCTCTGTTAAACCTATGTATAGAACCTTTTTTTTCTTGAGAATGTAAAAAAAAAAAAAAAAAGTATTCACCAGGCCCGATGTGTGTGTAAAGTTTGAAGAGTTTTTGTTTATTTTCAGGGTCTCAAAGATGCAATTTTTCGCTTTTGGGCCCTAGAAAGTGTGGAGCTCCTGAATGCTCAAATGAAAGGAACATAAAGATCTTTCTTCTTTCCCTCCTTTGGGGAATCAGAACACAACTTGATACAATCTGAGGCCACCAACAGGCTAATAGTGGAACAGCAGGCAGACTCGAACTTTATCCTCCACACTTTTTTGATGCGCAAAAACTCCCACATAATACAACCGATGTATAGCCTACTGTTCACGTTTCAACTTGCTTAAAAAAGTCACGCCATCCTGGGAATATATCATCTGATTCCACATTACTTACCGTTTTCACGCAATTTAACATTTAATATCAACTTTTCCTCGTTTATTTTCGATAGGACAGACATTGAATTTTTTCCAAGTCACTTTGCACGCCCGCTTCCATACATACAACTTATCATCATTACCAGCTGTCTGATAAAGTGCATTGGCCAGTAATCAGGAGGTCATGGCTTTGAATCCCACCTCCGACAGCAGCTCATCGAAACAGGAGGCGAGGGTTTGAACCCCACCTTAGACTGGTTGCAGTTGCATTTTTATTCTTTTCATTTATCATTCAACTCCAATTAATATTTAGTCATTTTCACATAATTTATCTTTCAATTGACTTCGTAAGCATTTCACAAGCATTCCACATGCATTCAAATATTAGCATTCAGCTTTTATTAGCATTCAGCTTTCACATGCAATTTCTCCAGAAATTGCACTTTGTCTAATTTGTAGTCGTAGTTGGAGGAGGAGGTTTTTTATTTTTTATTTTTAACTCTTGTAAAACCACAACGTCCCCTCTGGGGGTTAAAAAAGAAAATTGTATCTTATATTAAGATGTTTTCTATTGAACATTTAAAGCAAAATGTAAGTTAAATTAAATAAGTTTAAAATATACAAAAATAGCGAAATGCAGGAATTAAAAATAAAGTAAGAAATATTCTAAAACAAAAAAAATGGCGTAAAAGTATCGTAAGTCCATGAAATAAGTTTGTTAATTTTGTATTAAAAAAAAAAAAGTTTACTTAAAAAAAAAAATATTATTTAGCTTATTTCGACACCCCCATGATTATTTTGTTTGTGACTTTTTGGACTTACATACTTTTACTGTACTTTTACCTATATAATTTTTTTGGGGATGGATGGATTTATATTTTTTTGCCTTTTTTCCTGTTCATTTATTTTTCACTCACTCGCATAATTGTTATGTTTTGTACAAAACTGTTTATTTCCGCTTATTAAAAATGTTGCCCTTTTAAGAAAAATCCTTTTAAGATGTGCTCCCAAAATTCAGTAAAAAAAAAAATCTCTTTCAGCTGTTTGTTACTTTACTTGTTTTTTTGCCTCATTTAAATTTTGTTAATTAAAGGCCGAAGGGAATGATTTCAAGAGTTTCAAGCACGTTGCTTTGCTTGCGTGCACTTCCGAGCGACGCTAAGGATGGAAAATGACAGAAGCGTATCCATCTAAGCTACTCATTTCAATACCGAGAAACAGAGAGGTTCCATGATTTGGAACTTTGATCATATTGTGTGAAAACTTTTACCCACAAAGGAGGCACTGTCATCTTCTAGGTTTCCTCAAAGAAAAGAACCCCCCAAAAAGTGGATTTTAATAGTGACATAAATCCAAATAGCCGGCAAATCTATCAATTCTTCATAAAAGATGCCAAATAGTAATCCTGCCTATAGAGTTGAAAACATGCAGATTGTTTTGTAGTTTTTTGGTGGCAGGTGAAGCCGCTTTCATGGACGCGGCCATCTTGGAAATGGGAGGTGGCCACGAGCTGCACTGTTCAAAAGTGCTGAAGTTCCCCTACATGTCAAAATTGGAATACATTTTTTTAGTTAGCCCTCTTTTGTTCTCAGTGCCTCAATTAGGATCAAGTCCAGGTACTGCAAATGGCTACCGTGGCACGTTACCATGGCAACGTCCGAGAGCTTCTATTTTGCACATGGACGTGCGCGCGTGTAGAAATGAGGCGAGGAGGTGTGGAACTGGCCTCCACGTGTTAGTTAAGGGAAGGCGGCGAGGAAGGAAAGCACGGGAGCGACCATGTGATGTGTGCGGCACGTCACCGCGGCGATGTCCATCATCCAGTGGTCCTGGGGCGACGTCCTCGCATGGGGCCGTTGTTGATCTGGCCGCGCGTTAGTCAGCGGGTCAATCATCTCGGGAGAGGTCGCCAAAGAGTGACACGTATGCGACCAAGCGCCGTTTGTTGCCTGTTACACAGTACATTATTCATGTGGATGGACTTGTGTAAGTGGATTGGGGTTTTTTTCTTTTCTTTTTTTCCTTCTTTTTTTTTTTTTTTTTAAATACGCTTTTGCTTAGTTTATTTTTTAAAAGTATTTTTTTATTTTTTTACCAAAGGCAACAGCATGTTCAGTAGCACAATTAGTGCATAATAAAGGCGAAACAACAGTCAGCAAAAATAAAAATGTTACATTTCACTTTTTAATTTAAAAATGATTTTAAAATGTTTTGATTCAATTTTTAAGTCACTGTTTTATTTTCCCCAAAATATTTTAAAATATTTTTTGACATCCTTTTCTTTTTAACTTGCTGCACTTTTTTCGTTACACAATTTTTGTTACTTTTTAAAAATGTTAAAAAAATATTTTAATTAAAAAAAAAACCTTAAGTTTTCTTGAAGTTTAGACTTTAAAAAAAAACTTTTTAATTGTTTTTGGAAAAATATTTTACATTTTATTTTGATTCTTTTACTGTTACATTTTTCTTGTATTTTTGCTTTTTTTACTTTTTAAAATATTTTTGTTTTAAAAAACTGAGTATTTTCCTTTCAAGTTTAAAAAATATATACTTTTATTCGTTTTTTTAAAATTCTTAGTTAAAATCTTTAAATATTTTACTTTCATTTTCACTTTTACTTTTTAATAATTTTTGACAAATAGTTAAACTGTTACTTTTTTCTTTTCTTTTTGTTTTGTTTCCTTTTTAAAAATGTTGAAAATATTTTTGTTTAAAAAAAACGGAATATTTTCCTTTCAAGTGTAAAAAAAAATACTTGTATTCGTTTTTTGACATTTTTTATTTAGTTTTACTGTTACTTCAGTTTTTCCTATTGATGTTTTTTCCCTTTAAAAAACACGTTGAGCTGCTGATGTTTCTTCCCACCAGCGTGCGTCTTTAATGTTAATGCAGGAGATGGTGTGTATACTGTGTGAGAATATTTATGAGGCGGTATGTCCTGCATTCCAATGCAGGCACACGCAGAGTGTAAAATGTGGCTTTCTTCTCGTGTTCCATCTCATTGACATCTTTGCATACTTACTGTGTTCTTGGCGCAGTATTGGAGTGTTTTTTAAAATTTATTAAGCAGGCTTGTTTGTGGTTGACCTTGACATGGACTTTGACATTGAGGCAGTTGCAACTTGCGCCATTTGTTTAAATGTCTTCTCTTTTTTTTGGAGGATGGGGGGGGGTCACGTGATTGCCGGAGGCCCGCGTGCGCCTTTTCAGCAACTTTTGAATATTTCATGTGGAAAACAACAAAGAATGCTGCACTTCTTGACGTCGGCCATTTCAAAACACACACACAGCCATGATCACACGCACACACGCGGAGGGAGCAAAGTGCATGTGTGTCGTGTGCGTTTGCGTGAACGGTATTGATGTTTGGGCCCGGAGGGCGTTTGGTTGCGCGGGATATGCAAATAACATCCTTGAGGACCGCCAAGCGTCTTTAACGTCACGTGAAAGATTTTGTTTGGAGTCTGGGAAAAGGAGACTGCAAGAAAACGGGACGCTTTGTTGCACTTGAGTCGAGGTGGACTTGGTTTACTTCCTCATCATGGACTCTATGGACGTGTATTTACATTTTGACATGTACTTTTTATTTACTGTATTGCTTTTTTTTTTTTTACTTGAACTTTTTATTACTTTTCGTTGTTTTAATTTGTGTTCTTATTTTTTTTAATTGAAGAATTTTACTTGAACAATATTTTTTTGTCCTCTGCCATCTGTCTTTCTCTTTGGCCTCTATTTCATCACTTAATTCCTTTTCTTTTTCATTATCTTTGTCCTCTATTTCGTTGTTTTCTTCCTCTTTATCCTCTCATCGTCTTTGTTGTCTTCTTCATCTTTTATTCTCTGCCTTCTTTGTCCTCTTCATTTTCTTGGCCTTCTGCTTCATGTTCTTTGTCCTTAACTTGTTCACCATGTCTGTCTTTGTCTTGTCCTCTTTTTCTTCGCCTCTGTCGTCATCTTTGCCCGCTGCCACTTTGCTTTTTTCCTCTTCTTTGTCTTTTCTTTTTTTGTGTTCCTCTACTCTGTTCTTGTTCTTGCCTTAAATCAGAGCGTCTGTGAGTCCCCCCCCCCCCTTTTTCATATTTCAAACTCCCCCCCGGGTCAAAGTCAAGTCTGCTGGCGGTTAGTCAAAGGTTTGAAATGTTTATAAGCGCCGCGACCAGCGCGAGCTGCGATAGACGAGCCCCGCTGATGTTCGACCGTGTTCCGTTTTGGACGGCTAAAGCTAAAGATGGTGGGCAAATTATAGCTCTAAAAATAGTGGCGCTACATAATGCAGCACAATTTGAAGGGTATAGTTATCGCAATCGGAATGTACTGTAGCGCTGAAGCAAAAAGCAAAACGCATCGTATTGTAATTGGAGTCCATAATTGCAGTTGATTTGATCACATCTCAGTTGGAGGACGTTGTATCAAAATAGGAGTTTTGGGCTAACCATATTGTATCCGATTTGGCGTGAATCCGATGGTCGTGACTACAATTGGCATGTATCATATCATAATTCGGAGTGAATTGTATCGCAGCGTGATTGAACTAATCGTGTAATGCGTCATATCCTAATTGGTAAATTGAATCATCTTGCACTAAAATTGTAGTAATTGTATTTTTGAAGTGTTTCGTATTGCAATTTGAGTGATAACCAGATTGGATTGTTTTGTCAATTGTGTTCGTATCACAACCTAATTTGGAATAAAAATGGATTGCATCGTAATGGTCACGTCATATTGTCATTGTCTTGTATCTTAATTGGAGTACCGTAAATTGAATCGTCACGCTGTAATTGGAATTTAATTGTAGTGTATCATATCGGATTCCAATTGCAGCAAGTCATATCAATTGAGCATATCGTCTTAAATCCAAACAAGTCAGTTCATGTTGACATTTGTGAACCTCTCCATGTCAGACCTCTTTTCGGCCACTTAAAATCAATCAAAAATGATGAACGACCCATCATTGATGAATTCTTTTCCAGTTCACAGATAAAGCAAACTCCTTGAGGGCGCCTCGTTTCCACATTTCAGCTTGTCAATAACCATCCGGCGAGCCTGAGAAAAGACGGAGACGGGAGGTGCAGATGGCGTGCGGCGCGATGTGCGTCCTGAACACCGCCCGAAGGGGACAGCGAGACGGAATCGGACTTGAGCGAACGCCATTCCGCTCAATCGGCCACAATATGTCACAATATGTGGTGTTATGGTCAGGTTC
Source organism: Leptonotus elevatus (assembly GCF_054856555.1). NCBI lineage: Eukaryota > Metazoa > Chordata > Actinopteri > Syngnathiformes > Syngnathidae > Leptonotus > Leptonotus elevatus. The sequence continues at coordinate 31,170,995 of NC_141239.1, read as the reverse complement.
ACTCCGGTCATGATGAATATGATACCATTTACTTCTACTACGCTACAATTCACTCCAACTACGATGTCAAGTGTTTTGATTTCACTCCATTTTTATGTGATAGAGTCATTCCAATTAGGATACGATCCACTTTATTAGTGATGCGATACGATTCGCTCCAATCACGATGCAATGTGATTCACTTCAATTTACTATGACATATGCTATGAGTCTTTTCAATTCATGATTTCTCGTGCTATACCATTTTACAGCAATGTTGATGCAATGGCATTCAATTCACTCCAATTACGGTGCATTGCTCTATAATACGATATATTTTTAATCCAGTTACAGTGTGATTCGATTACTCCATTTATGTATAATAATGATATAATTCACTCCGATTACAAAGTGTTTCATTTCACTCCAATTCTGGTGTATCTCACTCTAATTGTAATACGATTCACTCCAATTGCAGTACGATTGATTTACTCCAATTATAGTGCAGTTCTTTATAATTAGGATATAATTCAGTCCATTACAATGTGATTCGATTTAATCTAATTATGTGTTTCTCCATAATTGTGATATGATTTATTCCAGTTACAATGCAATTCAATATATTCCAACGATGGTGTCTTTTCTATAATTACCATATTATTCACTCCAACTTTACTTTTGATTCACTTAAAATGATAACGCACTGAAACGGAATTCACTCCAATTACAATCGGATTGTCTTTCATTTCGAGCCAAGCCACGATGCGTGGTAGTATATCACAATACGAGGCAATATGGCACAATCTATGACATTATGTCACAATATGTGGCACTTTGTGGCATGGCTGCCAGCCGCTGATTGAATCCATCCACTCCATCCATTAACGTTTTATTAAAATGCGTTTAGCGGCGCACTCGCGCTGACATGATGGATTCCATCACGCCGTTTTAATCAATACCGCCATTGATTCGCCACGCACGCACACACACGCACACACAGGAAGTGGCTCTTTTACTCCCCCTTAATGGAGACTTTTAGTACGTCACAGATTATGACTGCTAATGTGTCGTAGACTGAACACAAGAGACAAGTGTACAGCAGCTAACTGGCCTAGCGGAAGCTAACGTCTCCGTTGCCACTCGGTGTTCTTTGTTGTTAATTCCTGCAAACGGAAGCTAGCTGCGCTAAGGCACACACAAATGTAGCACTCACTCCTATTGATGCCCAACTGCCAATTCAGAGCTAGCTACAGTATCCATGGCTAGTTATGCTACTAGCTAGGCCGCAAGGAAGCAACTGACGCCATTGGTCAGCTGACTCTTTCCCGCTAGCTACGCCATACACCATAATGAAACACTGACTCACTACCCTGCCACTGCTACTTTTTATTTATTTTATTTTAAACTTAGTAGCAAAATTGTCATGTAACTGCAAAATGTACACATTGGTGGCCGTGTAGCCTACGTGTGGAAAATGGCTGGTGTTGGGTTGGAGTCTTTTCTGTCTAATCTTTTCTATCGCCGCTGCCTCGGCGTCGCGCCTGGCAGCGTGTCGCTTCCCGGGGGATCATCCAGGTATTCACGCCTTATCCGAGCGCGGCTGACGGATTTGGGTCCTCGTTCACGCTTGCCTGGACGCGGCAAAGAAGAAGACCCCCCCCCCCCCCCCCCCACACACACAAACACTTAACCTGTAAAATGTTCTGACGAGCGCATCGGCTTGGTTCTTTTCAGTGATTCACGTGTCCGGTATACAAAGCGTCAAAGTCAGTCGGTGTCGTCGCGCCGCTTCATCATCGTTTTGCCGGCATGACGTCAGCATTTTTCACGCTCTGACATTTCACATCTCTGCACGTTCATCTTGAAATGTGTGGGAAGGACCCCATCACTGCAGCTGACAGCGCATGCACGAACGCAATCTCGATACAACGCGACGATGAACATACTTTCTATGAAGAAAGCGACTCCAGATGCAATATGAGTCGGTACGAACGATTCACTGCAATTACTGTGCGACGCGGTTGACTGCAAGTAGAACGCGATTGACTCCAATTAGGATGCAAACGGTAATCTTCTCTACTTTAGAGGTGCATTTGCTCTTTAGTAAGTCAAATACTCAAGCCGGGACGCCGCCCCGGATCAAACGCGTGCAGGCCATCTTTTAACCTCCTCCAGCCGACACATTGGCCATTAAACATTTAGCTTGTGTGCGATTAGGAATTCCTGTCACGCGTCCAAAGATATGAAATATGTCAGCGTGCATTAATGGCGCGCACGCTAAACGCACTAAAACATGCGCTCAACGTCTGGAATATTTCACTGAGATTTAAGGGAAAAAGTGAGAGAGAGAGTGGGGGGGGGGGGGGCCTGTAGGATGGTACAGAGCAGAATGTCTGTAGGCCAGGGGCCGTGTTGGGAATAACGGGAAGTGAAGTGCCTACATTTGCCCCCTCACAACGCACAAACATCAAATCCACTGTCATGCGCTCGCTTGTCATGCTAAATGTCAGTTTAACATGATGTCCTCAAACGCACTAACAACACTAAATGAATACTTTTGTTTGAAATCCATGCAATAATTGTTCGTATTATTTTTCATGTCTTGACAGTCTGTGGCATCCTGGGCCAAGTGGGTCAGTGACCCACATTGCACAAACAGCACAAAATTCTATGTTTGATTTTCTTGCCCTGTGCAACCCACTTCAGAGCATGTGCACGTCACTGCTGAGAGTTGAAGCAATAACGGAGTGACACAGGTTTAACGTTGCAAAATTATAACTTTTAGTTCGAACAGCATATGCAAAATTGTACAACACAATCCTCGGCCCGATAACTAAAGTAATCCTTCTTTGTTCCTTGTGGAAATTGTTCCGTGACGATCCAATTTAGTCCAAGTCAAAAGTCATAGAACGTATCCAAAAAGGTGATCTTGTTGTTGGTCAACAAGATTAGCACCATCCTACCACAAGGCCGTCGGTTAAGGGGTGTGGTAATCGTTCCTTGTTCGTCGTGGGTTGCTCGCCATCAAAGGATCAGTGAGGCAGCTTGTAGGAAAATTGGAGCTTCACCAATCTTTCTTGCATTACAAAAAAAACGGCAAAAGAACAGGCTCAGAATTCAGGATACTTAATACTAGGGGTGTGCCCCCCCCCCCCCCCAAAAAAAAATCGATTCTCATTTAGTACGATTCAGAATTGGTTTTAAATTATTAAATTATTTTATACGGTCTTGCCTTTGTTTGTGCGTACCTTTATTTGGAGCGCTGTTCATGTTGTACCCGGTTTGGCCACTGAGGGGCAGTGTGGTCCCACGCGGTCTAATACACTGTTAAGTTGTAGCCACATTAGAAAGTAGAAGGAAAAAGTCACGATCAAGTTACTCCAATAAAAGTTAATTTTTTTTATTCAGCGTGGAGCCGTTCTTTTGAGTGATATAAGTGCCGCGAGTAGCGCGCTAATTAGCATTAGCGAGTCAAACTGGAGTAGATCATTACAATTCCTTGCACATCTACAGATTGAAGCAAAAATCGTTGTCAATCGAATCATTTTGAAGCAAAAATCGTTCTCAATCGAAAATCGATTCTGAATCGAATCGCAGGCCCAAAAATAGGAATCAAATCGAATCGTGAGACATTCAAAGATTCCCACCCCTACTTAATACAAAATAAGCTAGTAAGTTTTCTAGTTGTTGTACAACATAAAATAATTTTCAGTAAGGAAAATAAAAGAGCATGGAAAGGAAAGCGACAACCAGTATTTCCCATTAACAGTTCAATAAAGTGAAAATATAACATTTTAATCTTAATAATTACAATGGATTTCAAATGATGATGAGATAAGGTAATATAATAGGAGTATTCGTTTAACCATTTCAAATACCTTAAAATAAAATTACTTTCTTTTATCGTGAGTAGCTTTAACCTCAAATCACAATCAGGAAGAAAAAAAAAGTCTGTCAAAATCTCACAAGTAAAATGTTTTTGTTTGTGAAACAATCAGTATAAATTTCCCCTTTAAAATACATTCGTCAGAAACAACATAAAAGGTGCAAAAATATATCTAGAAAGTCGCTAGCTTAGCCTCATTCACTTTCTGGTGTCCTCCACACACAATCACAAGAGAACTTTTTAGAACTAGCTTATCAAAGAAGGGGGTTTTCAACCCAAAACGCCTGCGCAGTAAAAGGCCTCCTTGTGAGTTCTCGAAACGTCTAAAATGACGTTTACACGGTTTTACAATCATGGACAAATAAATGTTAGGAGCCCAAAAAGTTTCCATACCGTTTCCCTTGGACTTGAACTGGGAGAAAACAATTGGGATAAATGTGACGTCCGACCATCCTCGAATGCAGCATCAGTCTCTGGCAAAGCCACAAGTGAGCTTGGATTTCCTGGCTAAGTAGGACTACATTTCCCATGATTCTTGAACACGGAAGCAGGAAGTAGTTCTAGATCCACATGACGAAAACACGTCTGATAGCGATTAGATATAGTTGGATTATTCAAATGAATCGTTGTGACAACTGTATGATTGACAGACACGTGGCCCAAAAAACGAGACGCTGGGACAGGACATGCGTAAAAACAATGGCGCTGGCAAAATCTCGCTCTACTCGGGACACAAGGCTCGAAACGAGACTATCCCGGTTAAAGTGTGACATCTGGTCACACTGTGCAGTGACCATGGTTTAGCGTTAGCAGCAACGGGGTAGCAGCAGCGTAGCAATGGCGGCATAGCGATTGCAGAATATCTAGCTGCGGTGACGTTGCTAGCAGCAGCGGCAACATAGCTAGCTGCGACGGTGTCGCTAACTAACGTGCGGTGAATTGTATGATGCAATATGGTAATGTTAGCTAGCGGCCACCTACAATGTCTACCCCCCCATCCACTACCACTTGTAACGAGGTCTCAATGTTGTTTTCGTAGTGTTCACTTGACGAGGACTAGCACACGACTACATTGTCATTTCGGCCGCGGCGGCGCTGTGACGACGTTCAGGTCGTGTCATTTGTACAAGTCTGTGTTTGGGCTACTAATGAGCAAGGGGAGGGGGGGGGGGCAGTGGGATACAGCTGGATGGAGGCTGAATAGGGTTACCATGGTAACTGTTGGCGAACATTTGAATGCACAGCGAGCCGGAGCAAAGCTGGAAGAGGAAGCTACGCTCTATGTGCATGTGTGTGCGTGTTTGTGTCAAAGGGCTAATGTGTGACATGGTAGCGAGTTAATGTCTCGTCTAAGTGCGAGGTCACTGCGGCGTCGGACTCCACAGGGGGGGCTTTGGCTTCCGGTGGTCTGGGATATATGTATTTATTCATGGTGGTGGATGGCTGCAGGGTGACAGGTAGTGGTGGTCGGATGGGGCGGGGGGGTCGATGGGGTGGGGTCCATGACGATGCGCGTGGAAATTGTCAAACTTGTCATTCAATGCATACCTAAAAATACTTGAATGTCGCATAGATTTAGTCATGATGCGTAATGTTGGCGTGTCAATGCTGTATTTAGCAGAACATTATTATGGCTAACAAAGTGACAGAAACTAAAATTGGAAAAACATTTTTGTTGACGAAATAAAATAAAAACAAAACTCACTAAAACTAACCATATATTGTTCGAGAACTGTATTTTACTACACAAAACTTAGTGACTTTTTTCTTTAGAAATACTACATTTTTAAATGAATAAAACTAATAAAAAGCTAACCTAAAATGAGGCATTAAAAAAAAAGTCAATAAAACTAAGAAACTTGCTCTAAAAAACAATTAAAACTAATTGAATAAAAAAACGAAAGTAAATAAAAAGTAACTATAATGAACATTTCAAAACTAACCCTTGTGTGTAAACAATTGGCCTTTGATGCTGCACAGCAACAGTATCAATACCTGACATTGTGTATCAATACTTTACCTATAATGCAGCGGAGCCACAATATTGATACCTGAAAATCAATCAAAACCTAAAAAGGTGTATCAATCATTACTTAACTAATGCCATATGTACCGTATGTTTTAATGTTGACATGACTTGGACAAACTTGGTCACAGTAATATCAATCGCTACCTGACATTGGTGTGTTGATACTATGCCAGTACCATACAATAGGACAGTATCAATATCTGAGCCTTGCCGAATAGTGAGAAGAATACCGATGGTAACATTTCATTAAAAACGATTATTGATCACGCTAAAGCTCCCTCGAACCGCCTTCGCCTGTCACCTTTTCTGGCGCAAGAATTTCTCACTTTCTCATTGTTCCCCCCCTCCTCCTTCTTATTAATATTCGGAATTCTTCTCTTTCTCTTTTTAATCTCTCTCTCTCTATTTATACCATCTCCTTATCCCTCATCATCCTTTCACTCCCGCTTCATGCCCCCCCCCCCTCTTCGTCTTCCTCCTCTGCAGCTGCTCAGTATTCATCCATTACGCCGTTGATAATTCCCTCTTCTCCCACCTCGTCCTTCTCCTCCATCCTTCGCTCCTTCCTCACCCGGCGGTGTCAGAGTGGCATCATTAAAGTCGTCGTTGTTGATGAAAAAAAAAAAAAAAAAGTAAAATAAAAGGTGTCGCTGCCTGTTGCGGGCGGCCTGCCTCAGATGGCCCAGCCCGGGGGCCATCTTCCTGCATTTCCACCCAGGATGCTAACGCTGTTAGCTATGCTGTAACGCAGACTGCGGCACGCAGGCTAGTGTCAGCCCCCGAGGCTAAGAATTAGCATTTTAGCTTCCTTTTGTGCTTGAAGTTTGCTGGCAATGCCGTTGCTTAAGGCTGGGAAGGATGACATGATTAAGAGAGGAGAGATTTTGTTTTCATTGGAAATCTGTTTGTTACTAGCAAATGCGCTTCGGTTTGGTTTAGTTTGGTTCAAATGGGTTCCATTGAAATCAGTTCCACTCCGTAGAGTTCAGTTCTGTTCGCTTTAATTCCAGATGGTTTTGTTCACCTTGGCTCACCTCTTTTTAATTCAGATCAGTTTGGTTCTGTTCAGTTTAGTTCAATTCAGTTCTCTTCTGTTTGGGTCAGTTAAGTTCTGTTTATTTCAGTATGGTCCTGTCGTTTGCTTCACTTTGGTTCGTTTGTGGGCAGTTGCAGTTCACTTGACTTTGGTTCACTTCAGTTCTGTTGTGTTCAGTTTGGTTCACTTCCATTCTCTTCAGTTTAGTATGTTGCGCTTTGATTCACTTCCGTACATCGTTTTTTTTACAGTAATTTTTTTTCACCTTCTTTCAGTAATTTGTTGCAGTTCTTTTGAGTTCACTTAACCCTGTTTGTTTCTGTTCATTTTGAATCCGTTACATTTGTTGCAGTTATGTTCTCTTCAGTTCAATTCGGACTAGTTAGGATTATCAATCCAGTTTGTCCACAATGTTTCTGTTGACTTTGGATCAGTGCCATTCATTTTATTATAGGCCTCTTCAGCTTGCCATGGACGGTTTCACTTTTGTTCAGTTCGATGCGGTTCAATTCTTTTCATATTGGTACACTTTGGTTCAGTTTCATACTCTTCAATTCTTTACAGTTAATTTTACATTCTGATTCAATTCCTATGTTTCACCCCTTCCAGGAAAAATGGTCCTGGAGTACGTATTAACCTTCCTCATTCAATCAAACCAGTCCAACTGAGTGGAAGTGAGCCCAGAACAATTGCGTCTGTTTTGACACAATATTTCCAGAAGATCTTTGTCTTTGATAAGCTCTAAATGTCTGCATTGTTTATTGTGTTGACGGAAGAGGCTTTGATATGTTGTCTTCTTCCTCTTCTTATTGTCGTTCTTCTTTTCATCTTTGTTGTTCTCCCTCGGTGACTCCCGGGCTTTATGTTCCCCAAATGAGCGGCGGGAAGAAAGGGAATAACATCTACGTCGCTGCGTGTTACCCCTAAAAAAAAAAAACTGGGTCTGACTATAATTCCAGCTTTTGACCAGGGCACTTTCCAAAGCACACGCCTAAAATGGCTATGGGAAATTGGTCCTTGAGACTTTTTTTTTTTATCTGTCTTGTTATGATAGATATTGTATGTCCAATGAATTCCATCTCAACTTTCTTTCTTTCAACATTGCAGTATTTGTGAGTGAGTGTGAAAGGGCTGCTTCAGACAAACATGTCTAAAATGGCCGCTTAGAACCAAAACATCAGACTAGCTGTTCAATTCCGGGCATGGGACTTTGAGACATTTTCATGTATTCCATCTTGACGGACTTTCATACCCAAGTTCTTGTCCATCATATGTAAAACTGTTCTGTAATTTTTCATAGGCATACCAAGAATATGCCCAAAATTGCTGCTTCAAATCACAAAGACTGACTGGTTGTTCAGGTTTGGGCATGAATCTTTGAGAATTTTTTGTCTTTTTCCTGTCCACCAAATTCCATGTACACTGATGAAACTGGTGTCAGTGTTTTTAGCTTTACAGTAAGGAAGTAAGGATTAGCAAAAAATGAACATTCCAAACCAAAATGTCCTGTTCATTTTCTGTCTTGGGTCCTTGAGACTTTTTTGTGTGTCCCGTTATTATTTGTTAATCCCAATTTTTTGCTGTTTGGTGGAACTGGTGTTTGGGGCTATAATTGGTTTTATTTTCCAGGAGACAGTAAGTACGTAGAACACGTCTCAAGTGGTTGCTTCAAAGCAAAATGTTCAACTTGCTGTTCAATTACGGGAACGGGCATCCTTGATATGAGACGTTTCCGTGTATCCTGATGTGGTAATCATGTCCACCCAATTTCGCGTCTGTTGGTGAAAATTGTGTTAGGGGCTAATTTTCTTGTCTTTATCGTCCCTAATGTATGTACATTTGTTTCTTGTCTTTGTTGTTTATTCTCAGTGACTCGCAGCTTTGCATCCTCCCCAAACGAGCGTCGGCAGAAAGGGAATAACATCTGCTTATCTGCGTCGCTCTATGTTCCCTCGGCAAGCAAGAGAAGAAGCGCAGAGATCGGCAGCGGCGCCAAGGCGCGATGAGGGATTAAGGAGCTGCGCATTGGGATTAAGGAGCACGGCGGGATCCCCCAAGGCTTTTCTGGACACGTGGGCCGCACCTTCGGATCGCAGCGCCGGGTCATGACCCAGTTGCCATGCGCATCGCCACGCTGACCTGCCTTCCCGGCCCTTCTTCCCCCTTCCTCTTTGCGCTGCTGTACTTCCTGTTGGCGGCGGCGGTGGTGGTCACATCGTCCTCGTCGTCCTCGTGCCCGGACCACTGCACCTGCTCCAACCAGGCCAGCCGCGTCATCTGCACCCGCCAGAGCCTGGACGACGTGCCGGACAGCATCTCCGTCAACACCAGATACCTCAACCTGCAGGAGAACGCCATACAGGTGAGCGGGCATGAAGTGGTGTGCCTCCAGGAACATGGCCAAATCGGAGAAACTCATGATTGATTGTTCCAAATGTCATGAAACATTTAGTCTCGCCATCTAGCTATGCATGTGTGGGTGCGGGGGTTTTGATGATCGCAATGCGTCCCCTTGCACAAATTTTGTTGCAAATTTTTAAGAACTTTTAATGATTTTTGTGGGCTAAAATGCCTGATTTTGCGGTCAATTTTTCAAAAATTCGTAATAAAAGTTGCATTTTTTCACACTTTTTCTGCAAATTTTAAGTGCATTTTTACAAGAAGTGTTTGGAAAAGCAACATATATTTTCAAATATTTGCTCCCAAAAACTTACAAACACGTTCTATTTTAAATATTACCAGTGTCCCGTGACTCGTTCATAAGATTTTTACGTGTTTTTTTTATGCTAGAGCATACAGAAGGCTTTGATGCATCTCTGAACTGGAAAGAACGGTTGAAGCAATAGTAGTTATTACAAAAGCGGCCAGCAGGTGGCAGCAGAGTACAGAGTATTAGAGATCAACCAGGGCCATTTTGCAAAAAGCTATTTTCCCCACAGTTTAAAACAGATCTTAGCTATATTCTAATGCTAATTGCTGCAAAACGGAAAACAGTTAGAAATATACTTTTTCTTCCTGATGAAAGAAGAGACTCTTAATGAAAATAGGTAGCATAAAACATTAAAGTATAAACAATTTTTTTTAGCTTACAAACTGAAAAGCTCATCATTGAAGAAGTTCACATAACTTGGAAAAGTGCAAATCATTTCTTAAAATCAAAAGTTCAAATATTCTTATAGGTGCATATGCACATTATAATCAAAATATATCAAAGAAATTGACAATGTTATGAGCCATAACTACTACTACATTTCCTCCTCAAAATCATCAGCTTCCACTTGATCTCCCTGAGAAACATACTTTTGTACACTTTCAATTAAGAGCGTATGGTGATATATCTTCGGTTTATAATTCTACACATTTAAAGACATGTTTAAAGGGCAACTCAACACTTATTTTTTTCCTGATAAACTGGTGTCGACAGATGCTGTCTTCATGTCCTGGTAATTATCTTGACATTTTAGTGCATGTTTGTTGAAAGATTGAAAAAGTGTGTGTTTGGTGCCATCTTAAAGTTAAACACTGAGATAAACACAATTTGGCTGTTTGTTCTCTCATTACACGAGAAGTTTCAGACGACATCACTTGTGGATCGTGACGTAGTCGCCCCACCACCCACCGGCTCAGTCCCATACACGCCTCCTTAAATGCCTTCTTAGCGAGTTGCTGCTGTCAATCACAGCCAGACCACGCCCAACTCTCTCTCCATTCACAACCCAACGGTCCTCCAGGTAACACCCCATTTGAGCGCCGATTTCAAATCTTAGTGAGGGGTGGAGCAAGAGTCTGACTTTCTGTTGACTTACCCTTTAAAGATTGATTTACGTCAGAAAACTACCCAACTCAACTGCGCACCGTTTCTCACCGTTATTCGTTCGGCGCTCCCGACGGACCCCGACTGTGATTTGCCGAGACTGTTGGCGCGTTGCGTTCCGCTATGGACCTTTTTCACAAAACCCGGAAGATTTAAGTGACCGTTGTGTGTCTCAACTTCCGGTCCTTATATTAAGCGTTAAAAGCAAAATGGATCGCACAGTATCTATTGCGCAGTACTCAAGGATTTGCCCAAAATCACTTTTTTTTTCTTTTTTTTTTTCTTTTTTTTTTTTTAAATAGTTCAGTATTGTTCATTCGGTAATGTCATCATCATTGCTTTTTTTTTTTCTTTTTTTTTTAAGAGCTCAGTATTGTTCATTCGGTAATGTCATCATCATTGCTCTTTTTTTTTTAAATATATATTTATATATTTTTTTTTTATGTGTATGTGCGTGCGTGCGTGCGTGCGTGCGTGCGTGCGTGTATTTGTTAGCTCACCAAAAACCTATTAGAAAAAATCACTTTTGCCGGTGTGTAAACTAGCATTGTACAAGAAAACTCCATCACAAAAAAAAAAAAAAACAATGAAGAAAGGGTACGCATTTTCCCATGAGAAACTCATCGAAAAAGGTCAGAAAACTTTTATGAATAGCCACTTTAGTGGTGTGTGTACTCCTAACCCATAGCAACCTGGGAGTTCCCGCGGCTGGGATTTTGAAATGAACCCTTCTTTTTTTAACACAAGGACTGCAGTTACCAACGTTCACCCACACATCTCTACGTCTTATGCCCAGTTCAACCTGTGAAAATATAAAAACAATCGCCACAGTATTTTGGATGATGTTGGCATTCAGCCTTCCTCCCCATAGACACTCACTATAAAAAGCTTAACGTGTTGACTACGAGCGCTTGGCGAGCGGTGACCTTTTAGAGTGGGCATGCTGGAGTGACACATATTTTTATTAGTAGTAATTTAATTATTATTTTTATACCAGTGTGTAGGTATAAAATTAAAGCGGAAATATTCAGGACTGACGCAGGTTGATGCGCACACTGTGTCATGTAACCAGCGAGTGAAATGACACAATCACATGCCCACAAATTTTCCAAAACGTTGGAATTTACAGTATTCAGAACTGGCCCATGAAGTGGGCTCAACCTGCGAACAGCCAGCGAGCCATTTATGTTTCTCGTATGCCCTGGCTTGAAAGTGACGGACGAAATTCGTCCCTGTTTTTGTAATGATTACTTCAGTAGGACAACCACTTCAAATGATATTCTTCTTTTCCTCAAAAGTTTTCCGGGAAAACGGCACTCATTGTTGTGACTCGGCGACGAACTCAACCACTGACTGTTTACCGCAGAACAATTCAAGTAAACAAATTACGCGATAAGATGCTTTACTGCCAGCCTTTTTGCCATTCAAAAGGCGCACGTACAGAAACAACCTCTCGGAACTAACACAACTTGATTTTTTTAGGAAAACAGGACAAATGACACATTAATTTAAGACCAAAGCAGTAGAACTAAAGTATTGTATAATAGAGGACACTGACAGGTAAATCTTTTCAATGATTTTATTGAAGGGTTTGGGCATGCACCGCATTCATAGCTTATTATGAGCGCTCGCCACTGCCAAGGGCCAACAAAAATGAAATGCACATCTCTAATTGAGGCCCACATCAATCTCTTAAAATAGCAATATGATCGGTTTGTTTACGATTGGTCGTAGTTTTCTAAAAATGAAGCCACGCACGAGCTCCCCCACAGTCTCTGGTAAGGTACGAAGGCAGCTGCTAACTCTCTGGGCCTAATTCATAGTAAGGATATAGAGGACCTTATTGAAGTATTATAGTCTGTTTTCAATGATGATGACGGCAACGTGTGATGTGCGTGTGTCATAATCCCGCTACGTACTGACCACGTTTCCAGTGAGGGCCCGTTTGCTTGCAGCATCGATCAAACACAGATTTCCTCGTAGGAGGCGGCGTAAAGTTAATCCAAGGGAAAATGCTTGGAACAGCCTTGGGTTTCGGGCCCCAACACGAAATCCTCAGAGGTGAAATGCCTTCTGCAGATGTGTGTGCTGCTCTTTCCTGATAATAAAATGTGGTCTTTAATCCCGCCCAATCGCTCCAATCCACTTCTGTTTTAGTTTAGTTTAGTACATATGGGTTACAGATACTTTTTCTTAGCGTGAGAAATTAAAGTAAAGCGTGACAGCCCTGCATAAAGTCAAGTGTTTCTTGACACCGTAGCGTTGGCCCAGTATGATTGATGAATACACAATTGAGTGGAACCTCGCTTTTCGTTTGCTCTTATTTTTCTATGATTGGATTATAATTTTTTTATTTTTGTTTTATCTGTATCAATATTTGTACAAAAAAATGTGCGAAAAATTGAAATAATAAATTTAAAAGAAGAAAAACCTTATACAGTCATCATTAGTCATGGTTGACATGTTCAAAAGGGAGTAGGAAGAAGTTGAACACTTATCTCGTCCTGTGCCTTATTCTTTGTATGTTTGGACTTATTTCATTATTAATACAATAATAGGTTGATATATAAAATGTATAAACCTGCTCTTGTATACAACTGCAGTTTGACATGCGCATACATTTGCCAGCAGCATATGCACATGAAATTCATAGGCATACGCATACATCATCCATAATGTATTTATGAATCATATCATCATGCTCACATATACAATTTTCATTACACTCATACTGATACATCTAAAAAAAAAAAATTTTTTTTTTTACAAGGTTTCTGCAATTTTACCAGCTCATGTCTGATTTTTTCTTTTTTTTTACTTTGCTTGTGATTTTTTTTCTTTTTTTTCTTTTTTTTACTCAGCAAGTGACTCACATCTTTTCAGGTCAGTTTCAAAATTATTCCACAAATTAACACCTTATACAGAAACACACCTTTGCTTAATATTTGTTCTGGTTTTGATTTTTTTTTTTTTGTGGTAGAGACTTGAACCCCTAATGTCATAAGGACTCTCTCTAATAACGTTCATTTGAAGCATTTTGTAAATTGTGTATAAAAGGTTCAACAGATTAACAACCCAACACAATAACACGTCCTTATGCTGTGCAACACTCATGCAACATTGTCAGAAGTCAGACCTTCAAAATAAAAGCATGTCGTTTCGCCACACTTTCTTGGTGGCTTATTTAACAGTTACATTCAAGCACGAAATGGTTTAAGTGTGACCATTAAAAAAAATCTCATTCAATCAGATGTTGCCTTCAGGGAACTTCAGAAATAATAGTGTTCCTAACACAACTAAGTGGTTGCTCCAAATGTGAAGTGTGAATACCACATTAAGTTGGGTGTTGCCTCATCAGTTTTCTCACCCAGCTGAGAGATTGTTCCAAATTTCTTGGCAGCCCGCTGTCACGTAAATGCGGCACACTCTGCGTTTATAAAATATTCTCTTATTTCTCGGGCAGCTTAAATATCTTTCATCCATTATTCCAGCTTTACTTTTCTGTCTGTTCTCTCGTCTCAAGTGCAGTTTGAAAAAGTCAACATTGACAAGTTAATCCTAAAATCCCAAACGGGCTCAATGACGTTTAAAAGACATTTTGTGTTTTGTTTATGGTCACGCGCATAAAAACGTTCCCCCGGGAGAAATATACGTGCCACTTATTGACTGTTGGCGATAAACAACAATGTCAGACATGTTCCAATTAAGAGTTTATATATTACATATCGACTCACGAACGCCTCACTTTTGCTCGCTCGCTTGATTGCAAACCGTGCAGATGATTTCAATTAAAAACCAGTTCGGGGTTTATGAGAGAAGTAATTACAAACATGTCGACAGGGAGAAAAAAAAGGTTAGACGCTTTGTATTGTAGTACCACCGTATTCCTCGGGAGGCAGCAGTGAGCACTGGCCTTCTAACTTGCTCACCAAAATGTGTTTCAACTGCAGCTAATGTTCATGAGACTTTTGTGTACATTCCGTAATAACAGAAATGTCCACCCAATTTTGTGAAGAAAAAGTGTTGGGCGGTTCTGTTTAAAAAAAATCTCTCTGTCACGCGAAGTATAGAGTGGTGATCCAAACACAAACAAGGCACGGAAGTTGGAAAACACAGTCATTATATACAAAAATACAAAGTAATAACAGAAAGCAGGGCTGGATTCAGATGGCCTCCAAGAAAACACTTGATGGGAAAACCTTCACTAAGAACCTTGAGCGGGCTGGGTGGAGAGAAACCTTGACGTGCTGAGAGACAACCTCGACATACTGACAAAGGTGTCGCTGAGCAACTCTCGCTCGGCCTATGCTCAATTCTATATGACAGACTAAAGGCCAATATGGCAAAATAAGAGTCACAGAACACAGAACCTAAATACAGAACCTAAAAGTGAAAATGACAGGACCATAGCAACTGCATAGCAACTGACAACATCGTCATCTCAAGGGACAAATATAGGACCATAAAAAACACTCAATCAGCCCATGACCAAAACATCGTCACATATGACCCAACCCAAAACACAGTCACAACAATATCCATCCATTTCTGGTGTTGGGGGCTTTAAAAAAAAATTTTTTTTTACTTTCAAGTGGAAGCTATTGAGGGAATTTGCCAAAAGTGTCTGCTTTAAACCAAAAGGACGGACTTCCACTTCAATTTTGGGCACTGGCTATTCAGATTTTTTGTCCACCCATATTTGTGTTGATTGGTCAAACTGATGTAAACGGCTCCATCTTTTTTTTGGTTTTCCATAGAGCACTTCTGAAAGATTCCACCCAAATGAACTGCTTCATGACTGCGTCAAATTAAAATGTCCAACTTCATGTTCGATATTGGCCATGGGTTCTTGAGACTTGTTCATATGTCCTTTTCTGATGGTTTACTCAATTTCACGTTGCCTAGTAAAACTGGTGTCGGCGGCTCCTTTTTTCGAACTTTCCACAAGACACTATTTAGAAATGACAGTGCAAACAGCTGTTTCAAACCAAAATGGCTGACTTCAATGTCAGGCATGGGTCCTTGAGACATTTCCATGCATCCAGTTACAGTGTAGGGTAAGGAAAGTAGCAAATGATGTCATTGCCTAGTTAGTAGTTTGCATAATTGTCAATTTGCATGCAATAGTAATGGACGCAAAAAGTGAGTAGCAACACCCTAAAGAAGACCAGAAAAAAGTTGCTAGATTTATCCCTAGTCGCTTTTGACAACAACATAAAAAGTCGCAAAGAGGCTTTTTAAAAGTCGGCAGGTTTAGCGAGAAAGTCACCAAGTTGGCAACACTGCCCAGTTATGATATACATGTCCACCAAATATCAGGTCGCTTGGTAAAACTTGTGCTAAGCTATCCAGCTTTTTCAGTACATCAGTTACATCTCGCAAACGCATGCACTGGATGAAAGCTGTCATTTACTGTGAATCTTTTTGCTTCGCACTAACTTCTTGTTTCTTTTTACAACCATCGCCAGAAAAAGCACAACAAAAAGATGAAAAAACACACAGTTACTCCTTTGATGTTAGCCAAAATGAAATCTAATGAGCTTGGTTGTAGCTACTGTTTAAACTTCAGGGCAACTGTCAAATCCAAATTACAGCCAAACTCCACATGGTGCAAATTTTGAGAGGGGTTCTGACATGCACATCCCTTTTTCTTACATCTTTAAAACTTCTTCTGGGACTTGAACGAGCTGCCGCATACAAGAAACTCAAAACACAATATTAGTTTTCCTTTGGAGCAGATACATTCCGATTCGCTCGCTCGTATCCCGGAGCTCCTCTTGAAATGATTAAAAAATCTAAAAATGTTTTAACACCTGAAGGCATCCTAGATTCTCCGGCTTATTTTTTTCTTTGCTCGGCAGAGGACCCTCGCGGTGAAGCCTTGACAGCTCCCACCCCCTCGCTAACACACCCCACCAACCCTCCAACAAGCCCCCAACGCCTCCCTCCCACTTCCTGCTCTACATTTGGAGGCGGAGGTGGCTCAATTCCAGGAGTGTGTGTGTGTGTGTGTGTGTGTGTGTGTGTGTGTGTGTGTGTGTAAGTGTGAGCAAGATTGGACAACACACACACATACACACAGAAACCCCCAAAGTGGAACACAATCCGTTCTACAACGCCGGTTTATGGAAAATCCTTGAAATGATCATCCAACTTTGATGCCATGATATGCCTACATTAACTCATTTGCTCCCAAAACCTTATAAATACGTTCTATTTTAAATATTACCATGCTCCCGGAGACGTATTTATGCGTTTTTTTGTTTTGTTTTTTAATGCAAGAGCATACAGAAGGCTTTGATGTAGCCTCTGAACTGAAGAGAATGCTTGAAACAATTGTAGTTATTACAAAAACGGCCAGCAGGTGGTAGCAGAGTATAAGAGACCAACCAGGGCATGTTTAAAAAACCTATTTTCCCCACTGTTTTAAACAGATTTGTGAATAATAATATTCAGATAGAAATACACTTTTTATTCCTGATGAAAGAAGAGACTCTAATCTCTCTTTTGGCAGGTTCCATGTTTTTATAGCAATAGAACACAATATTCTGTGGGCCTTGCAAAATCAATCAAAATTCAGTAAAACAGCCGGGAGCCAAAAGGGTTGCTTCAATGAAAATGGCTGGGAGTGAATGAGTTAAGTGACATAGGCAAAAAAAAAAAAAAAACTTTAGTTACCAAGTGACTTTTGGGGAGTTATGTCCGTCAATCCTAAATTACAAAACAATCCCACAGGATGCATATCTTGAACAAACTGGTAGATTCTCTATCATGTTGAGGCCCCCAGTGCATCAGCATCAGCTACAAGTACAAAGGACCTTTGCACTACCAAGTTCTTGGGCCTGAAAATCCAAAGTAATAAGCAAAACTCACTTGTCCCCCCCGCAGGTCATCAAGTCGGACACCTTCAAGCACCTGCGGCACCTGGAGATCCTCCAGCTCTCCAAGAACCAGATTCGTCAGATCGAAGTGGGCGCGTTCAATGGCCTCCCCAACCTCAACACGCTGGAGCTGTTCGACAACCGCCTCACGCTGGTGCCATCGCACGCCTTCGAGTACCTCAGCAAGCTACGAGAGCTGTGGCTGCGCAACAACCCCATCGAGACGCTGCCGGGCTACGCCTTCCACCGCGTGCCCTCGCTGCGTCGGCTTGACCTGGGCGAGCTCAAGAAACTGGACTTTATCTCGGACGCCGCCTTTGTGGGCCTGGTCAACCTGCGTTACCTAAACTTGGGAATGTGCGGGCTCAAGGACATCCCCAAGTTGACGGCCCTCGTGCGACTGGAGGAGCTGGAACTGTCGGGGAACCGGTTGGAGATCATCCGGCCCGGCTCCTTCCAAGGTTTGGTTTCACTCCGGAAGCTGTGGCTCATGCACTCTCAAGTGTCGGTTATCGAACGCAACGCCTTTGACGATTTGAAAAACCTGGAGGAGCTCAACCTGTCCCACAATTCGTTACACTCGCTACCGCACGATCTCTTCACACCGCTGCACCAGCTGGAGCGGGTGCACCTGAACCACAATCCGTGGGTGTGTAACTGCGACGTGCTTTGGCTCAGCTGGTGGCTGAAAGAGACGGTCCCCAGCAACACCACCTGCTGCGCCCGCTGCCACGCGCCCCCCTTCCTCAAGGGAAAATACATCGGCGAGTTGGACCAGAGCCACTTCACCTGCTACGCGCCCGTCATCGTGGAGCCACCCACCGACCTCAACGTTACCGAGGGCATGGCGGCCGAGCTCAAGTGCCGCACCAGCACCTCCACCACCTCCGTCAACTGGATCACGCCCAACGGTACTCTGATGACACACGGCTCGTACCGGGTGCGGATTTCGGTGCTGCACGACGGTACGCTTAACTTCACCAATGTCACCCTGCGAGATACGGGCCAGTACACCTGCATGGTGACCAATGCGGCCGGGAACACCACGGCCACCGCCGTCCTCAACGTCACTGCCGCCGACGTCAGCGTCAACTACACGTACTTCACCACGGTCACCGTGGAAACTGTGGAGACGCCAGGAGAAGAAGAGTCTGCCCTGGTGGCTATCAACCAGACCTTCATCCGTGTCCTACCAGGACCGACCCCCTCGGGGCATCTGTGGCCGGACGGCGTCCCAACTACGGCCTCCTCGCTGTCCATCGACTGGTCCTCATCGTCCTCGCCCCGTGCCACCCGGCCCACCTTCACTGTGCCCATCACCGAGCCGGGCTTCTCTGGCCTGGATGACGTGATGAAGACCACCAAGATCATCATCGGCTGCTTCGTGGCCATCACCTTCATGGCGGCAGTGATGTTGGTGGTCTTCTACAAGCTGAGGAAGCAGCACCAGCTCCACAAGCACCACGGCCCCGCCCGGGCCATAGAGATCATCAACGTGGAGGACGAGCTGGGCGGCCGGGGCGTTGGCGGAGGCGGCATCTCAGGGGGCTGCGCCTTGACGCAAAGCAGCGGAATTGGAGGCGGCCAGAGCCTGAGGCGGCACCACTCAGACGTGGTCGCCCTGCCGCACCTGACTCGTTCGGAGCACCTCAACTACTACAAGACCCACCATTTCGGCAACAACATGGTGGGACTGGGTGTCAACAACAACAATAACCCGCTGCCTTGCTCCCAGAACATGACCATGTCCTGCTCCCAGGTGCCCAGCTCCATGGGCGGCGGCGGCCTGGGGACCTGCGGCACCCTGCCCACCCCAGTCCCACTGCCTCAGCTGAGCCTGCACAGTTCCCTTAAGGGCCTCATGGCCAAGGGGCAGAACGAGCCTCTGCTTTTTAAAAGCAGCTCCAAGGAGAACGTACAAGAGACTCAAATCTGAGGGGACCTGCGACATCCCCCTGTAGCCCCATGTCGTTGCGAAAGGTGGAGGGCATCATCCGTGGACGTCCGCCCCCACTCCGCCTCATCGAGCACATGCTCCCACCCACATTCAGGTGACAAGCAGCTCTACTTTTTGCCAAAGTCCAAAGTCAAGCCAACTGAAAGGACGCCGCATCTTTTGTGGATTATTTCTACGGACCGGCCGGGTGGTCGGAATAGTGGGATGCGTTTCCACGTGGCTTCATGGACAAACCAGAGCAAAAAAAAATAAAAAAGCGAAAAAAAGAATATAAAGTACTTGATATTATTATATATAAACGGTAAATATATTTTCACTGGAAGATATAAATTATAAAAAATCTTTAACGAGCTGCCGACGTAGAAAGTGTGAAGAGTATATTTAAACAATCTAAGAAAAAAAAAATCATTGTCCTTTTTGTCCGCCTTTCAAGATGGCGGCTGGATGAATCTATTTTCTTTTTCTATCCAGGCCCGTTTTTGGGGGGGCAGTGCTCACACCAACAGGGTCAGCGGCGGCGTGCTGTGTAGCATCAACAACAATAATAATAATGATAACATTAATAAGCATTATAAGCTCACAGTGTACATAATCCCAAAAGGCTGCTCGCTAATCACCATCTTTGGATTCACATGTTAGCGTTAGCATTAGCATTGTTATTATCACGTCGTTGGCTCTTTTTTTTTTTTTGTACACTTGAGGGTCTTTTTTAAAGGACAAAAACAGTAGCAGGTGCAAAATGTCAGGATTGGAAGATTTTGGAAGGATTATTTCACTCACAGATGGCGGTTTTCCGAAGGTAAGCGCAACTTGTCGGTGGGACAAAAAAAAAAACTAAAAACAGACTTTTTTTTATTTCTAAAAAAAATAAAAAATAAAAAGACAAATCAATGAAAAAATATAGAAACGTCTAGCTATCTTTTAAAAGAAAAAGAAAAAAGAAATATTACGATGATGATGTGTTTTTTTTCCCATTTTGATTTTCTTATTTTTTTCTTTTTTTTTTAAGTGTTCTTTCTTCTTGTACTCTTCTTGTTCTTGTTCTTCTAATTAGATTATTCCACGGGTTCTAATTATGCCGACAATTGTTCTGTTATAGCCCAGGTCATTTTGGAAATAAAATAAAAAACTGGCACACAAAATGGCGGCAGTTGGATTCAAGTGGATGTTTTCTTCTTGATAGCTTTTTAAAATATGTGGTGTACCGTATCAATAGTATTCACATGACATCATGTGACCCACATTGTGTACCATTTACGGGTGTAGAGAATGTCGAATGTGAACAAAGAAAGTGTGAGTGTTGTGAGAAGGGATTGCAAGGATAAATCGAAAAGATTTCCAGCCGACAAAGTCTACCATAGTGTGTTCTGACCATTTTGTTTAAGGTAAGTATTATTGTAAGATTGTTAAAATGCATTTGATATGTGTGACCGCTCTGGCTAAAAATTGATCGAGTGATCAAAAGTTTTATTTTGATACCCTCCTTAAGGTCTCTATATTCCTTTCCCAGCAGCTCATAAGTTTAAATTGTAGTCAAAGTGTATGAAAATAAGTGATGAGCAGAAGTGGGCATTCCGTCAATATTGACGGAAGGTCCTTCAATCCGTCAATGACAGACGGCCATTTTGTTGACAATTGACGGGAAACTTCGAAACTTGACCAACTAAGCATTGACGGAAGGTTTCTTTTCGTCCGTTAATGTAATCGTCAATCTGTCAATAAATTTGGCATCCCATTCTGGTAACGGATTGATGGAACATTGATGGATGCCCACTTTGACGGAAACATTGACGGCCACTCATTTTTTTTAAACAATATATTTATTGGTTTTTAACGCAACACAAAACAATGCAAAACCTATTTCCCAACCCTCCCCAAACACACTCTCTTATACACTAAACTTCATTGTAAACATAAAATGAACAAAGAGATAGCTTATACGTATACATCAATATAAACATAACCAATGTACAAGTTCTATTTTCCTTCAAGTGTTGCATTAGGTACCTTATAGAACATACCGATATACATATATACACATACATTAAAAAAAATATATATATATATTTTTTTCATTATACACTTACATACCGGTACATACATATGCATACATACATACATACATGCTTACATACATACATTATATCTGTCAATTGTTACTAAAATGTGAGTAATGCCTACATATTGTTTAAAAGATAACCAATATCAGCATTTTCAATAAATTGCATAGATGGTTTCCAAATCGTATCATATTCATCCAGTTTATTCTTAAGAAAACAAGAGATTCTCCCCACTGCCATGCATTGCCCATTGATTGGATCCATACTCCAATCGTAGGCGATTCAGATTTTTTCCAGTTAAGGGCTATATTTCTTTTGGCTTGTAATATTGCAAAATCTATACATTTACGAGCAGGGTACCTCGGTACAAATTTTTTAGGGTATATATGCATTAGCACCATTTTAGCATCCAAAGGGATTTTCGTAGACAAAATTAAACTAACTATATTGAGTACAGAATGTCTGCCAGAATGTCTTTATTTTATCACATTGCCAAATACAGTGCACAAATGTTCCCTTAGCTTCCCTACATTTAAAGCAAGTATCAGGTATATCATTATTGTATCTATTAAGCTTCGCTGGAGTTATGCATGTCTGCATTCGCCAGTTCTACTGAAGTAACTTTGAACTCGCGTTCTCACTGAGAGTCTCTGGGCGTTTTTACAACGACAGCCGCTCATTTTGCTGAGCAATCGACAAATGACGGCTTGACGGTTTTGGCTTGAAATATTGACGGATGGACGATGACAGAAGGGTAGACGGACTGTTGACGATTGCTGCATGACGGACGCTCAAAATTCATTGATGCGCCCACCTCTAAAGCGAACTTGGCCTCAAAATAAGCAGATTCTTTGCCTCTCATTCACAAACGATTTACATGAATACACATATAGCAACCAATAAAAGCCGAAAATACAGAAGACGCAAGAGTAGGAGGAGCTGGGATGGACAACATCCTACCTCAGAGCAAACGTCAACGTCGCAATGGAGTCCGGACACAGACAAATGTTTGTCATCCAATCAATTCCATTCATCAAACAACGTTTCCACGTGTACCGCTCCAACGACTGTTGATCTAAACCTTCAGCATACGTCTTCTTTACACAAGTAACTTTAAAGGAACTTCAGGCCAAAATGTTGACTTTCTGCCACGAGTCCTTGAGACTTTTTTCATACATCTTGTCTTGATGACGGGCTATTTTCTATTTTTTAGACTTCCTCTGGACACTCTAAAATAATTTGGACAATAGGGCCGCTTCAAGCCGAAATGGCTGACTTCCTTTTCAATTTCTGGCCTGGGTTCTTGAGAAATTGTCTTGTGTCCTGTTATGACAGACAGGTCCACCAAATTTCAAGTTATGTGAAACTGGTGTCAGGGGCTGAATTTTCAAAAACATCCACCCAATTTTTTTATGGGAAATCTTTTTTGTAATTATCATGGCGGCAAAGGCCTGAACACCAGGGCCTTGTCACCATGACGACATGCAACAAACTCTGCTACATCGACCTCAACTGTCGCCCATCCTCTCCAGAATCCTTCATCATCATCATCATCATCATCATCATCAGGTCTCCTTGGCAACTGTGGCTGCTGCGACAGTCTCCCTTCGCTCTATAAACTCTGCTAAAGACTAGTAAGCCCGCCCAGCTGCCTGCTGATTGGCTGAACTCACTGCTTGTTGGTAGCTTTGCCGCGACGGCCATTTTGTTGTGCCGTGTTATGAAACGGCTCACACTCATGCTGCATTAACTATTATCATATTGCCACAACTTATTTGCATATTCTTGCATTTTTTTGTCTGCAAGAGATGTTTTTGTTTACCCACAATGCATCAGGATGGTGTGTGTATGTGTGTAATTTAATTTCAACTCAAAACAAAATAAATCAGTATTGTTTGTATTTTTTTTTAAAGCTGCTCAAATACAGAAAATTGACATTTGAATCGCTAGTGCCACGTGTGGCTGAAGAATGCAACTGCAGACGAGCGTCTCACATACACAGGGCTTAAAGTAAAAAAAAATCCTGAGCCTGAACTTTTTCTGGGGAACGGTGGTGCAGTGTCCAACGTGCTGATTCGTTGTTCGACCGACATCAAGGTATTACTATTCGATTCGTTGCCGTGGATGGACTGGGCATTCGGCAAATTCATGACATTCCCGAAGTCCAGTCCTCCCCAAGTGTCAGGTCATCTCTTTCATTATCTATTTATATTATGTATAGTACAGTATAGCACTGCGGGTTGCAACCCCCTCTAGTGCTGCAGTTATCGAATATTTAGGTAATCAAATATCCTACGGAAAATTCGATTGAATAATCAGGTACTTGGATAAAAAAAATATTTTTGCATGGTAAAAGAACAATTATCAATGCAGAAGACATTAAAAATATATTTCCACTTAATAATGATCGACCAACTTTATTTTCTAGATAATCAACTGTTATTTTATTTTGTTCACCCCATGGATTTTGGAATGACCTTCCTTTAAATATTAGGCAACCTCCCTCTCTACCCACTCTTAAAACACATTTTTGTTCTTTGCCGTTTGACTCGGCATGAGACTCATCATTGTTTCAATGTTTTATGGTGCCTGCTGTATTTTAGTATTAGTTTATTTATTCTTTTTACTTACCTACTTGTATTATTTTATTTAAATTTATTTGGTGTTATTTTTGTTTTACCCGTCTTTATTCCGTGTCTGATTTTTACTCCATGTACAGCACTTTGTATGAAATGAAATTCCGAGTTGAGCGGTTTTTGGTCAGTGAGACAAAGTGACGTCAGAACCACAGCTGTGATTTTGATGACCGTCAACTGCACAATTGAGTGAGTTCAGTTTATTAAACGCATCTCTAGGAACGGCAACTGTGTCCGGCTGTCGGCATCAAAGTGTGAAAATTATCACGTCGATTAGACTGCCTTTGAAAAGTAGTCCGGTGGCTCTAGCTGCAGCCGCTAGCACCGTTAGCACGCTAACACTATAGAAATCCAAAACACTGGCAACAGGCACCGTGCGATACAATGCCAGCGTAATTAAGTCTTCGTTTAGTGGCCTTAATTGGCGGAGTTGTTTTGTTGACTTTGGTCGCAATTGTTTACGCCGGCAATAAGAACGGCAGACACACGTTTCGCAGGACGAGTCAAGTCATCCGTTGCGCCGCGACCGGCAAAACGCTGCCGGGAAAAACGACAAACTAAAAGCCTTCCTTGGTATTGCGCGCCACATATTACTTGCTATGGGGAGGTTTATTTTTAAATTGGCCATAATGTAAACTGTTTACTTTGCTGGATTTGTCATTGCGCTGTTTCAATACAAGACCAGCCCTACTCTGCTTGTGATTGGCTAGTAGCTCTTACGCTGGAAATCCGGCACTTTAAGTACTTTAAGCCCCGCGTACACAACGCTCACATGACGCCACATCCGCAGCCAGAGGGTGGGAAATTCAAACTCGAAAATGATTGTCCAAGGACTTGCAGGAGTAGCCATTGTGAACAAGTCAGGTGTGATAATTAGAAGACGTTTGAGTCATAAAAGGTCAAATAAAAAGACTATTGTCAAGATATTTTGGGGCAAATTCCTCCATAGAGCAGCTTTTAAGCCACACAATTTGGAGAGGAAAAATAAAATAAAACAAGCACAAGCAAAAATATTTATTTTTGTTTCTTAGAGAAATATATAGAAAAAAAGTGTTTGAAATATTTATTGACACTTTTTATTCTTAATTCTTATTCTTAAAAATGTAAATTAAATCCAGTTGTTTGTTTACTGTTGCACCCAAAATCTGCATTTGCTATTCGTGTTCATGTTAAAGAGTGAGTACCGAATGAACTTGAATTCCTTATTCTACTTTCTAAGAAAAATAAGCTTCATAGTCCAACCAATGAGAAATCCAGTTTGATCAACATGGTAAATTGAGTGTAATTACGTACTGCTTTTACACCATATGGTGTCCAAAGCGCTTTACAAAGCCTCATTCTCTCACTTATTTAAAGATGTATCTATCTATTGAACCAAGATGTATCTATCTATTGTTTTTACTTTTTAGTTTAAAATAGCTTACTTCAACTTCCAGGAACCCTCGTCGTACCCTGGCCAATGCTAGAATCTAGGGTGTTTTGCTGTTTTTTTTTTTTTGCTCTGGTCCATTAAATCTATCAATACCACTCCTTCATTTCCTGTCTTTCATGATTGGACAAACGGATTAATCCAGGTGTGTCTGGCCATTGTCATTGTGGTTACTGAGGTCAGGCACACCTGGATTAATCATTTTGTCCAATCATGAAAGACAGGAAATGAAGGAGTGGTACTGAGTTCAGGAAGTAGTAGATTTGTTCAAGGAGACCATTGTCATTGTGTCATATCAGCTAGCTAATGCAAAGCTAACCTGTTGTCACAGCGTGAGAGCCTGCCAGCAGTGAAGTTAGAAAGACAAAGGCGTTGATACTCTGCCGAGCTCAGTTCATGAATCTCATGCTAAATATTCCATAAAATATAAATATGGGATTTTTTTAAATTTTTTTTTACTAAAGTAGGACTTGACTGATACATAGGGGGTGGGGTTGAGAAAATAATTTATAAACATATTTTAGTCTATCAAATAAAATGCTGCATTGGCTTAACTGTCGCTACGTACATTTCTGATGAGGCTGCCACTCGCCCCAGTGTCGCTCCATCCCTGCTTGAAGAAGTCATGTGACAGGAAGTACCATGTGATGGCTGTGCTTTAAAAAAAAAAGAAAAAAAGATTGTACATGATGTTGTAATACGTGTGTGTCGGCGAAGGCTGCACATATGTCGCGCAGCCGTCTGGTGTCAAAAAATGCCAGCAGGCGCTGCACTTTTTGTCTGCGAGCCAAAAGCATGAAAGTGAACGTGTGCTTCTCCATTATCAGCATGCTGCTCCACCTTCAGCCTTACGCTTTCAACTTCACAGGCGCGCATCTTTGAAATCACATTTGACCCCAGTTTTTAGCATACAGTGCTGAACAAGGGCATCATTAGATCATAAAAAAAAGAAGGGCGCTTTAAGGATTTATTCAGTAAGGTCACTATTTAAAGGGTTCATTTGCCTGAACATGTTAAGTGATGGCGCTAAACCAGGGTTCGGGGGTATATTATAAATTTTTTTAAAAAACACCTGTGTAACCCTTGTTAACCTCCCTAGTATTTTGCTTGATATTCTATAATATATAAATTATTTTCTCAGCTCAATAAACAATACAGTACACACAAAACTTGTATGTTTGCTGCTATGTTTTTAAGATGGACACGCCCCTTTTTAGAACTGCAAAATGAGTTACATTTTATGAAATAGGAAATTTGGTGATACATATTTTTTCTACACTACAATGTTTTTTTTTTTTTAAATGCTAAGTAAAAATAATTAGTTTATTTATTTCAATTTTTTTGTTTATCAGGAAAATCTAAATGTACAGTTTTTTTCGTTTGTGTTTTTGATACAATAAAAAAAAAAGTATATATCTGTGTTATATTTATGAAATCTGTAACGTTAAAAGGGAAAAAGGATATGGTTTTTAAAGTATAAAATACAATATTAGTATAGTGATTTTATTTTATTTTAAATTAATTATAGCATTTGGAGATATATTTGTTTCCCATATTTTGTGGTTTCTTTAATAATTTACGTTAAATCACTAAAAAAATTGGACCTTAAATTTGTTCAGAGGCTTAATTTTTGTTCAATGTTTGCAAAATAAATTAATCAATAATAATAATACATACATAAATAAATACATAAATAAATAAATAATGATCAAATGTCATTATTCATTACATTTATCCAAAACACATAGAACGCATTTGTGTTGTGTTGGTTTGGAGGATTGATGGACGGATGGAAAAGAATGACACGTTTTTGCATTCCGCTGAGTCCGTGAAACAATGACGTGTTGATGAGAAACGTGGTGTGCCACTGGGTCAATGAGCACCCTGACAAGCCAGTGTGTCATCATCATCATTATCATTGGTCACATTTGATGCTTGTGGATGTTTCTTTTCACTAATGACACTCAGCTGATGCACACTGATGTTCGCCTTTGTCATCACACACACACACCCACACACACCCACACCCACACCCACACCCACACCCACACCCACACCCACACCCACACCCACACACACACACACACACACACACACACACACACACACACACACACACACACACACACACACACACACACACACACACACACACACACACACACACACACACACACACACACACACAGTAACCTCCCGCTTGATAGAATAATGACGAAGTGGGGGTGGGCGCACGAGGGGTGTTGTCAGCAGAGGTCAGCGCAAAGCCGTCACCTCACTTCCTGCCAAGGTGTCCTCCATTAGGGAACGGCTGACACGTTAGCATGCGGCTTAGCTGGCCGTCGCCTTGGTTACGGAGCGCCAGCGGCAACCCTGTGTCCGTGCCGGTCGTCTTGCCAGCTTGAAGGTGGCTCGAGTGCGGTGGTGGGCAAACTCGGTCCTCAAGGGCCGGCGTCCTGCAGGTTTTGGAGGTTTCCCTGCTGCAACGCAGCTGATTCCAATCAACAGGATCGTTAGCAAGCTTATGCAGAGCTTGCTGATTTGCTGAACATATATCAGCTGTGTTAGAGAAGGGAATCCATCCAAAACCTGCAGGACTCCGGCCCTCGAGGACCGAGTGTGCCCACCCCTGCTCTAGTGTGTATATGTGTGTACGTGTGGTCAATTTTTGCTAGGCAGAATAGGTTGATGAATTCATGGGCCCGTCAATCACTGTCAAAAGGCCCAACACTATGAATTATCATCAAAGTTTGAGACCATGCTATGCCAACATTACATGACCATGCACAAAAAAAAAAAAAAAACTTCTCAATTTAGTATCAGCCATCTTTCAAGACCTGCTTGTGATTGTTCCTCATTTGGGTGTGCTCCCTTGAGAGGAGATTGTCAAAGTAAAGCAGCCCTCAAATTCACTCCAAATGTCTGCTTCGAACCAAAATGGACAACTTCCTGTTCAATTTTGGTCGCAGGTGCTAAGTTGAGACGTTTTCATTCGTCCTATTATGATTGAGGTGTGCGGACATTTTCCCATTTCATTCTGATTTTCCTCTCTCTAGCTATCCATGGAGCAAATTGGGCCCATTTGCCACCTTCAATAATCCATAATGTCCAACTTTATGTTCAGTTTGGGGCAAGGGTCCCTAAGATGTTTTTGTGCATCCTGTTTTGCACCCAAATTTCGTGTTCATGTGTGAAAATGGTGTCAGGGGCTGATTCTCTTTTAACTTTCCAGGTGGCGTGACTGAGAGAATTTGGCCCAAAATAGCTGCTTCAAACCAAAATGGTCAACTTCCTGTTCCGTTTGGAGCATGGGTCCTTGGGACTTTTTTTGTGCATCCAGTCATGATAGATAGGGTCACCAAATGGTCTGTTCTTTGATGAAATCATTTTTAGTGTCGGAATTTTTCTCTCTCTACCTTTTCAAGCAGCACACAACTTTAGTAATTTTTCCCAAATTGGCTGCTTCAAACAAAAATGGCTGATTTCCTGTTCAATTTTAGACATTGATCCATGAGACTTTTTCGTGTGTCCAGTTCTGATAAACATAATTGTCATATTGATTGGTGTAACTGGTGTCAGGGGCAATTTTTTTCCTCTAAGTTTCCAAGAGGCACTCATGAGCCAATTTGCTCAAAATGCCGAACTTCAAACCAAAATGGCTGACTTCCTGTTCATTTTGGAGCTTGGGTTATTGAGACTTTTGTGCGGCGAATTTCATGTTTATCTGTCCAACTCGTGTAAGCGGCTAATTTTTTCAATTTGTGCAGTGTTTAACAATGAATCACTGCTCCAAACTAAAATGGCGGACTTTCACTTTCATTCCGGACATGGGTCCTTGAGACTTTTTCATGCGCAGCGTTATGTTGTACATGTCCAGCCAATTTCATATAAATCAGTGAAACTGGGTTCAGGGGCTAATTATTATTTTTTTTTAACTTCCCAGGAGGTGTTACGAAAAGAACTAGCCGCAGCGCTTGGTAATTATAAAGTTATCAGGAAGTGGCCACGTGATGAAGCTCTCGGGGCTATCTACAGATGTCCGACGTGGGCGATGAAAGGTTTTCCCTGGAAATGGCTGCCACCCCCGCCGCTGTTGCCGCTTTGGGACGTCACGCTTGAAAGTGGAAAAGTGGAGCTTTTGTGTGCGGGAACGCGGCGAAGAATCCATGACTGGTTTGGGATGTGCTGAGCCAGCCGCTGGAGAAAAGCCATTTTGGCCTTTTTCCTCTTTTTGCTCTCGGCGGCCACCTCGGCTCAGCTTCCAGTCGGCACGAGGCCGGGCGGAAACGCTGGCGCCGCCTTTTCGGGCTTTGAAGTGGAAATTGCGATGTGGCGGCGCGCCGTGCGGAAGCTTCCAGCGGCCGCGTTAATGTAAGCCGCCGTTGTGATAATGGAGCCGTCTGCTGAGGCCGAGGTCACGCGCGCTACAAAAGGGCAAAAGGAGCTTTTAAATTCCGCCGCATGCTGCCGGCAATTGAGGCGTTGCTTCTTCTTTTTTTTCAGGAAAGAAAACAGGAAACAGTTGTAAAGCTACATCAAGATGAAATCAACGTTGACAGACCGTATTGATTTTTTTTTAACGCCTTTTGTCCACGCCCCCGCGGGTCAGCCAGTCAGGCGCTGGCAGCATTTTCACTGCAGGAAAAAAGGTTTGGAAACAAAGAATGTCATGAAATGAGGAATTTGTGACTGTTTACTTAAAGCTGATTTATGTATCAATTTGCCCAAAAATATCTTCACAATCGTCTTTTTATTTGACCATTTATGACTCAAACATCTTCTAATTAGCAGATTAATTAGCGGCTGACAATGGGTACTCCTGCAAGCCTTTGGCCAAAGGTTTTACACTGGATTTGGGTTTGAATTTTCCGCCGTCTGTTTGCGGATGTGGCGTCATGCATGCAATGTATATGTAAAGAAGGGAGTGTGCAGTTTCATTTTTCCGCCACATGTGGCAGTAGTGATTCGAAGTTCAATTTCTTGCATTGAGCATCTTTAAGACACGTTATAATAGTGAGCCTTGTAAACCTCCCACCGATAGCTTAAATGAAGTGTATATGAATTATGTATTATTATTATTATGGATATTGGGTGCACATTTACAATTCTGATATTTCTTCAACAAAACAAAATCAAATTCTCTAAATTTTCTATTTTTCAATTCTTACTGGAAAAACAACAAATATTTGGGGATTATATTTTTTGCGGGGGAAAAAATAATTGTAATGTTTATTTGTAAAATATTTTATCAATTTTTTTATTTCCATGTAAAATAACTAAATATAATAAATAGTGGGGAAAATGAATACAATGAATTTATTGACTTTATTTTAATGAATGGATTGATGTACTTCTGTACTGTTTAATATATATAAAATAATTATTTTAAACAGAAAAATTAAAATCAAAAGTGGGGTTTTTTTTGTGTTAAAATTTGTTTAAGATCAATTTTAGGTATTAAATAATAAATACATTAATATGCAGATGTTACCAGTTTTTCATTTTGATCCAAAACATTAGTCAAATATATATTTTTTAAGTTTCTGATGAACTGAACTAAAAAAAATATGAAAAATGAAAATATGAAAAATACTTTTGTTGTTTTTCGCACAAATATATATATATTTTTTTAATTAAGTGAATTTATCCAAATAAATTAAACGACATTGAATCAAAATACAACATAAATATTTTTGCAGGTTTTATGGATAATTACTTGGAAATGTCATTTTGATTTGATTGTATGAAAAAAGTGCTTTGGTTTTCATGATGATAGCGCCAAGGGGCTTGACTCATGGCAACAATCTCGACTTCTCATTTTCAGCCCACTGAAAAAAAAACATGGATGAGTGAAGATGGGACACTCAGACATGAAAGTCAACCACCGGACAGGAAGTCTAACATGGAGAGAGGAAAGAGTCGGACTAAAAAAGACAACAGAAATCTAAAAGAGCCAGAAAAGCGACCGAAATCAAAGTTGGACCAAGGCAACAGTCATCCATCCATCCATCCATCCATCCATTTTCTTAACCGCTTGTCCTCACAAGGGTCGCAGGGGTTGCTGGAGCCTATCCCAGCTGGCTTTGGGCAGTAGGCGGGGTACACCCTGAACTGGTTGCCAGCCAATTGCAGGGCACACAGAGACGAACAACCATACTCACAATCACACCTATGCACAATGTGGAGAGTCCAATCAACCTGCCATGCATGTCTTTGGAATGTGGGAGGAAACCGGAGTACCCGGAGAAAACCCACGCAAGCACGTGGAGAACATGCAAACTCCACCCAGGAAGGCCGAAGCCCGGACTCGATCTCACGTCCTCTGCACTGGGAGGCGGACGTGCTACCCAGTCAACCACCGTGCCACCAGGCAACAGTCAGACATGGAGAAAGCCACTTGTTGGACACTGAGATGTGGGCGAAAAGCAATCAGCCACAAATGGAGAGGACGGAAACAGTTAGCCAGGCAGCAAAAAAGGCAAAGAAGACGAGCAGACGCCATCTTGACAGCACAAATAAACCAGAACACACAGAGAGACCTCCTGTAGCGCGATATCCCGTCTTTGCGCCCTGTGCTTGTCATGTATGTGAGAGGAGACCAGACACTACATGTTTTCTGTGTGTGTGAGAAATAGATATGCAATGAGTGTGATAGTGTGTGTATGTGATCTGCATTTGTGTGTGTAGTTGATCTGCATGTACTGTGTGTATGTGAGTTTGTAACCATGTGTGTATGTGAGAGCTCTGTGTGTTACTGCTATGATTGTGTGTGGGATGTGCATAAGTGTGTGCAAAGGAAGAAGGCCGCCGCCTCGCTTATATGTCAGCCAGCGCCCCAGGACCAATGACTCTTCTCCGTGCCCCCACTGAGGGGGAGGCGAGAGGGCGGGAGGGGAGAGGGGGCAACTCTTCTCACCCCCCCCCCCCTCCCTCTCCCTGAGTCACACGCATGCTCGCTGGCTGTCGCGCCCCCTCCTTCTTTCTCTTCTGCCATTTTCCGCCCACCTGCAGCATCGCCTCAACTCATGAACACACTAACACACAACATGCATTATACTCCACTTCGCATCCTTGCTGTTCCACTCCAGTCCTGCAGGTGGCAGTAACGAGCATGACAAAATGGTAAAGCGGATTTGAAGAGCCAAAAACCCTTCACGGAAATCGTTTATTGTTCTTTTGTGTAACTCACGAAACGTGTTTGAGAGCGTTGCTGCCGTCATACATGTAATTGTCGTGTGCTCACCGGAGCCTGCGGGCTGCCATCAAACGTTCAGCAAACTCTCTCAACTGGTTGTCCTAATCCGGTTACACCGGTGTGGATTACGCCTCCAGTTTCCGTGTGCGTACGCGAATCCACGTGACATCGGCGCTTTTGCCAAAAGGCTAATTTCACGCCACACGCGAACTCGATTATGCAAATTTGTGTCAACGTGACTGACGTCAGCGAGTGAAATTCAACTTAACCTGTTCTTGATCATGTCAAATGACCTAATCCTTGCGTGGTCGCTTGTTGCTAGGCAGAAATGCATTGGGTTTACGCCTAACTGCCCTATTGGCTAAAAGTTTTAATCTGTGGTCAATTGTTGCTAGGCAGATTTCAGAGGGCTGAATCACAAATGGATGGATGTTTATTGAGAACATTTTGGTAGAAAAAAAGAGTTTATTTTTGCAAAATAACCGAGGGTAGGCGAGTGTTACATTGCGAGCGAGTTCAATCGTGAAGTCGTTTGTCCCGCTGCTGCATAACTTGGACACGCGTGATTGGCCAGCGGGGGTGATGGAAATGTCAATTGTCGCACATGGTTGGAGTCTAAGTGATTTCTCACGTTGCGACCGTTTGCTCGGCTGGCGCGCCGAAGAGGAGGAGGAGGAGGATGATGGGGAGGTGGCGAGCGTCGTCTGGAGGTCAAGGTTGGCGTCGGGAGTCTTTGACGGATGTCGATTGTGGGCATCAATCCGTGCGCACACGAACACACACAAACACATATCCATCCATTCGTCCATCCGTCCCTCGTCTTCTTCTTCTTTACGTAGTAGGTCAATGATCCTTACTCGTCGTCTTTGCTTTTTCGCCGGAAGGACGTTTGTTTTCCCGCGCGGGACGTGCAGGGGGTGGGGTGGGGGGGGTGTATGGGGTTGGACATTGAGAGATGAGTTATTGATTAGACAGTAGGACGACGAGAGGACGCCGCTCGGACGGATGGACAGACGAACGAGCAGGAGGAGAGAGAGAGAGACTTTGATTTTATGTGACACACAAGCTTGCAAAATATAACACACGCATGTGATGTAACACGCGTGTGTGGATAGACATTCAAGACACTTGATTAGGTGCACCTGCGCATGCACTGGTCTAATGCCATGCAAGGCCTAGAGGCTAAGATTAGCGGTTAGCTAAAGAAGCACTGTATTTAATCATACAAGATGTTTCCTGCACCAAGACATTTATGACCTCAGGACACACCCGACAAACACATTTTAAGGTATCATGTCATATATGACACCATACAAGAGACATGTGACACATGTATGGAAGAACATATATGACCTTAGGACGGACTCGGCGGCATGGGTGGGCATTGGTGGGGCCGCGCCCGCCCTGGGTTGGAAGCTGTTTTGAGAGGCCTCGCCAACCATCTATTCTTCTTCCTATCAGTCATGTAACGTGCGCCTTCGGTTTCAAGTAAAGCATGGCGTGTGTTAGATTAATGTATCTTAATTATCCCATATTTAGTCTTTTATCAATTGCATAGCATTTATTCAACATAGTGAATTTATTTAACATTGTGACCTCTTTTTGAACTGTGCGAGTTGGAGTCACGAAGCTTCAACACAAAGACAGGAAATGTGCCATCATCACAAGACAAATGGTCAGATGGTTGAGAAGCTTTTAGTGTTAAAGGATGTCTGCATTGTTGCCTGTGTAACGACTTTTTGTAAATGATTGTCACATTGCTGCTACGGGATTCCCCAAACCCCTCAGAGCAGTAATGTCCATGTGGTAGGTCAACCCAATAAAAAGAGGAAGAACGACAGAGTATGTCAAAAAAGGCAGGAGCTTGTGATCTGTTCACAACTCTGCTTGTTTCTCCTCGCGAGTCTATATCTCTTGTCTTCCTTCCGTGTCTGTTCATGAAATGTTCTAGGTTGAATGAACCTGACAGCGTGTCAGCCAACCACATGCCTCCTTTCAAGTTGGCTTTGATTTGCAGCTCAAGCTAGCCTATGACAATCGGGAACGGGGGGCGGTGGAGACGCGCATCAGACAAATCTACTTACTGCCTTGCCAACACATCCATGTGGGTTGGGTTTGGGCTGGTGAATGGGTCCCATCTGGGCTGCCCAGCTGGGTCTCAGTTAATCTTGGCCAGGGATTTCATGGTGGCCCCATGTGGGCCAGTCTTGATGGGCTCAAGGCAGACCTTATATAGGCCTTTGCTAAAACCCACATGGGGAACCCAGTTATCTCCCATCTGGGGCCCACTGGGCCGATTATGGTGTTCCTGATTGTACCCACAAGGGCTCCTTTCCAGTTCTTTTGTTACAAGCTTTAATAACAAGGAGACCAATAATACGATTAATTACCTTTTTATTATTATTGAATGCCAAAGAACAACAAATCAGAATTATTCATTTTCCAACTCAAATGAACCTGGAGCCTGAAGTACTTGTTGAGGTGGCAAAATGTTGCTTCCTTTAATTGGCTCAAAGGGGGAGGGGATTTCCCACATCTTTTTGGGGAATGCTGTGCGGCGCTTTCTTCTAGGTTTGAATACTAATCTTGTGCCATCCAAATAATACATATTAATTTGAAATATAGATTTTTTGTGCATTTTTTTTCAAAAAAGAAAATCTTTCTTAATTATAAAGAAATATAGGCCAGGGAGTAAGCGCCATCATTGCTGTTATTGTGCAAAATTTGAGTGAAGCCCAGCCAGAGCCCACTTATTGCCCATTCTTAGTTTTGCCCGTCTATTGCCCACCTACTGCCCAAGTGGGGCCCGACAATGAAGCCCACTCTAAGCCCAGCCAAAGCCCAACTAGACCAAGTGGTGCCCATATGGGCCCCAAATGTACATGTTCGCTGGGTGGTTAGCAAAACCGGAGAATTTACTGTGCAAAAAATGTTGAGTTTCACAACAGTACTTGACCATATTTACATTTTCACATGTACCGGATAGTTTATAGTATATATATAAGCTATAGTTTAGCTTGTGCTGAAATTGTACGCAAGAAGCGCGCACTCTCCCGCCGACACAATGACCGAGCAGTGAGCACGTCATGCCGCTGTCTTCTTGTGGATTGAAAACAGTGATGCAAAGCATTGTATTGTAAAGGGAGCCACCAAACGGCAAACCTCCATCCAGGCTGACACAGTTGACATCGCTGAGAATCCTCTTCAGTCCTCACGTTACAACATTCACAAGTGAGTGGCAAACTTTTCTTTTAATCAGTCAAGCCACACAACACACGCACGGACAAATTGTACAACACACAGTAATGCGGTTAACAGACCCACGCAGGCACACAAACACAACTTAACAACTTATGTCGGAGCATAACATTATTTATCACTCAAGCACAGTTACAGTACAGTGTGAGTTGAATTCTGTTTTATTGACAAGTTTGCTAATATTGATGACTGTCACTAAGATCTATTAAAAAACAACAACACTTTACACATCCTTTTGGGTTGATGTTTGCTTAGTTTTCACTGTACCCATATATCGTTATTGTATACGATCAACTTTTTTTTATAAAGCACTTTAAAACATCCATTGCTGCATACAAGGTGCTGTACATGGAATAGAAATCAGTCTTGCAGTCGAGACAAGTGAAAGAAAATAACACAAAATATAATTAATTATGATAAATCTAAATAGGTATACATACATGAAATTTACATTTACACGATGATACCATGACATGAGGATTTTTTTTTTTTTTTTACACCACTGCATGCATGGCATCAGGAATTGTTTCAACATTTGTATGACATCAGAACATGTATGACTGGACATGTTTGACAACATTAAAGAAAACAAATGACACCAAAACATGTATGCCAAAATCCAGGAAATCATATGACACCAGGATGCGTATGATATCAGGACATGTAAGCATCAGGATTTATACAAACTGCTGAGTGACATCAGGACAACATATGCCAGTACATGTTCAATACAACATCAGGACAGTAGCATGAGATCATGACATGTATGACAGGATGCAGGACACGCATGACATGAAATGTTGTGCATAGAAAGCAGGGAATGTGTGAGCAGCACAAAGATTGACTGGTGGAAGGTCATTTCACGCTCGACTATCCACCAAATGGTTTTTTCCCGCCCTGAGAGCGACCATATGTTTCTAAGCTGGGATCGGTCGCCGCGGCGTTTCCACGTGTGATGGGATCACGCCAAAAGGCGAATACTTTTCCTTTCGATGATGACAAATACGGAATGCCAGGCATCCTCTTCATGGTTCACTTGTAGGGCGCCATGAAATAAACAGTCGCTCGTCTCCACGCTGACTGCATCTCACTTACCTTTATGAAAAGAGACTTTTTTCCCCAAAGATAAAATAAATCTTGAATAAAAATCCTTTGTTTTAGTTTGAGCATCAAGGCAGATAATTTGGAGACATAAAGTGTATTTAAATTTCTAGAAAAAAATTCTAGAAAAACATATACTGTGTTCTTGGAAAAATGATGTGAAAGAAAAATATATATACCTTTTTCTTACCCTTAAAAAATATATTTTATTAAGAATATCTTTAGATTATTATTATTAATTATAATTTTTGCCACTTTATTCTTGCAACATGGTGGATTTCTAGAACATTTCAAATTTGTTCTTGAAAAGAATCTGCTTCTTTCAAGGATCTTTTTTATTATTATCAGCGTCCATCTTATCATTGAATTGGTATTGGGGTTTTTTCCCAAACTCGCTGATTGATCCCAAAAACCCTAAACATAGAAAGCCATTTTCTCTTCCAAATAATAGTTATTCAAACAATAACAAATAATATTAATAATGCATCAGATTCATACAGCACTATTACAGCACTAACATTGTACGATGGATACTTTATTCATGCTTTCATACATTCATACTCCGGTGGCGGTCAATTACGTAAGTAGTTATAGCTGCCCTACCTACAGTTCCTTGCCACGCCCACAGCGATTAGCGAAAACTCACAAACTTCGTGTTATGCCATCATGAAGGCCTAAACACTCTTCTGAGCAAATATGAGGGAGATCCAGTTAACGTGGTTGGAGAAAAAAGTTGAAGATTTTTTTTTTTTATGCTAGTAGGTGGCGCTATCAGTACGAATAAATATAAGTTTGTAGATGTATTCAGACCTGGACTCTCATCAAATGTGTGAAATTTTCAGAAGATAGGATCATCTGGGTCAAGTTAACGCAGCTTTTATTGTCATCGTGAATTATCAGACTCAGTGGCACCGTAACGGCCACGCCCTTTGGCGAAAAGTTACAATATTCAGTGTTGGACATGATCAACATCTTTAGGCTTTTTTCTGACAAAATTTCAACTGGATCCCTGAAACGGGCTCGGCACAATAGATAAAAATGTAAAGTATGACATTTCTTGTCACCACTAGGTGTCGCTACATGTATAACCAAATATTATCATATAGATGTTTTCAGGCCGTGGCTATTAAAATGAATGAGAAGTTTGGGATTTTTTGGAGCTTGTACAGCGGAGTTATTAAGCATTTCTTCTTTTTTGATGAAGGAAATATTCAAGGCAAAATTTGAGGCCCCGACCCCCGTCATATAGTATTTTAAAAAGTCAAGATTATTTCCTCAGTTGTTGTCCCAGGTCTTGAGATGATACATGCCAGGTTAGAAGTCAATCGGATTAAAACTGTTGGCAAATGGGCAAAAAGAAGGACCACAGTGAATGTGCAAAAATGGGCCAAAATTGGACATTCAAAAATTAATAGTTCACTTCCTGTACATTTTAGGATATGGCTTCCACTGACTTTTTTGTGTGTGTCGGGGCGCTTCACGTGCCTGGCAAAAAGTTGTCAAGTAAAATTTATAAGCAAGGATTGGCACCTCTTGTCCTCAAAGGCCATAGTCCTGCATATTTTAGATGTTTTCCTCCTCCAACACACCTGATGCAAAGGATCAGCTCATCAACCAGCTTTACAAAAAACTAACAATGCTGATCATTTGAGTCAAGTGTTCCAGACGTTCCTCAAACAAATCTCATACACACAGAAGCATTTCAAAACTTGCGTGTGTCCAAAAGAAGACGCTGAGGATGTTTAACGGCTGTAATGTATATGCCAAGCCTGGAGTGGCGCTGTAGCGCAGCCACTGGGAGTTAACGGAAAGCGTAGAAGAAGAATCAGCAAAGAAGACGACGATTTTTCCCCCTAACTTTATTGCAATCTACAGAACAAAGGTATCAAAACTACATGAAAAAGACGAACACAGGAGAAGTGACAATGGCGGGTGATTCAAGTACAAAACCGCTTTTTGAACGTGGGAATCATCTTTTTCTTCCAGAGACAATTTTTTTTACTAAACTAATAAATTAGAGAAAAATGACAATCTTCTGAGAATAAACATGCATTTTTGAAAACCACATTACATCATATCTTCCAAACGAGGTGTTATATATATTTTTTTCTTCCCATGTCACCGCAAGTGCGAAGCCAAGTCGAGTGTTAACGAGGAGCAAATGCGGGAAGCGAGTGGGGGGGGGGGGGGTTAACGGCGAGGTTTGAGGGTGGGGGGAGGCTTTGATGAGTGAAGTGGCATTAGTATTGTTCACACGGGCCCAGACTTACACCCCCTCCCCCCATCACCCCCTCCCTGCCTCTCTCCTGCGGCCATCGCTCGCTGCAGTGTTGCCGTGGCGACGTAGAAATGCGGGAACACTTCCGTCCTTAAGAGACGACAGGCCACGGATGGAAGGAGACGGAAGGATG
Organism: Leptonotus elevatus; assembly: GCF_054856555.1. Classification (NCBI taxonomy): domain Eukaryota; kingdom Metazoa; phylum Chordata; class Actinopteri; order Syngnathiformes; family Syngnathidae; genus Leptonotus; species Leptonotus elevatus. Next base: position 31,131,323 of record NC_141239.1, on the reverse strand, counting down.
GAGGGAAGGGGAAGGAAGAAAGGTAGGATGCGTGTAAGGAAGGATTAAAGGATAGAAGGAAGTGAGGAAGGAAAGCTAAGAAGAAAAACACAAAGAAAATGTGCAATGTGCAAATCTTCCATGAAGGACATGCTGATCAGCAGCAGGCTCCTGGATTTACCTGCTGCGTTGCCATGGTGACCGGCTCACTTGTTTACCCCCGTTTATTGCACCCCAATCTCACCGTCCTGCCAACCTGCCGCAAAGATCCGCCGCCGCCCTACACACACTCTCTCTCTCTCTCTCTCGCATTCATTTTATTGGCAGGCAGCATTTCCATGGAAACATCCGGAAACCATGGCAACCATTTGAATCAAGCCAAAGGCTCTCACACAAGTGCCACACTCCACTTGATACCTCGCTCGCTCGCTCACTCACTCTCATGTTCGTTCATCGTCTCTTCCCTCGTCGGCCGAGGCCGACACGTGACGACATCATCAAGTTGTTCGCCGCGAACGCATCTGCACAAGTGGAGTTCTCGGGACAACACTCAAAAGAAAATAGTAATTACTGTATGACGGGAAGAAACCATATCTATTCTGGTATAACAATATTTTAGGCTCCTTTTTTCTTGGGACTTCAAAAAAAAATCGGACTTGGTCGCTACAAAAAAAAAAGAAGGAAAAAAATGAATTTTCACAGAAATTACTTTATGTTCTACAAAATTATGATTGCTCCCCCACCAAATTGCAACCTCTTATAAGATGATATTTTTTTCCCTTGAAAACACCTGAAGCCATTTCCCCCTTCTCACTCTACCAGAGAGAGAGAGAGAGAGAGAGAGAGAGAGAGAGAGAGAGAGAGAGAGAGAGAGAGTGCAGCACAGCAGTAAAGCAAAGCAAAGCTTGAAGTAATGATGCAAGTAATAATGGTAATGTCATTATTGAACACAAAAGCAGATGAAAGCGTGCGCAGCAATTGGCAGCGTTTGCTGGCGGAATGAAAACAACACAATTAAGTGGCCGCGCAAAATCAGGGGAAATAAAAGCAAAGTTGCGCCGCGTGAGAGAGAAGCCTTTGAAGAACAACACGTATGACATGAATCTCTAGACCATTGCACATGGGTGCGTGTGCGCGTGAATTGTCGTGCACGTGCGCGCGTGCAATCGTCAGCGTTAGTGCGGAACTTGTTGAACCCGTGTGAATGTTTGAATCATGTGAATGCATGCGAGTGCATGTCAACATGAGAATGTTTGTGTGTCTCCGCTCCGATTACTTGAGTGTCGACAATAGTTTGTGTTTGCGTGTTGAAAGTTGCCGTCGGTCTCGAGTGATGCCTCCCTGTGTGTGTGTGGGGGGGGGGGGGGGGGGGGGGGGGAGATGCGGTCACTTTAATGTGTCAATCATTCGGGGAACATGCCCCCCACTGGCTTTCAGGTGAAGGGGGAAAAATGCGTGCATAGAACTCATACACATCGACTCATAGAATATACTGTACAGTATGCTCTTTATCAAATTGAGTGACTTTTTTTCAAATGGAAATAAAGCAATTAATGTAAATAAATTGTTGATATTTCAGGCCATTTTTAAAAATAGGCCTACTGAATTTTTTTTTAAACATTTGTTTTGTTTTTTTAAATTCAATATGAATGTTATTTAAATTTGTTGTTGTTTTACAAGGTTAAATATGCATAATTATAGTTCTAATACCTTCATATATTGTTTTTTTTTTAAATAGTGTCTTTAAAATATAAAAAAAAAGATCAATAATTAATATGAAGTAAAATAAGATTTTTTTTTTTGTGAAAAATCTTAACAAACCAACAAACAAAAAAAAACCATCAGAGCTAACTCTGTTTGCGAAGTTTCCCATCGTGTATCCGTAGTAGAAAGATGGTCACGGGACACGTCAACCTCCTGTAAGGCGTGCTATACGAGTCATTAGTTCAAACTAGACCCACGCTTATATAAAAATGCACTTTGATGTGATGCAACATATAAAAAAAATTCACATCATTGAATTAATAGTGGGGTTTTTAAATTAAATTATTAGTACGCCACTAGATGTCGCTAAATTTCATACACTGTACTTTAAAAATAAAAATTAAAACATGATCATTCAAGTTAAATTTCAATACATCTGCGTTTTTAAAAATACAACCCATGTAAGAAATCTGTTTAAAAATAATTATTTCAATTTAATCTGTGCTAAACTACTATAATAAAAGGATATCCACATATCAAATGATTTTTGAACCAGTTGTGCTCCCGTTGACATGAACGCGACGCTGTCAACAACTCAAATGATCAGATTTTTCCATTTTTGTTGTTCACTGCCAGCGATGATCTATCATCATCTCATTCTTTTGGTCGGTGCGGTCTCGTCTCGTCTCGTCTGCGAGGGTTTCGCCGTCCTCCCTCTTGGCAGCGTCGTGTTTGTTTTGCGGCCGTGCGAATTAGCACTAATTGCTTTGCTTAGTGGTGATGCGGGAAAAAGCGTGAAAAAGAGAGCGAGAGGGAGAGAGAGAGCTAATTAGGCTGCTGTTGTCGGGGTGCCTTAATGAGCCTCTCGTGTTCCGTGCTAATGAGACCCCAATACCCGCTGTTTGCGCCAATGGGTCAACACTCAAGCGAGAGTGTGCAAGTGCGCGCGTGTGTCAGGGCCGTATTATCTGTGGGAAGCAACCACGTACAAGCACAGTGCTCCCTTGACTTCAAAATCGGAGCGAGTTGACTGAACTACATAAGCTGTTTTACAGAAGTTTGCTAACTTAACTCATTCACTGTCATTGACGGCTATAGACGTCAAAAATTCATTTGAACAATTTCTATTAGTTTGACATTTTTTCCACTTCTGTACAAGAGTATGAAAACTTAGAAATGTGTTTTTTGTACATTTAGAACAGATATACATTTTGTGATTAATCGTAAGTTAACTAGTGAAGTCATGCGATTAATTACGATTAAAAAGTGCAATTTTTTGACGCCCCTGATTTTTAATAATCTTTTCTTAAAAATAATATAAAAAAATTATGACTTTTTAAAATATATTTATTTTTAAAGAAAAGATTATATTACAATCTTTAATCGTAATTAATCGCATGACTTCACTAGTTAACTCACGATTAATCACACATTTTATATCTGTTCTAATACAAAAAAAACTAGGTTTTCATACTCTTGTTAACAAAAGTGGGAAAAAATGTTGAACTAATAGAAATAGTTCAAATGAATTTTTGGCGTCTATAGCCGTCAATGGCAGTGAATGAGTTAATGTTGACACACAATGAAAAATGGCATAAACAGGCTAACGAAACTAGCATCAATGTTTTGGTGTTGTACGCCTTTAAGCAACGGGTTAAAGCAATGCAAACACACAGACAATATAGTACCACTCACTGGCATATATTCTTTATCCTCTGCGAAAAACAACTAATAAATAATGAAGATTACTGAGCAGCTGTGACCGTCTGGTGTTGCATTTTGGTATTCAGGACTTATTTGCTGCCCAGTTAGTTGGGGAAACCGGAGATTGCGGAAATCGGATTAAAAAGGAAAGGCGGTCTCCCAGTGCCCACTTCACAGCAGCCAATTTGACATCATCCACAAGTGGAGATCTTCTTGCAGTTCCTGCAAATCCCGTCAGCTGTGTTCAGTCACCCAACGGCGCAAACGGCCATTGCTTTGCCCGTCTACGAAAATGCCAAAAATAACATAAACTCCACCCATGCGCACAGTTAGACTGCACACAAAAATAGGGCCCTAAAGTTCAAGTCATATCTTTTTGCCACCTCTACAGAATTGTTGTCATCCAATCCTGGCTGAATTGTGATCCCAACATTCAACCGTCACCTGACAGGAAATGCCGGCGGAATCGGAAGTGACGACAGAAAAAAAAAAAAGACAGACAGACTGAAAGACGACAGCAGCAGATGTACTTGAAGGACTTTATACTCAACGAAAGATGTGAAACTAATATTTGACGACACATGAAATCATATTTACTCAGCAGCGCGACCAATCGGGACGTCCTCATTTCTTCACTTCTTCTTTCTCCTTGACCACTGCGGGAGAAAAATGACAACCATGATGATGTCACAGCAAAAGAAGGAAGCAAGTGTTTGATGATGTCAAAAACCAAAAGTCAAGTCATAATAATAATAATAACAATGATAATAAAAAATATATATAATTTATTCAATAGTGACTACATTTGCTTTTTTTTTTGCAACCTAGCCAATACTTGTGTTTTAAATTTAAAAAACATTTGAACACATTTTAATAGTCAACAAAAATGGTTAACAAAATGTTTTTTAATTAAAAATGATTTTAAACACTTTTTAAGTCAACAAAAAATGCTTTTTAAATGTGTTTTTAAAAATATAAAAAAATGCTCCAGAAATAAAATTAATTAATTATTTAAAAAAACAAAAACAAACTTTAAACAACCTTTATGATAAAATGCATAAATGAAATACTTTAAAGGCATAAGGTGGGGAAAAACTTAAACAACAAAGAATTGAAACTTTTTAATGAAGAAAATAAACAATTTAAATGCATTTTTAATTTTAAAAAATTGACTTATTTAAAGCAAATATGTAAAGCATTTTTTTCAAACAATGAAAAGAATAAACTGCTTTAAAAAAATATATCTAAAATAAAAAAGACAACTTTGCACTTAAAAAAACATTTAAAAAAACTATCACTTTAAAAATAATAATTAAAAAAACGTAATTAAATAAAAAACAAACAAATTGAAAAACGTTCCAGTCACTGCTGATCCTCATTGGGCGAAAGAAAACGTTAAACCTCCCCTCTATGCAAAAACGGACTAACAATTTGGTGCTGAATGTTCCAAAACAGTTTTTAGTCCTACCTCGGACCTCCAGCTTACACTCCACCTCGTCCTCCCCAAGCGCGTTGACGGCCTTGCAGGAGTAGCGGCCGCCGTCATACAGGCTGGGTTTGCGGATGTTCAGCGTCAGCACGCCTTGGTTGTTCTGCATCAGGAACTTGGGGTCCTCGCCGATGATCATCTTGTTCTTCATCCAGATGATCTTGGGCTACGGGGGGAGGGCAGGCATGGCTTCCTGACAACTAGAGCGAATGCTAACACGTGGCGTAAAAGTGGCGCGTACCTTCGGGTAGCCGCGGACGGCGCAGCTGATGGCCGTGGTGTAGCCCGCCACCACACTCCGGTCCATCAGGGGCGCTGTGAACTTGGGGGATGCGCTCTGGTCCGTCTCTTTGAAGGGCGCAGGGTTGTAGTCCAAATCTGAAGGATGTCGGGAAGTGATGTGATACTTCATTAGTAAAATTTTTACTTTCTTTTTTCTCTAAGAGAATGTTTTTACTTTCTACTACTTTGTCAAAATATAATTTCAACCTCCACAATTGACACAACATAAGATTTGTATTTATTTTTAAAGTATAACTACTGTACGTATTGTAGTATTTATATACTCTAAAAACAGTTGGGTTAAAAGTTATGGATCAAAAAAGGACTGATCCACTTTATTGGTCAATTTGTTTTGGGTTATTTATACAAAAGACCCCATTTTTGACCCAAGTAAAAGACCCATTTCTTAACTCAAAGTTGGGTCAAATCGACCCAAGTAGAGGATCGGTCCATTTCTTGACTCAAATTTGGGTTATTTTTGACCCAACTGTTTTTAGAGTGTATTTGGTCTGTAGTGGCGTTTTTACTTACCCGTCTTGGAGACGAACGCCGTGTTGCCGCTGACGCCAGGCTGCTCGCTCAGGCCGCAGACGTTCTCGCTGAAGACCCGGAAGGAATACTCGTTGCCCATGACCAGGTCGGACACGGTGCAGTTGGGCCGCCGGTTGTGCTCGTACACGGTGAACCAATCCTGCCGTGGTTGGAGACAATGTTGTTAAAAGACAGTCCGTCCAGTCCATGATGGCCGCCGCGGCCCACCTTGGTCTTCATGTCAGCCTTCTGAATGGTGTAGCCGATGATCTCAGCGTTGCCGTCGTCTTTCGGCGGCTTCCACTCCAGCGCGGCGTTGAAGCCCCAAACGTCGGTGACGCGTACCTCCACGGGGGGGCTCGGCTTTTCTACATCAAGGAACACATGACAGCCATGTACTTTTTGGAAGCGGGGATCTGCTGGGGGTTCATCCTCTCATTAGCTCAACCTTCTCAAGCGTCAAGTATGAACCTAATCCCGGTCTACATACAAATAATCCTGTGGAGTAATCCCGCTGACCTGTGAAGAGATGAGGAATGAGCTGGCGGTCAGGATTAAAGCGGCGCTTTGATGACTTTGGGAAGACGGGAATCACGCCTTGAAGAGATTTGCGCTCATGCCCCTCCCCCGCCAGCCACGTTATCAGGATGCGCGATGAACCCGCGACTCACCCACGACCTGGATGCGGATTTCGGCGCGGTCCTCCACGTTCTCGATCTGCACGGCCAGCGTGTACGTGCCCGAGTGGACCCGCTCGGCCGAACGGATGAAGAGGATGGAGTCCACCTCGCTGGAGCGCGTACCCACGCTACGGTCCTCCAGGGGTTTGCCGTCTTTGGACCAGGTGGCCACCGGCCGAGGTTTACCCTGGAAAGGTCCAAGGTCAAGAAAACTGATAACGATTCCCCATTTTTGTCGACCCTTTCAATCTACCTTTTATTTTCTATTCCTGCACCGTCATCATTTCCAAGCCCAAAAGCCAAAAACTCCGCCTCGGCTGAAACCCCAAAAACTCCTGAGTGCATTTGGCACGTTCACAAAAAAATAAAAAAGACGGGAAATCAAATATTAAAATGGGCAAGTCAGCAGTTCTAAATCTGCCAGTCGTTACTTCACCGCCACTTGACCTACTTCGAGCCAACGCACTGATTTTCTTTTTTCCCAGGCGTATTTTTGGATTACTTCAGTCTACTTTTAAATCACAGCTAACGTGTTTTTTGGGGGAGTCAACAATAAAACAAAAACAGGAGATTACTAGAAAAGATACCTTCTCACAATCTTAATTCTAACCCTACTTCTAAGTTTAACCTGCCAAAAGGAGATCCAACCATCCATCCGTCCACCCATTTTATGAATCGCTTATCCTTTTTTTTTTTTTAACCTTTATTTAGCCTGGTGAGGAAACAAGAGTCTCAATCTTGCTAAAGATGGCCGAGCAAAGTCATTTAAAAGCCAAATGGCTGTACAATGTGATATAGTTACAAATAATAATCATAATAGAGGATTAAAAACAGGTGTAGCAACCACATGCATTATCCCTCACTAACTTTTAAAATGATTATAATGGAATGACTGCGTTGGATTTGATTCCTTATGAAATCAAACATAAAAGATCGCCAAAGAGGTGAATAAAACTATTGAAAGTGAGAGTGAGGGTGGTGGTATGTGTGGTGAGCAGGAGCGAACATAGGGTGTGCTCTCTCGTTATCCGTCAACATGATGACGAGTCAGGCTGACCTGGAAGGGGATGACCAAGTTGACCATCTCTCCGACGACCTTCACAAGATTGGTTCTCAGCTGGCGTGGTAAGCGGATCTTTGGATGTTCTGCAGACACGAGACAAGTTCATCATTTCAACCTTCAACCAGACGTGTGACCCGAGCGCGACGTCGCTCGTCTGACCCATGATCTCTCTGATGGTGACGGCTTGGGAGAGCGTGGCGGGGGGGCTGCGCCCGGCGATGTTGACCGCCACCACTCTGAACAGCATCTTCTCCCCCACCGGCAGATCTTTCACCCTGTACTGGTTCTTCTCCACTGGATCCTTGTTGGCCTGCACCCACTCATCACCTGATGGTGATGGAGAAGCGAAATGATCTCAACCATTTGGTGAAAAAAGGAGATGTAAAGAAAACCTAACCATAATCCAGACCCCAAGACCTCATAAGACCGCAACCGTAACACCTTAATCAAGCCAAACCCACATGGACTTGAGTCTCAAAGCAAATCATTCAACTCTTACCTTGAAGCAAAGTCGGACTATCCCTCCCCTAAATCAACTCGACACGTGTCCTCACTGAGCGCTCATCTTATTCAGCAATTCTGTTTCAAATCTAATCAGCACTAACCATGAATTATTATTGAAGTACATTTTCTCACTTTATTACCACACTTTTCATTTTATATTCCCCTCAATAAAGCTTCATGCTGAGGATTACGGCCTCATTTAGCTTGTGTTTGACTCGTTGCACACTAACATTGCAGTCTTCAGAGCTTCAACTTCTTCCAAGAGAATTTTTTATTCTTGAATATCTTTCAGGGTCAAGCATGACCAACTTCCTTGCAACTTACTTCCTTCTTTGCAGTACTCAATGATGTAACCGTCAATTCCGCCCGGTCCCACTTTCTCCGGAGGAAGCCAGCGGAGAGCGCAGGTGGAGTCGGTCACGTCCTCCACCGAGAGGCGAGTGGGCTCACTGGTGGGGGCTGGCGGAAGACAAAAGCCACATGAAGATGGCCAGGAAGGACATTTCTCTGTATGTAGATGTAGAGATTTGCTGTCCAATTAGATTTCACACTCTAAAAACTATGGGTCAAAAATGTTTGTCCCAACTTTGAGTATATTGGTCAGATCCTTTATTTGGGTCAAAAAATGAGTCCCGGAAAGTTGGGTCGACTTGACCCATAAAGTGGATCGGTCCATTTTTGACCCCTAACAGTTTTTAGAGTGCATGTACCAAATGCCTGACTCGCCACTGTGTGACATGAAGTAGTAAACAATTGAGAGTTGTCTGTGCACCGATGGGCATGAAAGGCTTGGAGTTGAAGCTGGGCTGCGAGATGCCGATGCCGTTGACGGCAAACACCCTCATCTCGTAAAGGACGCCCTCGATCATCTTCTTGGCCTCGTACGTGGTGGACTCGTACACGTCAAAGTTGAGTTTGGTCCACCTGGACGAGCCGGTCTTCTTCCTCTCCATCAGGTAACCTGGCGCCAGGAGGTCAAAGACGTCGCTATACGTGATCCAACGTTAGATGTGAAGGTGGTGGGGGAGGGTCACCTTTAACGGGCACGCCGCCATCAAACGCAGGTGGGTCCCATATGATGGTGGCGGAGTTCTCGCCCACCCATGTGCATTTGACGTTCTCAGGAGGGTCGGGCACATCTGGCGTGCCGAGGAGCAGGTGGCACATGGAGAGGAGACAGCAGGTGGAAGCATGTTACATTATATTATGTGTAAACAAGGAAAAACATGTTGTGTTTGTGTATGTTTGTGCAACTAACCATGCACATAACCCAACGTTAACCTAAACTAGGGGTCAGCAACCTTTAATGTCAAAAGAGCCATTTTAGGCCAAATAACAAAAAAGTCCGTCTGGAGCAGCGAAACATTTGAACATTGAATTTGTGATGAACCAAACAGTGTCTTCGTGTTAGTCTAATGTACTGAGGGCCCAAGAGCTAATTAGAGCTGCACCATAACAGAAATATGCAGCATCCAATGCATTTCATTTTCTTCTACTGTTCTCTTCTATTTTTAGATTTTTGGGGGGCTTCATTTTTTTATACTTCGTTTTTCATACATTTTTTGACATTTCTGCCTTTCTGTCAAATTTCTGACATTTTTGGCAATTTTATGCACATATGGTATTTTGCCTATTGCTTTTTGGGCATTTTATGGCTATTTTGATTTATGTATTTTTTTATTTACTTTTTTGTTGTTGCCTTTTTGCTAGCTAATTTTTTGGAAATGTTATGGTAATTTGGGGGGATTCTTTTGTGTCTGGACATTTTTATGATTCATTTTTGAACATTTTCTGTCCTGCATTTTGTCAAATCAATTTGCTGACATTTTTGGCATTTTTGTGGACACTTTATGGTACTTTTGGGGATTTCTTCTTTTGTTTTTGGGCATTTTTATGGTCACTTTTTGATTTTTTTCCCCAATTTTAAATAAAAATTCTGGCATTTTGGGCAATTTTGTGGACAATTTATGGTAATTTTGGGGCTTTCTTCTTTGGTTTTTGGACATTTTATAGCTATAGCTTTTATAGTTTTTCTGTTTGTTTAAAAAAAAAAGAAGAATTTTTGTGACTTTTTTTTCCAAGATATTTTATGGTAACTTTCTTTTGTTTTTGGACATTTTATGTTAACTTTTTGCACATTTTTTTATTTTTATTTTTTTACTAAATTGTCTGGCATTTTGGGCAATTTCATGGACATTTTATGGTGACTTTTTGGACAATTCTAGGTAATTTTTTAACTTTTTCCCATCTCTCTTTTCCTGACAACTTAACAATTTGGACTCTGACAATTAGTTAATATTTAATTATTCAATATTTTTTAATCTTAAGTGTTAATTTATGTAAAGAATATTTTATCTAAAAAATAAGAATAAACATGCAAACACATTTTAATTTTTAAACATTTTTTAGAGATCCGCAGGGAGCCACAGTAGAGGGACTAAAGAGCCACCTATGGCTCCAAAGCCGCAGGTTGCAGAACCCTGACCTAAACCCTAAATCCAAAATGATTGATTACCTGAGTAATCGACAGAATTATCAATAGTAAAATCGATTCTAAAATGATTTGTTTGTGACAGCCCTAGCAGCAGTATAAACGGGTCGCGTCCAACTAACCCACGACCTTGACGAAGAGATCAGCCTTGTCCTCTCCGGCAGGATTGGTGACGGTGAGCGAGTAGAAGCCTTCGTCCTCTTTCTCCGCCCCTTGGATGACGAAGCTGCTCAGGGTCTTCCTGGTCTCCACGCGGACCCTCCCTTCCGCCTCGCTCACCGTCTACGACGCAGTCACCCTGTCATGTGACCTGCATTTGGAAAGCACGTGATTCCCGCCACCTCCTCGCTCACCTTGTCGCCCTTCATCCAGCAAACGACTGGAGGGGGATCCCCCGAGATCTCCACATCAAAGCGGAGTTTGTTCCCGGCCACCACCGTGATGGTGTTCTTGCTCCCTGTACCGCTTGTGTCCAAGTGGATCTTGGGGGGGTCTGTCACGTGACAAGAAATCTAGTAAATTCTGCTTGACAATAATGCATGACTGAATTCCATTCAAATAATCCAATATTTACTCATGTATACTGGGGTAATAATCAAGCAATTAATACTGAATAAAAAGCCAGTTGTAATTATTTGATAAGTGTGTAATATTTCCTGTAATTGCTATTGTATAATTATGTAATGATCCATGACTTGTTATTAATTACTTTTAGATTATGCATGTAGTCATTGTAATAATCAAGAAGTTCCTCAATGAGGCTGGAACATTAAAAGTAATAACTGCTTAATAAGTGTGTAATAATGAAATGAAGAATAATGAAATCATCCAAATACAATGAACAAGTATTTACTCATGAATACTAGTATAATAATCAATTTAGCAGTGATTACTGATTAATACTTGTACAATAACAGTACTTACAACCGTATATTAAATTCTTCATAACCTCTTAATATTACTATAAACATCGAGTAACAACAAATCAAGTTTAGGGCTTACAAATAAGTTGTACTGGAACAATCTAGTTGTTACTGCATAATAACTGTGTAATAACACAGTAACTACTCCTGTTTGCTCAAGTACAAGGGACTCACCTTGTCTGGGAACATAGTCAATCTTGATTTCTGCAAGAAAAAGAACACATGAGTCAGCTCACATTTGCCAAAAATAATAATACTTCAAATGATCATTTACAGGCTTACCCAGGAAGTTGAGCTTGGCCGACAGGGAGAGCGCGTAGCCGTCGGGCACGAAGGTATAATCTCCCACGTCGGAGGGCTTCACGTCGCTGATCGTCAGCTTGTGTGTCCTGGAGACATCGCACGGTTACCATGGAGACCAAAGTCATTGCTCGAGCGGCAATTAAGCGACAGAGAGGAGACGTTCTTCTGCTTCTTTTCCCCGGCAACAAAATCATCCCAAATGGCTTTCACCTTGCGTGACCGCTGTCGCCTTGGCGTGTCTACGATGGAGGGATTACGCAGAGAAGTCGACGGCCCTGGGGGTGTCTTTCTGCATGTGTGCTTATCTGAGTGCGTGCGTGTGTGTACTTAAGAGACTGCACTTTTGCACATTGCTGCCTATCCCCCCCAAAAAAAACGGGTCGAACGCTAAGAGAATCATTTGGTATTGATTGTTTTGGCGTAAGACAGTAGAGATGACAAACTGACTATATTCATAGGTTGACTTTTACCTTCCAGTGAGACTCTGATGCCTTGCAGTGCACCTCAGATTCTTCAAGAGTGACTGTGATAACCATCAGAGCCACGCCGATATCTTCCGGTGTGATTAGTGCGGCTCAGATAGCTTCCAGGGCTACACCAGAACCTTGCAGCATGACTAATACGACTCTGATTTCTTCCAGTCTGACGTCCATACCTTCTCGTGCCCGTGTTACCTTCAAAGGTGACAAATCCAGGTCCAGAAAGTAAAAACCCTGCCACAGTTTGGCTTCAGCCCCAGGTGCTAGCTAGCTAGCTCCCTAGCTAGCTCCCATGGTGCTCGTTGACCTGCTCGAGAGCTTGCTAGCCAGCAAGCTAGCATGAAGGGCTGAAGCCAAACTGTGGCAGGATTTTTACTTTCTGGCCGTGGATTTGCCACCTCTGGTTACCTTCTGGTGCAGCTCAGGTATTTTCCAGGGCGACTCGGATATCTTCCAGGGTGACTCTACCTTCCGATGTGTGTCATCTTGATGCGCTCGCTGGGCTGCACCTCCACGCCATCCTTCAACCACTTGCCCGTCACCTTCTCGTCAGACACCTCGCACTTGAACACGGCCTGCTCGCTGGCCTTCACCGTCAGGTCGGCGATGCTCTGCAGGACCTGCAGTTCCTTATCTGCACGCGAGAAAAACGCAGCGCATAGTAGCCATTAGCTTAGCTGTCAAGCAGCTGCTTGCGGGCCAAATAAGTGCAAACTTTCTATGTTTTTTTTTCCACCAAGAATTTCTTGGCCAATTTGGCATTTTGGAGGCAACGTGAAAGGAACATTCCAGAGAGTCAGCAGTGTTGCGAGGAAGCCGAAGCCGCGACCCTGTCATCAGTTGTGGACATGTAGAGCAAATTAGCCTGACTGATAGCACCGCGGCAGACGGCCTCCCAGATGAATCGAGCACTATTAATTATGGCGGTAACTAATTGATGAGTTTCCACGCTTGTCCGAATGGAAAACATCAACACGTAGCGACGGCTAAGCTAATTGAAATACCTGTCAGCAAACTTCGCCGCCGACGCTGACGACCAATTAATTTGCGTCTCGGCCTCCCGTCGGCTTTCACTTTGGTTTCATGGACCATTTGAAGAGTTATTTTCGTTTAGCATTGAGTACCGCGGTACGCTGTCAGCTTGATTCACACATTTGCAGCAAAGCAAAGGTGGGTGTAAGTCACATATGTGTGAGTTAGAAAGAAGACTCGGGTCTTAAACTTACTGTGGCAAAAAGCCTCCACCCCAAAAGTATAATCCTTGAATCCAAATTTTTAGCTACAGAACCGCATAATACCCACTTCATGTAGCAGCTACTTGCAAGTTTCGTACAAAACAAATGGCCCACCATCTTAAAACAAATACCCTTTTCAAATGTGAACAAGCAACACTTGTCAAGTCATGTAGTTCAAGTCCACGTCAAGTTGAGTTGTTCATTACTTTTAGGCTCATCGATGCAATTGAACTGGACAGCAAGGTTATTTTAGTTATCAAAAACTGACAAAAAAAACTCAAACTAAAATTCAAAAGGCAATTTCGTTCATTAATTAAAATAAAAACAAATAATCTTTTTTTTTTTTAAACAAAAACTAACTGCAATTACATTTTATGTTTACAAAACTAACTATAATTAGAGTGAAAATGTCCTTTGTTTTAGTCTTTCTTAAGCATTTTAATGCATGTTGCCTTTGGAGATGCTTTTAAATGTGATTTTAAGTATATTTATTCATACAATATAAGAATAAGGACGTTTGAAAGTGTGTCACACAGAAGTGACGTCATCGAGCAGCAGCCAATAGAAAAGCACCTGCAGATGACGTAGCTCCTAGATGACAATTTGAGTTTGACTTTTGGTTCCATGACTCGGCTCGCCAGCTTTTTCAATTAACTCAGCCGAAATACAATGCTAGGTAAGAAATTAGTTACTTTTTTCATTTTACCATGTTGTTTCTTAAATATTGCGCATGAGTAATACACATTTATTAAATAAATAAAAATATTTTAAAAACTAATACCAAAACTAACTAAAACTAAGCATTTTTTAAATAAGTAAAACTAATTTAAAAAAACAAATAACAGAACCACCTTGAAAACTAATTATAACATAATACATTTAAAAAACAACACTCAAAACTAAATAAAAACGAACTAAAATGAAAATTCCAAAACTATTATAATCCTGCTGGACAGCCATTCTTTTTTTTTACAGTTGCAGACTTTTGGCTACACATCCTCCCGCCAGCTGCAAATGAAAAACTGTGGCCCTGTATTGAGTTTTAAGGCTCTAAATATTAGGGGTGGGAATCTTTGAATGTCTCATGATTCGATTCAATTCCGATTTTTTTGGCCTGCGATTCGATTCAGGATCAATTTTCGATTAAGAAAGATTTTTGATTCAAAATTATTTGATTGACAACGACTTTTGCTTCGATCTATAGATGTGCAAGGAATTGCAATGATCTACTCCAGTCTGACTTGCTGATGCTATAATTAGCGCGCTACTCGCGGCACTTTTATCACTCAAAAAGAACGGCTCCACACTGCAAAAAAAACATATTTTATTGGAATAACTTGATCGTGACTTTTTCCTTCTACTCTCTAATGTGGCTTCAACTTAACAGTGTATTAGACCACGTGGAACCACACTGCTTAAGTGGCCAAATCAGGTACAACATGAACAGCGCTCCAAATAAAGGCACACAGACAAAGGCAGGACAGTATAAAATCGATTTTGGGAAATTTTAAATCGATTCTGAATCGTACTAAATGAAAATCGCGATTCTTATAAGAATGGATTTTTTGGCACACCCCTACTACATACTGTGCTCGATTATTTGTTATTGAACCACAAAAACAAGTCGCGATTGTTAAGGAAGAAGTAGATTACCAGAAAAACAAGAAAAATGGTTGCCAAACCCTGCAGATCGTGCGACAGTACCTTCCACCTCCAACTCAGCCTTGGACTCTCCGCCGTTGGTCAAGGCAAAATAAGTGCCAATGTCCTCCTTGGTGACGTCGTTTATGATCAAAATGTGCTTCTTGCCGTCCTTCTTGAATCTGTATTTGGAAGCCGCGCTCTCTTTGGTCAGCTCCACGCCGTCTTTCATCCTAATGACAAACACGCACTTGTTAGGACCGCTGCAACATGGCGGCCGTTCAAAAGACTGGCCCACCATTTGACGTGCGCCCCTTCCTCGGAGACCTCCACCTCAAACTCCACCCTCTCGCCCACCACCGTGTGCACGTCATCCAGAAGCTTGGTGATGGTCACCGGAGGCTCTAAAGGACAAGAGGTGCAAACGGACTGCTTTATACGAGTATTTGCAGCAGTAGTGGAAAGTACTCCAAAGGTCACAAGTATTTTTAATTAGTGCCTTTAGACAGGGAATCCTTCTATATCCTGTACTTCTGAATAGCATGCTTGAGTTCTCAAAGTGGCCTTCAAAAGACGCCTACAAGCGATGACGCATTCAGTCACTTGCGCTGCACAAACACAACAAAACCATAAATGGACTTTAGAGTTTAGTAGTAACTTCTTATGAAAAAACATCTCCAGACTGAAGGACTGCATGCTCCGAGCAGACCAAGAGAAGCTTCTCCACGCTTTTATCTCCAGTAGACCGGATCACTATAACCGTCTTCTGACTGGACTCTCCCAAAAGAACATCGGACAATTGCAGCTCATTCGGAACGCTGCAGCCAGGATTGTGACCAAAACAAAGAGAGCAGAACATATCACTCAGGTCCTTAAGGTGTTACACTGGCTCCAAGTCAGCTGTAGAACAGATTTCGAAATTCTGCCAGTGGTCTACAAATCATTGAATGGTTTGACTTGGGTCGTGGATATATTCAAGAAATGCTGATTGAATATAAACCCAGCAGGGCTCTGAGATCTACAGACGGGTCAATTATTGTAAGTAAACATGGTGAAGCTGCATTTAGCTGTTATGCTGCACAAATGGGATAAGCTGCCAACAGAAGTGAAGTCAGGCCTGAGTGTAAATGCTTTTAAATACAGGTTAAAAACGTTGCTTTTCCCCCCCTATACCTTTGATTAGGATGTTTTTACTTTTAATTATTTTAGAAAACTAATCTTATTTATTGACTTTACTCTTAAATGTTTTTAAAGTTTTCTGTTAATGTATTTTAACATTTATATTTCATTTATTAATTGTATTATTTGTGTATATAAATTAGATTTATTTATCATTTTATTTGTATTAGTTATTATTAAGTACATTTAATTGTATCACTCTATTTTATTATATAACCAATTTAAATTATTATTAATAATAATAATAATAATAATAATAAATAAAAAACATCCCATTTATAAAGCAGTATGATTATACTGCATTTATTTTAATTTAATTTACTTCATTTGTAAACATATATTATTGATTTTTAATACTGGTAATATTGTTATGTTATGCTTATATATGTTTATTTATTGTATTATATCTTAATTGCATTTTTAATTGTATTCTATTTTGATTTTGTTTTTATAGCTAGATGTTTTTTAAATATTTTTTTACAGTAGTGATTCTTTACTTGTTGTTTACTTGTATTAATTTTATTAATATTGTTTTTATTCATTTAACTAATTTAGCCTACTGCCCGAAGCCAGGTGGGATAGGCTCCAGCAGCCCCCGCGAGGACAAGCAGTTAAGAAAATGGATGGATGAATGGATGGACTAATTTAGTCATTTGTATTAATTGTATTTATTTTCATTTCATGATTTTTATTATCTAATTTTGTTTGTTTTTAATTTTTTGTAACTGTATTACTATATTGTCTATTTTTCACATTTGATTATTGTCAGTACTTAATTCATTGTATTTTTCTGAAATGTATTTTAGAGTCACAATTTCCACTATGTACTATACACTGATTTTGGGAAACGCTGGCATCGCAGTCCCTTAACATTTTGCAAACTCATCACAATACACCCTAGTGAGAGAGCACTGGAATTATGAAATAGTTTCCTTTTTTTTTTCTTAAAAAAAAAAAAGAAGAGATTTTTGGATGCTACATTTAATACGTTCATGTTTTTGTAGTAATACGGCCCGGCTGCTTTGCCTTGTGTTGTTTTCATTGTGGTGACTAGTGAACAGCGAATTCTCTATTGGATGAATAAACGCTTAGGATGAGTTTCCATTTGGCGCGTCACAAAGAATGACAACAGGTGAGTCAGCTACCTTTGACAAAGACCTCGGTGAAGCATTTGTCTTCGCCCACCACGCACTCGTAGGCCGCGTCGTCTGACAGGTTGCACTTGTTGATGGTGAGCGTGCGTCGGTTGCCCACGCTCTCGAACACGTACCTGTCGCATAAGAACCAACGCGGCTCGTGACGTCACAGGGAATACAGTAGCGCTCGCTAAGTTGCCACGGTGACGAGTCACCTTGTATCACGCTACAGTACTATAATTGTTTGGAACAAGGCTGGGATTTCGAGCAGCCGATCAGCAAGAGACGGGAAAAAAATCATGGGCAAAATGTATGACAGTTCCTTTTGAAGATTGTATTACATCGTGTATGTACATTATAAATACTCAACCTGCAGCTACTTCTTACTCCTTTTCAAATATGGATTGTGCTTTGATTTTCTAAACGTTGTTTTCAAATGTTGTATAAGTGAAGCCAAAAATCATTTACATCTTCTTTCATTTACATGAAAAAAATAGGAGGGGCAGGTGAGGTGGGGTGGGAAGCCATCGGTTGGGCCCCCCTATTTATTTTTAATGCAGCACACACCCACACACACACACTCACTCACACACACACACAATCACTTTTCTGGGAAGCGGGTGGATCGGAGCAGGGGGTTATCATTTCCCTCTTCTCCTTCTCACCCGCTCCCAATTTTAATGCACCACACACACACACACACACTTGTATATACACTGGGTGGGGTCACATCCACAGTGTAGGGGTAGAGTTCGCCAGTCGGTGAGCTGGCGATCTCAGTAACAGGGTTATCTTTCACTAGGTACGCTGGCGTGACGACTGGGACCTTTCCCCGCCGGGCCTAGGGTTCGGGGGTGCCGCTCGTCCCCCGGTGCTCCCTTCTCTCCTTCCCTGCCCAGTGTTCCGCCCTACTACGTGGCTGGAGGTGGGGTGGGAACGGGTGCCCTCGCTTCGCCACTGTCCGGCCCCTCCCCAGCGCTGATTCCTGGGTTCGGGGGTCAGGGGATGGGGGGAGCTGGTGGGGTCGGGAGATGGCGGCTTGTTGGTTGGGGGGTGGTACAGGTGGCTGGGTGGGGGGTGCTAGGGGTGGGAGCCAGGGCTGGGGACCGGTGGGATGCCATGTGGGTCTGCCGTGCCCCGTTCTGCTGGGTTGGGCTTGGGGCGCGGGCCGTGTGAGGGGTACTTTGGGCTCCTGGGTTTTCTCTTTTGCCAGTGACTCCCGCGGGGCCTGGGGGTTGTGCCCTGGAGCTGCCACGGCCTGGGGGGGGGGGGGGGGGGGGTACTGTGGGGCTGTGCTTGCCCTGCCTAGCCGAGGTCGATGGCTCCCTTCTTTGGTGGAGGTCCTCATGCGTGCCAAACCACCACACCAGCATCTACTGAAATTCAAACAGAATTTGCTTCTCGCTCCCTGAATCGGTGGAGGCTGATGTCTGTGGATCTCAATCTGCTTCATCTATCCGTTTTCTTCAGTTTTTCCTCTGGTCTCTTGAGGTTTCCTTAATTTGTTGGAATTTAGATGTTTCTGGTGTTGGTGAAAGATTCTGATTCGTAACTGTGGGTAGTAGGTGGTGTCTGGTCGATGCTGGATTTCACTTTGTTTCATCTTGCTTTTCTTTGATTCTTCCTCTGGTCTCCTCACAACTTTACGACTGGCGGGATTCTGAAGTCTTCGGTTCAGGTGAAGGGTATGGGATTTTTAACAGGTTTCAGGTGAATTAATGAGCACACACACGCACAACACACACACACACAAAAGAAAGAGAGCAATGATGATGACATGTTGAATCGGTAAGACTACCGAAAGAACAATACTGAGCTCTCTTTAAAAAAAAATTATTTTTTTTATTATTCTTCATTTTATATATACTAGACAAAATTAATTTTCTACTTCGTTTAGGCTTATCTCATTCACTGCCATTGACGGTTATAAACGTCAAAAAATCATTTTAACTATTTCTATTAAATTTTTTCCACTTTTGTCAACAAGAGTATGAAAACCTAGAATTTTTTTATTGTACATTAAGAACAGATATACAATTTGTGATTAATCGTGAGTTAACTATTAAAGACATGCGATTAATTACGATTTAAAAAAATTAGCCTGACGCCCCTAATTTTTAAATAATCATCTCGTCAGGAGATACACTTTTTTATTGTAATTAATCGCATGACTTCACTAGTTAACTCACGATTAATCACAAATTTTATATCTCTTCTAAATGTACAATATTTTTTTTCTCTAGGTTTTCATACTCTTGTTAACAAAAGTGGAAAACATGTAATATAAATAGTTCAAATGAATTGTTCAAGTTTATAGCCGTCAATGGCAGTGAATGAGTTAAGAAGCTCCTACTAAACCCAATCTGGGGCAATAGAAAAGTGAAAGTATAAAAAAGATATACATACACTGTATACACAGTATATATAAAAAAAATAAAAAGAAAGATTCAAGGACATTTAATGTAATATTATATTATTTTGGATATTTGGATTTTTTAATTTAATTTAACTGACAAATTGTATTATATAGTGTTTTATTTTTATAAATGTATTTTTTATTAGTTTAATTAGGGATGATCGACACCACTTTTTTTTCCAGACCAATAACACTATGAGTACTCAATTTGCCTAGCCCTAATTTTAATACTGAATAATGAAGTACATTACATGTATTTTATTTGTAATAAAAACAATACTACCAATATTAACAATTTTTGAATTAACATTATTTGAATGTAGTTACATCCAAATCCAAATTTTAACTCCATTTTTAATGCCTCTTTAAACTGAAGCTAACTTTTCGAAACTATTTATCAATATTAGATTTTGCACACTGTACACACTTAATCATATTTAGAAGTATTAATTTCTAAATGAAAAATAATTTCCTTTTAATTTGGACTTTTTTCCCCCTTATGCCATCATGCGTGTTTGCTGATTGGCTGAAGAGATCACATGGTTCTGCTAGACGCAAATATGCTTCCCTGACATAATGTGATAATGTGATACACTCACTTGGCCGAGGGTTTGATCTCCTGTCCGTTTTTGAGCCACTTGATGGGAACGTTGGGGTCAGCCACCTCCACGCTCAGCTGGATCTTGCGACCTTTGTCCACCGAGTAGGCGGGCTCCAGCTTCTTCAGGAAGGCTGCGGGCGCAACGGCCGGTTAGGGGAGGTCGCCGTCCCCCGCCCGCTCCCCGTCCCTTGGCTGACTCACCGTCGCTCTTTTTGGGCTCCACCGTCTTCATCTTCTTCAGCCTCTTCAGCATGCCGCGCAGGTCGGTGATGCCGTACTCGAAGGCGATCTTCTCGTAGTCGCACGGCCTGGCCTCCTTCAGGATGTCCCACACGTCCACCTCCTCCGGGGGGGCTTGTTGATGCTTCTTTTCCCTGAGGAAAAGAAGCCGCAGCCGTGGCGGCCATCCAGTCAGCCGCCGGCGGGCTGGCACAAAAAGAGAAAGTGCTGGATTTACCTTTTCTTGAGCAGGGCGCTGAAGTCCAGATCGCCGGCATCCTCACCAGCGTCGCCACTGTGGGAGAAGAATATTCAGGATTAATTTAACCGCTTGCCCACCTCGTACACACCTTTGCTCTATTCAAAAAGTCACAAAGATGTCCGACTCCACATTTTTCTTTGCATTTTGCTTGTTTTAGGGTTGTCTTTGTCAACAGGGTTGTTTTTGGATTCAAGTTTCATCATCACTTAACTTTACCGCTTGCCCACCTTGCACAGACCCACTTGCTCCATTTGCAAAGATACAAAGATTTGGGTACTTTTTTTAGGAATAGTGTTTGGTTTTGCACTCAACTTTTTTCATCTACGCTTGCCCACCTCTTAAACACCACTTGCTCTACTTGCATTACAACGAAAGTCGCTTAATCCATAATTTTTTTTGTAGGTTCCTTATTTAAGTGAAAAGTGTTTGGTTTTGTGTTTGCTTTGAATTCTAACTTCATCACGGCTTCGCTTGCCCACCTTGCACACACCCACTCACTCCACTCGCAAAGATACAAAGATTTCTGAATCCACATTTTGCTTTGCAGTTTGCAGTTTTTGTTGTTTTAGGATGATTTTTGTCAACATTTTTTACTGTTTGGTTTTGGACTCAACTTTCTTCATCACCTCTTGCCCACCTTGCACACACCTCTTGCTCTATTTGCATCGCTACAAAGGTGTCTTAATCCACATTTTTCTTTGCAGTTTTCTTTTTAAGTGTCATTTTGGTGAACATTGCTTCATTTTGTGTTTACTATGAATTTAAATTCTTCACCACTCTTGCCCGCACCATTTGCTCTACTTGCAAAGCTGTATAAGTGCTTGACACTACATTTTCTGCATAGTTATTTTTTGTGTTGGTTTTGTCTGTCTGACTCAACTTTCTTCATCACCGCTTGCCCACCTCAAAACACCAACTTTCCCTACTTGCAAATCAATAAAGATGTCTGAGTCCACCTATTATTATTATTTTTTTGCCGTTTCCTTCTTTAAATGTGTAATGTTGTAAATTGTATTGTTTTTACACTGAACTTCCTCATCTCTTGCTCGCCTTGCACACAAGCTTTGCGCCATTTGCATAAATGTTACAAAGACATGTGACTCCACTTACGAACTAAGCATAGCTTTATGTCTACAATTTTCTTCTTTAGAAACAAAAATTATTCACTTAGGCCCAACTTTCTTACTTACCATTTGCTTGCTTCATAAACACCAACTTGCGCTACTTTTTGTGTTAATCTGAACTACAAAACTTAAACTATTTTTAAATGTGACATCATTTGTTTGGCACCCAATTTTCTTATTTACTACTTGCCCACCTGGCAAACACCAATTTGCTCCACTCGCAAATCTAGAAAGACTTCCAGCTAATCAACTGTGCTGCGCTTATTCTTTACGAGTCACGTCCAACTTTTTTTCCTCACCGCTCACCTCCCTCACAGACACCCACTTACTCCACTTGGAAAAACCGTTTGACTAGCTGATCAACAGCCACCTTCTTGCAAGGTGACAAGTGCGTACAGTTGAATGTTTTGTTTTGTTAAACAGTGTTTGTTTTACCGCCTCACTGGCCTCAGGAACCCCCCCCCAAAAAAAGAAAAGAAAACCTCAACGACGATATAAATTCCGAGCCTCACTTGTGCCTGCACGGATGAGCGCTCCGCTCAAGGATAACACGCGTGCTTGATGGTGGTGGTATAATCCCGGAAGGAGGGCAAACCCTCCCCGGGGAGCGATAATAACCTCGTCGACGGGACGCGCCAGCTCGGCGGTCGGCTGAGCGTGAAAACGTCGGCACGGCCTACTGTACTTGAAGGCCTGCGAGAGCCTCAGATAACCTTCGTGCAAGGAGGAGGGTAGAGCGGGCGCTTGACTAGGCTGAGGATGGCAAGCAATTAAAACTATTTCGTCAACTTATTAGCCACATTATTGGACGCCAGGGTGATATTTTAAGGCATTGTGCTTACTAATCCATGCGCCTCCCCCCTTTTAAGCCTGCGGCACTGTACAGACTCTGGTTGACCTTCGTGTCTGGACCTACACTCTCATGGAAGCTCCTCAGTTTGACAACAAATGCTTTTTGGCTTCTTTTTTTTCGTGCTAATTTTGTGAAACGTATTCCAAAAACGGAGCATCCTCAACACATTCTGTTCAGGGACCATTACAAGTTGCCTGGACAGTACTGCAACTAAAAAAAAAATTCATAATTAGTTCATCTGCTGACTGACTGCTGTGTTTTTTTTCATCCCTTTATTCAAAATCAAGGCATTATTTCACATTGTCAATGCAGAAAATGCAGGAACAAATTGATTATGATTCAGTTACTAGTTTGTTCTGTAACGTGTCTGAAAATGGGCAAAAAAATTCATTGTTGTTTTTCCTAAGTAAAAGCAGATGTTTGTAAAGCTCTTATTTGTCTTTTTTCATGGAAGACAAAATAAACTGAGGCTGAAATTTCAAGGATTTGGCCAACTAAGTTAGCTAAACAAGGTCTCTAAACGATTCATCAATTATCAAAATAGTTGTTGAATGATTTTATAATTGATCAGTTGTTCATCAAACAATTAATTGTTGTGTAAGGGCTATATTACTTCATGTTCTTCATTAACCATAAGAATGAGTAACTTTAAAGGTGTATTCAGGGATCTTCTCAAAAAGTAGAAGCTAAACATCCGTTTGTTACTTTTTTTAAAGTGCGCATGCGGAGGACCATCCTACCAGCTCTCCTGCTCGTCCGGGGGAAACGCCGACACTGTAAAAATGGGGAGTGACATTTACTTGAAAAAGCCTAGTAAAGGTTGATGCACTCAGAAATTCTAAGTCAATTTTACAAGGCGTTTAACTAGAATTTCTGCTCGATTTGTGTCAAGTCAATCGAAATTTTGGGAACATGCCAGCTCCTCTTCATCTTCATCTTCATCAGTCCCTGCAGCCGGCCTCACGTCATAGACGGATGTCCTCTCGCGGCTCTCAACCATTTTTAATGTATGCGGTGAGATCGGTGGAGCTACAACGATGAATGGCTGAATTCGAAGCTCAGCGGCAATTTGCTACGAACAGTCGAAGTATGCTTGCGCAGCTACGAACAAGCACCACGACGTCATTATGGCAGATTGATTGACGGGATCGAGAGCCAATCGTTGAGATGATCCACTTGAAAACACCTTTAATATTTAAAATAACCGTTAACTTATTTTCACACTTGCGGGACAGTTGAGAATGTTAAATGTAGAGTGTACCAATATATCTGACAATATCGAATTTTTTCTTAATTTTTTAATTTAAAATGTGATTTATCGTAAATACAATTAAAATAATAACATTTACAATTTTACACATTTTATTAAAAAATTGGTTGACTAAATAGTTACATTGATTACAAACAATTTAAAAATGAGAATGAAATATTACTTTATTTCCTAAATACACCTGAGTCTGAGTTACTTGATTTTGTCTGCAATCCATTCAGAAAAAAAATACAAACAAAACTGCGTAACAATTTTTTAATTACCTCATCAATCAATGACATGGCTTATTTTTTCTAATTCCAAATCATCCAAGCTTAAAATCTCCGAGCTGTGAGTCAGACATGCCAACGACTTCCTCCACCTCCTACCAAATTAATTTGGATTGTTTCCGAGGTCTTATTCAAATTTCTCGAGATGGTGAATTTTGGGGTTTTTGTTAACTGTCAGCTGTAATCATCAATATTATACAAGCTAAATTCATTAACTATTTCACTGTGTGCAATAAATCCGTTAATTGAACAACTTTATTAATTCCAGTTTCAATAATATTGTAATTTTTTTCAGATGCACCTGCATTCCGACATAAGCAAACTCATGTAAGCTGCGTCTCGAAAAGGACTGTCATGGACTCCAACAGTGGTCACAAAGATTCTATGAGCATCATCATCCTCCATCATCGTTTAACCTCGCAGGCCAGTAAATCTGACTTCCAAGCAACCTTTCACTTTCTATTTCCTCCTCCACCTCCTCCTCCTCCTTCTTTTGCCATTTGCGATATGAGCCTTGTGCAAATGATGACTCCGCCGCTGCCTCGTTCGTGGCTCAATATCGCGCTGTCGCTTTGCGTGCTGCGCTGCTCGTCTTCAACGAGGCGCGCTAACGAGGACGGGAAATGATGCTTTCACGCACAGATTACTGATACCGGGACGCCTACTGAAGGTGGATGCTAGTTTATCATTGTGACTGGAGAGCTCACAGCTAAAACACTTACTGAAACCTACAAGACAGTTCACATACTGTATATACAGTGGCGCTTTGTACGACGGTGTATTAGGGCCACGTATAAAAAAATAATAATTCGGGAGGGGTAATATTTCCAGAGAAAAAATTGCAAATTTGCGACTTTATAAAGTGGCAAATTAGCAAATTTGTGAGAAAAAAACCCTCAGGAACTTTCGACAAATACACGAAACGTAGGCAGGATAAAGACGGATTTATGCTTAATTTAAACTTCACTCATTATACATGGTAGCTAGAGCGACAACGCTTCCTGATCCCTTATCAGCTGACTAACGCTAACCAATCAGAAGCTAGCATACGTTAAATAAATGCAAGAGTATGACGGAGAGCAGCGGAGATTCAACACATCAATTTAGCTACTTGTGCAAAAAAACAAAATGTATAAATAATAATTCTGGAAACATAAATGTACAAGTAAATATACATTTTAACAAATGAACTTTAATGCTTGATCCTCAGGGTGCGAGGCGTCTTCTTCGCTGGCAGTACCCAACGCTTCAAAGTGTGAATGCTTAACATGATATGGTTCATCTCTGCTAAAGCAATTACTACCACCTTATTTATTTCCTTGCAAATCTGCCACTTCATAAACTCGCAAATTTGCAAGTTTTTCTCTTGCAAATTGGCCACTTTATAAAGTGGCCAATTTGCAAGTTTTTCCTCGCAAATTTGCCAAATTTCAAGGTTCGATGAGATTGATAATCATGTGACACGTCTACGATTACGTGTGAGTACCACAATCCTGATGGGACTCCTACCTCATCCAAGTGGACTGAAAGTTTGCCAAACTTGATTGTTTTGTTGCGTGTGAGGTTTGAGGTTTGCTTAACCATGAACACATGACAGACAGACATGAGGTGGACAGATGGACGGCGGACACTCACGATCGCTTAAAGGCCTCCAAAATGTTGTCCTGCTGCTGCTCTTCCACAGCTGAAAGCAAAACAAAAGTAGAAGACCGTGGAGGTTCCTTCATCTTCACGCCAATAAGAGACTCATGACCTCGCCAGATGACGGAAAATAGCGCGCACGCAGTTATTGTCTGACAAAGGCGGTTACACGGAGGAGGCGGCCGGATAAAAGGCGACAGTAACGCGATTACGCGACGCACCCTGCACGGACACCTCAAAGGTGCAGCTGTCGCACTTGTCCTTGGAGGTCACCTCGCAGCGGTAGCCGCCCGCGTCACCGTCCACCACTTTCACGATGCGCATCTCGTACGTGTAGATCTGAAAAACAAACAAGCAAGTGTAAAGTCAGCCAGGCAGACACTTTCTTCCCGGCCAAAGTCAAGATGCCAGCAACTCGTAGCTCGGGGAAAAAAACGATCGTCTATTGTCTTTATTACTGTTAAACCTCGGTTTTTGTATGCCCTAGTTTTCGCTTAAATCGGACATGATGATTTTGTTTCTAATGGAGAAAACAAAAACAGACAAATTCTCAGATATTGTTCATTTCTGTCAGGGGTGTTTGGGGCACCACAAAGCATTTATGCTTCGGGCACCAAAATGGCTAGCGCCGGCCCTGCTTGCGGTCTGTTGAACCCTTTTTACACAAAACGATACAAAGTTCCAACAGCTAGCCATTTGATTAAAAAGGTGAGATACATGATAAAGCTCAAGAAAGAACCCATAGCAAAGTATAAAAATGGTTCCTTCCTCTCCCCTTATCGCTATCGTCAACATGCTATAAATAGTCTCAATTAATGTAAAACTGTAAATGCTTATTTATCCACTTCAATTGTCATTTTTAAACTGAATTTAGTATGTTAGTAGACTATTGTTATTCTCGATAAAATGGATTAAAAAAAATATTTCGGGATATTTACATTCCAGACTCGGGAACAGATTCATTGGATTAAGATTCATTCTTTAGGAAATACTGCTTTGGTTTTCATGCAATTCAGTTTTCGACTTTCTGCAACAAATTAATCACAAGCAGTAAAATACATTTTTTTAAAAAAAACTATTCCTAATGTTTGTAAATGTAATAATATAACATGTAAAATTGCTGCCTCAACAAGAGACTTAGCTCTGAGTCGGTCATAATCTTAGCATACCTTCGTGTTCCTGTCATAGGTCTCCTTGAACTGAAGGTGCTTCCCAGCTTTGCTGCCCAGGTCAAGCCACTTGCCCTTCAACCACTTCATGGTGGGCTTCCTCATCAGGGTGGACGAGTCCACTTTGGCCAGGAACATCACATCCTGGCCTGCTCAAACAACACAGTTCAATCAATCAAATAGTTTGTTAGATACAATATTTCACCTCTGACACTTTTTTTTTCGCATTTCCTTTATTTTCAATGGAGAAATAGAACTTGAGATGAGCGAAATAAACTCGGAACTCAAGGCACCATTGTATAAAGACAAAAATTTGAGTACACAAAACCAATATAGAAGGGCAATTATTCATATTCTCTAGAAATAACTTCTTCTTTTTTTTTTCTTTTTTTTTTTTACATTTTATAAGTGATTGGAATATTGACGATAAACATCTTCACTTGTGAGGCAGAATATTACATGGCAAATGAACTGACAACTACTATTTCGACATGTACATTAACAAGGTTTAACAAGAAAAAAATGAATACAAGACCAGTGATACCAAAATTATTATTATTTGTAAAGCCGAAATAACCAAATAAATAGCCAAAATAAACATTAGGTATAAAACGACCAGGGTTGTGCGCAAACGTCTGTTGGACAACCAAGTAGATGCCAGTGGAGATTTTGTTCAGACCTTTGATGGCGGTGGCGCTCTCTGGCTTGAGTGCAAACAGGCCGGTCAGCTCGGACAGCTGAGGGTCCTCACCCGGGGCCACCTCTGCCAGGGTGACAAATGTTGTCATCAACACACACAAAAAACGGACTTCCAGTATACTTACTTAGTAGCGGGGAAACTATAAATGTCACACCAATACTTTCTCCGATTGGTTCTGCTTTGTAAGCAAAGGTTACAATTATGTTCACAAAGCAAAATACCAAGCGTACCAAAATCCGTACCAAAGTCTCACGGGTGAGTGAGCGAAACCACAAAATGGTGCAAAAGTAGGGTTTCATGCTAACTCACTGGCTTCAACAACGTGACTATGTTAGCTGCTAACATGCTAAATGAAAGTCATACGCGTTGAATCTGTAGTTAGGATTCATATTTATATCTTTCTTGCATTAGGATTTAACATGTCAATAACTTTGAGCCATTAGCTGCTGGTGCTATCACTAAATAAATACAAAACCGAATGCTACTCAGCAAAATAGAAACTCAATGCACTAGGATGTGTTTAAAATCGATTCAACGACGAAAGTGCGAAAGCATCCAACATTTAGCATGTGTCCACACAGATTAAAAAAAAAAATCCATCATTGTACATTTAGGGGTACAATGTCTTGTCAGTGATACCCCTCGGAAGTTTTTCCTTTGTACCCCGACCCCAACAATTAGTCCTGGGAGATACAATCAGTCCGTATAGATTGTATCATAAACTGTTACCTCTAACTTGTGATACATCATGCAGTCATTATGATAAACCACAATGGTCCTTTGAGGGCAAATGACAATGGACCAGAGTTGGAGCACTCACATCAGCCTTTAAACAATGTCACTAATGAATTAATTAATGAAGCCATGTCTATTTCTTTATTCCTCGGCAAGTCTTACCATCAGGAGGCAACTCTGCATCGTAAAGCGTGTTGGTGGGAAAGAGAACGTATGTCAATCTCTATAAAAGCATCATTCTTTGCACGTTGCCGTTGTTGGTGAAAAGGCCAACAACACATTTATTCATAACTACTGAGTTATGTCAAAAATACACACGTTATCCAGAGAGGTTGATGGGGAAAGGTTTGCAAAATAATTCTATGTACAGTTAATGCAGTCTGGATAAAGCTATGCGGTGTCCGCATAGTTTTTTATAATCACTCAAAAGTAACTATACGTCCATCTGCATAGTCTTCGGAATATGTAAATAAATAAATATATATATATAATCAAAATTAGCCCAAATAAAGAGAGGCTATGGTTAAAGCTCTGTGGCAATTTCCATCGTTGTCTGAATCCCTCCAAAATCGAAACCTTTTGATTTATTTGGATCCTTAAAAACAGCCATCCATAGAGTCATTTGAATAAAAAAAAAATAAAAAAAAATACAATGCGGCTCATTTGAGTTAATACAAAAAACGAATGAATACTTGCACACAAATGTGCGCTACAGATAAGGCTAAAGCATTTGGATACCTCAAAACAATTAAAACTATGCAGATCATTTGAGTCAATAAAATGGCAAAAGGAACACAAAATTGACCAAGCACACTTGCTCCCAAATATGTTTCTCTGTAACATAAACGTATGTTTTTGCCAAATTCTAACTTTATGCTACTATTACTTACCTGACTCAACATCTATTGCTAATGCTACAAGCTAAAGAGCCACTTTCTGATATGTCTCACACATACACAAACACACACACTCATGTTTACTGAAGCACAAAACACAACAAGCAGACAAACAGCAAGCGGGGGACATTTTGGAGGGGGGGGGGGGGTGAGAGTTTTTTGTGGTTGGCAGACGCCATCTTACCGTCGCTTGGCTCAGAGTTTGCTGAGTGAGAGGAAACATGGATGCCAATGAGGCGTGGAGGCAGAAAAGCAGCAGCGGGAGGAAGACATTTGGTGACAAACAAACACGGAAGAGAGGGCGAGAGAGAGAGGGAGCCGGTGCGTTGCGAGCAAGCGAGCGAGCTTACCTGAGGTGGGCTGGACGTCTGCTGATGGACGACAAGCAAAAGCGAAAGCCGCATCACATTCTACTAGCCTGGTAGCATCAGTGGTCTTTTTTCAATGAATGTTTCAAGATCGACAACAAAAATTGCAACGTGCTGCTGCTTGGTAAAAACGTTTTTTCTTCATGTCTGTGTAAGGATGTTTTCTTTCAACCCTAACCCCTTAACCGTTCACTCCAAAACACTAATTCCAGTCTTTAGTCCCATTCCTAACCTTTATCCCTAACCATTAAACCCTATATTTCAAGTATAACCACTAATCATAACCCCTAACCTCAATTCTTTCAAACTAACTTGGTTGTTAATCCTAACAAAATATGTCATCTAAACACTAGCCCCTAATCATAACCCAACCTAACCCTAATACCAAACCCTATCCATTTTTTCCACACCTAATCCCAAAGCCAGTTAACTTGAACTCTGAACTCCAGAACTCTTAATCCTAACCTAACCTACAATATAAACCCTAATCCTAACTGTTAATCCTTACTGCTAATCCTAATTTAACCCGTAATCTAACCCCCAAATCCCACTCTTAAAGGTATAGTCCGACGGATTTGTTTCGGCCTGTCTGGGGCGTTTCTGGGCGGAGCCATGACGTTTTTCCCCCAAGAGAAAACGCGGAGGCAAGATACTCTCGGTGGCATATGTAAATTCGGCCGTGCCACTGCTGATTCGTGGACTGGTGTCATGCTCGTTCCTGGTTGGCTGCCGTCTTCAGCTTCCTTGAGCGTCAGTTTTAAATGGTGTGTTTACAAACAGCAAGAAAAATCCATCGGATCATTACCCTAACTAACCTAACCGACTCCCCTAAACATGATACTTGAACCCCTAATCCCCACCCATATCCCACTAAAAATAACCTAATCCCTATTTCCTAAACCTAAAACTAGCCCTAACCGCTAATTCTAACCATTCCTCTAACCCCTATTGTATTGATATTGGGGGGGCTAAGACTCAACCCCAGACTCCCCCTAAGAATGATGCTTTTAGTTTAGCAAGTAACACATGTACACACACAGGTAGACACACGCACACACGTTCTCACTGAGTCTTATCACGAGTGACTTTCAAATTTTCTTTCAAGCTCCGTGAAAGTCAAACAATTCTCATTTGAAGCACATTTGCAGGGAAAATACACAAAAAAAATCACACAAAATGAAGCACAGTGAAGCATCACAAATGCAAACGACGTCAGAAAAAAAAAGACACATTTATGGTGTGTATGCATATACGGTGTGTCTCCATGTGTGTGCACGCACACACACACACACACACACACATGCCTGTGTGTGTTTTCCTAATGGCGGGCCAAGCAGATGAATGTTTCATGTGTCCTTCAGCTACCTTTGTGCACGTTTGCAGTCTGGGCCTTTGATCACTTTAGTACCAAACTTAAAAAGATCTGGAAGGGAATTTTGTATTCAAGTATTTCTGGATATATCTTTTTTTTATTCCCCTTTTCACCCTTTCACCACCTAGATGTTTTATTCCTGGCATCTCGAGAGTAGCAGTAGTGTGAGCGCGTGTGTGTGTGTGTGGGGGGGGGGGGGGGGTGAGACGCTGGAGGTAAAATAGAAGGAAGGCTCCTAAAAGATGTTTGGAGATGTTTGCCTCGCGAGGCAGGAAGCAGCTAATCGCTAACGAGCCCCCCGAGAGTCACAAACACCTTTTGTGTGCTCACCTTGTCGGATTAAGACGCGCTCGTGTTAGCCAGGCAAAGTCTAATAGCGGATGAGAGTGCGTGCGTGCGTGTGTGTGTGTGTGTGTGTGTGTGTGTGCTGTCAATCCAGATGAATTAGTGCATAAACAGGTGCAATGATGAGGAAGAATGGTGACTTAGATGAACGCTGCTCACAACCAGATTTGCCTCTTCAAAGGCTCGGCGTGTGCACGTGTGCACATGATTCTGTGGATTTTGAGAGTGTATGGATGTGTGCGTACTAAGCATGCGTGTGTATGAAGCATGCAAGTGCTCATGTGAGATGCTGTGTGTGCGTGTATGAAAATGTGAATCTGAGTGTGTGCGAACGACAAGCAAACATATGGAAGTGTGTGTGTGTGTGTGTGTGTGTGTGTGTGTGTGTGTGTGTGCGTGCGTGCGTGCGTGCGTGCGTGCCAACGTGATCGTGTGTTCAAGTTCATGCGTGCATGTTTGTGTGCTTGTTTTCCTGCTTGTACAGTTTATGCAGATGAGTGTTTGTTGATGTGTCTATGATGTGTGTGCGTGTTTGCATCTCACCCTCAGCATTAGACAAACACACACACGTGCACACACCAGGTTGAATTTGCTCACCTATGGTATCTGAAACAGAAACAGAAATGATGATTTCAGATTAGAATGAATAAACAGTTGTTGTCATGTGATTAACATAATTCAGTGACACCCCCCCCCCCCACACTCGCCAGCAGGAGGCGCTGCTGCAGCTGCACCACCATCACTGGCTGCAATTCCACAACAGACAAGAATTGAAAACATGTCTTTACTCTATTGGCTTGATGCAAACGGCATTAAACACTACATGGGCCATGAAACACCATCTTCGGCAACAATTGAAGAATAAAAACATCAAAGACAATCCAGTCGCTGAGGGTGTCCAATCAGGTGGGAGATTAGAATTATGCTGCCGATTCCTTCGCTCTTTGGTGTTTTACTGGATTTGGACAGATTTTGCAAAACACACAGAATATTGTGTTCTATTGCTATAAAAACATGGAACCTACCAAAAGAAAGATTAGAGTCTCTTCTTTCAACAGGAAAGTTTCTATCCATTTCCGTTTTGCAGCAATTAGCATTAGAGTGTAGCCAAGTTTCATCATTATTATCAAACCTGTTGAAAACAGTGGGGGAAAGAGCATGTTGCAACATGGCTCTGGTTGATCTCTTACGCTCTGCTGCCACCTGCTGGCCGTTTTTTGTAATAACTATCATTGCTTTAAGCGACCTCTTCAGGTCAGAGGCTGTATAATAATATTTAATATAGAACATGTTTATACATTGTTGGGAGCAAATGAGTTAATAATTGATTAAGCTGTCTTTTTTTTTTTATTAATGAATCACATGAAAAAAAAACATTTTATCCAAATTTATATCCCTTTATTGTACAAAACGGGACATTATTTCAAATTGACAATACAGGAAATGCACTAACATGATTTAATGACTGGTTTGGTCTGTAAAGTGCAGTATTCAGGAAAAGGGGAAGCCTAGTTGGCTGCAGGCTGCAAAGTACAAGCTGCGGGTCGCCATATGCCGATCGCATAGTTTTCTACGGAAATTGGCCGATCATGATCAGTGGTCAATCAATCAGAGCACCACTAATACAGACGAAAGACGCTTTTGCAACTTTACTGTAGTGACTGATACACAACTTTTAACTCATGCATCATTTATACTTACTCATGTCACGAGCTAATATTGTGCAGCAAGTTAGATAGCCGTGAGAAGCAAACGGCAACAACAACAAAAAACTCTCCGGAATGTTCCTTCCTAATCTCTGCTGACATTTCGCGTCTCGTCCAAGTCCAACATTTGATCATGCATGTAGAGTATGTCACGTAATTGTAGCTGGGGCACCACACCTGTTTCCTGTGCGTGCGTGCGTGCGTGTGTGCGTGTGTGTGTGTGCATGTGTACATGATGTCACCTGAGTCGTCCAAATCTTTGCTAACCAGGATGTCTGTGGCGTGGCCGAGCGCCAGACCATTTGGCGATATCGTATCCCCTCCCGCCTGCACTCTTAAAACAGCGTGGTGGCCTTTTCCGAGCATCGCTGCGTGTTTATTATGGAGCAGACGACGTACACCAGATCGTCTAACCCAGGGGTAGGGAACCCTGGTCCTCGAGAGCGGCCGCCCTGCCTGTTTTGCATGTCTCCCTCCATCAACACACCTGGTTGGCGAACAAGATCGTTAACAGGCTTCTACAGAGCTTGCTGATTAGCTGATAAATTGAGTCAGCTGTGTTTGAGGAGAGAGACATGGAAAACAGGCAGGACAGCGGCTCTCGAGGACCAGGGTTCCCTATCCCTGGTCTAGCCTATAGCAGCCGAGAGTTTACTCATTCCTAACTGGACTACATCACAAAAGCATTACGACACTTCGTCGGAAGCTGAGGAGTTTTCTAAAACTCTAACAAGCTGAGCCCTCAAAAAATGTTTGGCTTAGTATCAGGAAATTGGGTTAGCATGTTTTACAAAAAAAAAGAGTTTCAAAAAGATGCAGCAGTGTTGTCATTTTGCTTTGAAGCAGCCTTTTTTAATCAAATCAAATCAAACTTTATGTATATAAGCACCTTTCATACATTAAAACAGGCCGCCCATAATGTTTTACAAATGATGTCCCCGAAGCCAGTAGGCTATCACTTAGGCTGTGTTCACACTGCAGCTCAATTCCGATTGTATCCGATTTTTTTCATGCCGTGTGAACAATACAATTCCGATTTATTCGCACCCGATCTGGGCCTCTTTTGTATGTGGATATAAATCGGATATGTATGCGATGCGTCTGCACTGTGAACGCTCATCCGCACGCATCCGATTCATACGTCATCAAAAGCCTGAGATGCGCTCCGCGCGGGCGGGAGAGGGTGCTTGGAAGGGAGACTACCGACACGTCTGTGAATATATATACAAAGCTGTTTAGAGTAACAGTGTCTTTAATTTAATCGCACTTGAAACATGAAGCATAAAGTTGACATGTGTGGCGATAGTAGAAATGCAGCCCTGCAGACGTTTCATCTCGAACGGCGATGATATGACGTCATCCTCGGTAGACTTCTCAATGAAATGAGGAGGTCGTGTGCTCTTTGCGCACGCAAGTCTCATCACGGGCGCGTTGCGTTCGCATTTATTTTTGTCATGTGATCAGTACAGAAAAAGATCGGATTTGACAAAAATTCCGAATTGGGCATCACGCCCTGCAGTGTGAACGGCGCCTTAGAAACATGGAATTTGGTCGACATGTCAATGATGAGGAGGCCCAACCAAAAAATCTCAAGGAAATCATACCCCTAAATCCATGCGGCTTGCAGGAGAGCAAAATCTTTACGTTATACTGAAAATATGTTTCGTTTTCGTTTATTCGCACAAAAAGACAATATTAGAAAAACTGTCGTAACATTAAAATGTGCAGGAGAGATCAGGAAACCCATATCGGGTTTATGAAAAAATATCTCACCTGATACATAATCTTCATATTCAGATTACAAATTCAATACAGAAACAAATATAAAACAGTATATATAAAATACACTTAATAAACCAAGAGCATAAAAAAAAAGGACTTTTTATAATATTTTTATATTACTAAATAGAACTGTAGAATAATGTTCCTTGTTTTTTTTTTGTTGGGAAGTTTTGAAAATTCTGCCCCAGGAGTCCGATTCACTCAGCAGCTTGAAATTTGGTGGGCTTGTGCATAATGAACAGACCGAAAAAGTCTCCATCAAATGCCAAAAGGAGACAGGAAGTCTGACATTTTGGTTTGAAGCAGCCATTATAGGCTTTCTTTTTTCTCTGAGCCATTTCCAATTGGCCTTTAAAGACAACCCCTATCCACTATCTTTTACTCGTCTTCAATTAGCACAAGGCCGTTGTGGCTCAACAGATGGACACGTTCCTTTTGGCCGAGGCTCACTTCCTGCCATTCCGGTGTAACGTTACCCCATTCCCAGGCCGTCATCTAGTTCCCGCGAGTATGCAGCGGGCACTTGATGGACAACGGGCAGATGTAGAATCAAAAGACGGACAAAAAGAGACGCCAAGTTAACCAATGGATGGAGAGTTCGCAAAACTTCCTCAGGGCATGGAGACAATTCAAAGTAGCTTTTTGTTTCCAACAGTCATTCGTTTTAGAGGAATTCCAATTATCAGTTTACAGTCAGGCCATCAAATGTAATCTTCGCTTCACAACCTTTTAATCCCACAAGCCTTATAACCGCATACCCTTCCTTCCCCCATAAATCCTCTTGGGAAGACGCCCCAGGCGAAATCCAAACAAGCCGTAATTCCTGTCGTTGCAGCCAAGCATCCCGTCCTTGGCGTTCCGAAACGGATCACATGCCTGACCGAGGCGGAATGTTGGCGAGCGAGCCAATCCAAGACCGTTGTCGCCTGTTAGCGGGGCAGGAAGAACATTTGTAGCAAGACAAACAACAACTTTGGAGCTTTACAGACACTGGAGTTGTGATTGGCTAACTTGTCCCAGAATATTAACTCATATTAGCAGCTCTGTATGAACTTGCTGATAAGGTTGTCATGGGAACAAAACAGGAAGTGACAGCCAACTAACCAGGCTGCCTTTACACCACAAGTCTAAGGCACTGGATTATGATAAATATTTCAAATGAGAAAAGATTGAAATTTCACTTGGCAACATGGAATATGGAAGTATGTCTATCATGAGTATAACAAAAAAAAGTTTCAGGAAGGCATGCAATCCTGCAAAGACATTGGTTAGGAAGTCTGCTATTTTACTTTGAAGTGGCTTTTTTAAGATCATTTCCCAGGTGTCCTTCGCTATCAAGCACATTTCTGAAGCGGGGCAAACCTAATCAAACAGTCAGTGGAAAGAAGAAGTCTGCGAAGGATGGAAGTGATGTCTTTTGGGTAGCTTTTTACATATTTTGACCGAGTGTAGTTGCCGTAGTCAGTGAACAAATATAGTCTCACATTTTACCAATCAAATGTGCTGCAGACACAGAAAATAACGCAAAAAAACTCACCATAAAACACAAAATTCTAATAACTCAGTTCATGAGTTTTTGATTCAAGAAGCCATGTCTGAAAAGCCATAAAGAAGTCTGCGATTAAGCTCCATTTCCAAGAGTCTTTTAATAAAGGTGCATTGTGGACTTTGTCACTTTTTTACTCGCGACTGCCACCACTGGCCTAAAATGTAACTGCAGACTCTGTCAAGTTCGTGCATGGTGAGCATGCGAGTACGTGCGCTCGAATAAACTCTTCGTTTTTTCTGTTTTCTTGGAATCTGAGCTGGAGTTTGGGCAGAGCTTGACGCTGGCCTCTTCTTGTGTTTTTCCGTTTCCATCACAATTGTGCCGTACGCATGCTAACGCTACATGTCCGCTTTGAAGAGTATGACATCGCCCTCCACCACTCCCCGCCCCCAAGAAACAATGGAGTGTTCGCATAAAAGCTGATAGGCGCAGTCGCAGTTAAAAAGTCAGGGCTCTTTGTACTCATCTGGACATTGGTGCAGCATGCATAATGTAGAAAATGCATTAATATTAACATTTGAAACTCCACAATTTAAAGATAAGCTTCTCCTGGAATATATTTGAAAAACTCCATCCATCCATTTTCTTAACCGCTTACTCCTCACAATGGGCGCGGGGGGTGCTGGAGCCTATCCCAGCTGGCTTCGGGCAGTAGGCGGGGTACACCCTGAACTGGTTGCCAGACAATCCAGAAAATTCAGTCCTGTTGTTCAGTTTTATTAGGCAACATTAAATTTGGTATATTGTCTATCCCACAAAAAAAAAGTCTCAGAAGCCATTTCCAAAAGACACAGGATGCCTGCCATTTTGATTTAAGTGACCATTTTAGGATCCAAGCACAAACCCTGATTAAAAAAGAATTACAATAATAATAAGTCAGCCCCTGAAGTCAGTTTCACTTAGCAACATGACTTTTTGGATGCTTGTCGATTATGACTAGACTCACCCAAAAAAAAGTTTCAAGAAGACATGTCCAAAAGAACACAAGAAGTCTGCTAATTTGTGGTTTTGGGGGACACTTGGTGGTGAATTCTAATGATTAATGAATTCAACTTTCATATTCCGTTCCAATTGTCACATTTCATAGTTCACAGACAAAACTTGTCTTAATAGATTAGTATGACTTCCTTTTTTCTTTCCTACTCTTATAAAAAGTTGTTAAATATTCATGAAATTATATATATTTTTAAACATATATATATATGAAAATGTTCACTTTTTTGGCCTCGACAGACAAAATGTATAAAGTCATCCAGACATCTTGTTCAATTCTAATTTAGTTCCATTCCCTTATAACGGAATACAAATACTGCTGACAGGACAGGTGTCCTCATTCATGACTCAGAGTCCCTCTTATAGAAGGCGATGATCTCTTTGGTGACAATTCGCACCGATGGGGAGAATGTCAAGCTAACTCATGTGTCAAGCGTCCTGGTAATAATGGCGCTCCCCTCCCTTCGTCAAGTTACGGCCACCGCCCAAGCGCCGTTAATGCCAGTGAAACAGCCATCCGCATATTTAAGAATAGATCATTTTCAACACCAATGTTAATCCCCAAACACACACCCACACACACACACCCCTCTTTCACACCAGGAATAAGGGTTATGTCGGTCACGCCATGGTGTGACAACCACTCGGCCTCGTGGCGATGCGGTACGGGAGACACTTCCAAAGTGATTCCGTGGCTAAACGAGATCCATTTGGAATTTTAGCCACTTAAAAGAAGAGGCCGCCACAAATCTCATCGGACTTGCAGCGCTGCAAGCTGCGGCTAAAAATAGACGCTAATTAGCCTACTGTGCTAACATCCTTCATTTGACAACAAGTTTATTATTGTCGTAGTAGTTCACAGCCATGTACAAATCGAACAGCTACATTTTTTGTAGTACATTTACGGTATATATTTTATGTCAGAGCAACAACACGAAGTATGATTGACATTTTATGGCAAATCAGTTAATTGTCTGCTATGTCTCGACAAAGATTCAAATTTGCCACAATCAGACAAAATCGTACTTGATTTATATAGCGCTTCTCCATTTTGCCTACTCAGTCATCTACTGATGACGCAGCATCAGGGGGTTCAATATCTTGCTTAAGAATACTTCAAAGTGGTCACAATGACCTGGGATCGAACCCACATCCCCAGGGTTGTGATATAGCCACTCTACCACTGATCCACACCGTCCCAAGGAGTCAATCTTGATCTGAAAAACATCTGGAAAAAGCTCAATAAACCCAAAAATGGCAGCTTGAAAGCAACATGGCAGATTTCCTGTGTCTTTTCGGGCATGGTTTCCTGAGACTTTTTTGTGGGTCTTTTCCTAATACATATGTCCACCAAATTGTATGTTGCTAAGTAAAACTAGATCTGGCGCTGAATTTAAAACAGAATCACTTGTCAGCTTGGACCCTAAAATGGTTTATTCTCGCCAAAATGGCAGACTTTTAAATTTTTTGGGCACGGTTTACTGAGACTATTTTGTGGTTCTCCACATGATTGACAGGTTGACCAACTTTCATGCTCCTGAGTAAAACTGGCTTCAGGGGCCGATTTATTTATTTTTGTACTACTAAATGTCATACTCCTAAGTGAAACTTTTAAACATTTTGGAGGCACTACTAAGCAGAAATGGCTGATTCAAAGCAAAAAAGCAGACTTTGTGTTCCTTTGGGTGTAGCATCTTGAGACTTTTTTTTGTGGGTCTCCTCATGATGTGAATGTGTATCAAATGTCATGCTTGGAAGAAAAACAGATTTTGGGTGTTGTGTTTTGAAAACCTTACATGATGGTCACTACAGAATTTTTGGAGATAAAGTACACTGTTTTTTGGGTCATCACACCCAAACGCCTTCACCTCGCACCCCCGCAAACACCAACAAGCCCACACACTGGGCGAGTGACTCCATCCAAGAGGCCTTTCGCACCCCTCACCTGTCGTGAGGCAGGATGAAGATTCCCTGCCCGATTGGAGAGGTGACATAATCGAATGAGCGCAGCTTCCAAGCTCTCTCCTCACACCTTCCGTCAACTATTCTGGTGGCTGTTTATTGGGCTGTGTGCCGCCTTCCAGATCGCCCCCACGGCCACCAAACCCACAAGGGAGTCACATGGTCTGGCCGAAGCCAAGGAGGCCAGGAGGGCTTCAAAACTGAGACGGTGTGATGAACTTCAAGCATATTCGAAGGCTGCCCTTGCCCGGCAGACGGCAGTAATCCGAGACATGGGATGCGTGAACAGATTCACAGTTCATTATTTGCACACGCTGCCTTATCACAGATTTTTAAGCAATATATTTTTTATGGAAGTTTATGGGAATTTATTTAACTTCGGAGACGTTTAATGTAGTACCAAGTTGTGCCACAAAATATTGAACAACGCTGAGCTCTAATGTATGCTCGTTACCAACATATATGCTGTTTGTATATGTTGCTGCTCCACGTGTTCAAGTAACAGTCGCTTAAAGATGTAGTATTACGGGGAGGGAGTCTCACGATTCGATTCAGATTCGATTTTCGATTCAAAGCTATTTTTGATTCAAAATGATTTGATTGACAATGATTTCTGCTTCAACCTATAGGCGTGCAAAGAATTGTCTGGTTTGCAAGACAGAATGACAAATGGAGACATTAATAAAATGTCTTCTTTAAAAAAACACAAAAAAAATTTTTATTAAGTTTTGAATTGTAATGAAAGTGCCCTTTTCAACAAAAACAGTGTGTGAACCACAAATGCTATTCTATGTAGCTAGCTATAAATTGTATGGTTTTTATAGTACAGTATATATATATATATATATATATATATATATATATATATATATATATATATATATATATATATATATATATATATATATATATATACATACACACATACACATTCTGACCTCCCTGATCAGAGTGAGTAGTACAGTTTCGCAAACAGCGAACAGTCCCTCAAAAAGAGTCCAATGCTGGTATCTGTTTCAACCTGTTCCATTCTCACTAATCAAATGTTTCGACATTTTATGCGAATTTTGTGAAAATGCGCTAAACGAACATGCGACTTATGCCCGTTTCCATCCGCTCTTCTTTTGCGAATATGCGCCGCGAGATGATGTTGTAGTGACGGAACTTTGGGAAAATGGGGAGTTCCAGGTGGGAATGTTGGTTTTGACGGACTGAACGGAAGCAGTTTGTCTTGTTGGCTTCCCTCCCGCATGGAAGTGAAGTGTGTCGTTACATTGAGAGCTGATGTTAATAAAACCGGCTAAAATTGCATTCATATTTTTTTTTATTAAGTATAAAAAGAATTGTGTTTCTTCGTATCCCCAAACATATTTTACTTTATCATCCGCCATTTATTGTGACTACAAACGTGTAGTATCGGTCAAAACGTGCAACGTATATCCGGTCTTGTAGTCGCTTATTCGCAAAACCTGTTTCCATCGCCAAAATGCGCATTTTCCTTTTTTTAATACGCTTCAAAAACCAACCCCTCCAAGCGTTTCCATTCAGTTTCTTTTTCGCAATTCTTGAAAATTTGAATAAAAAAATTTTTGTACAAAAAAAACCCCCGAAGAGGTTCGCTGACAAACATGGCACAGAGTTAGCTCATGGAAAAGGTGGAATGAACAACTACTGTACATTCCACAGAAAGGGGACAAAGGACAAGGTGGTTGCACCTGCTCGGCCAGAGGCCTCCCTATCCATCCTCTCCTCCTGCACTGGCGTCTCATCTCAGGTTTCAAGCTCTGATTTACGCGCCTGTTGACAAAAGGCGGTGACAGCGCATATTTTAGTCACCATGACAGTACCAACATGCGTTACAGCCCCCGCGGCGTGATGTCACAACACACCAGGTTATTCTTGAACGTGACACCTCACGCTTTATGGCCACAAAGATGAACAAATGCACCAGATTTAATTTACTGCAATATGACACATCGGGGATTTGCCATCGGGAGTGGGACAAGCCAGGGTATGCCAGCATAAGCGTACCAGAACCAAAGCAGTAAAGCTACATGACAAAATAAGTAAAAATGTAGCACTTGTGTAGGAGCCACATGCTATTTTTGCTTTTATTTGCGGTAGATGACCACAGGGGGCAGTGTAGGCACTGCCGGACCTCTCCACTTTCCCTCTCTAATTTTTAAGCACAGGTGTAGGTGATCAGGTTGATGGATGTGATCATGCCACTCCGTCAAACGCTCGCTCATACATACTCATACAATAATTTCACAAATAGAATTTCAGTTCTAAAGTTAGCAGCATAATTTATGCCACGTTTGTTTTGGATGAAATCATTGAAGCCATTTTTTGGTGGACAAATATTTGCTAAGTCGAGCGTGTCAAAAACATCTCCCACATCAATCCATGGCGACTACAGGACCCGAGGTTAATAGCTACAACTTGTATTAGGCTAAATACAAATGTACATTAGGATATTGGTGGGAGGGGGGATCACTAAACAGCAGACAAAAATATTAGGAAAAATAATACAAAATAGATTTGTTATATATATATATATATATATATAATTAGATGAAAATACTGGGAAAGAAGAGAGAACTATTTGGAACAAAACAAAATAGACCAAAAAAATGGTCAAATAATGTTGGGGAAAAAGACAAAACTTGAGAAACTAAAATGCTAAAGAAAACAAACACACAAGATAATTGATGAATATAAAAAATATTAGAGTCAAAAGTAAAACACTATAAACATTAGGATCTTTTTTTTAACACACAAAATGATTCTGACAATACAAAACCATCCATTTGATACCACTTGTCCTCGTTAGGTTGCAAATACAAAATTAGGCAATTAAAAATAAAAAAAATAAAAATAAAATAATTTTAATGAAAAATTACACAAACTATTTCAAAAAAACTGAAAAAGTCTA
The DNA here is from genome assembly GCF_054856555.1 of Leptonotus elevatus. Classification (NCBI taxonomy): domain Eukaryota; kingdom Metazoa; phylum Chordata; class Actinopteri; order Syngnathiformes; family Syngnathidae; genus Leptonotus; species Leptonotus elevatus. The sequence continues at coordinate 31,088,833 of NC_141239.1, read as the reverse complement.
AGAAAATGTTAGAAAATTAGACGAGAAAATAAAAAAACAATCTAAAAAATGACCTTGGCATTAAAGCTACAATACAAAATCAAAGCGCAACATCAGCAATTATTTCAAGAAATGCGTACACACCTCAGTCATCATCTGCATTCATTCAAATGCATTCAACGTCTGTTTTTCAAAACCATCTGATTCCCTTACACTAAGCTTCTGATGGTGTATTAAACTATAGAATAGAACGTACAATTTCAATCCTCCTTTAAGCTGTGCGCTTCCTGGTGGGCCTGTCGTGAGTCGAGCAGTGGAAGGTGATTGACAGGCTACGTTAGCGGTTAGCTGTTCCTTTGTGTCGACATGCCGGCAGCTTTAGTGTGCCATCTTACCAGGCTCCTGGAGCTCAGGCATGTCTGTCACAGTCACTTCCAAAGCGTCTTCGTCGTCTCGGGGATCTGCCTGCACTTCCTGCTCCATCCCTTTTTATCACCTCACCGCCGCCTCCTTCCTCCTCCTACCGCCCGCCAACGCTGCCAGTCATCTCATCTTCTTGGAGTGACAGAGCGCTTGTCACCTGAAACCTTGGCAGCAGCTTAGAGAGCAGGAGATCAGGGCCGCCGGGAGACGCCGCCCGCCCCCGAGGTGCAACTCATCGGAGGTGTTAACGACTGCCGCTCTAATCAATCATCGGGGTGACGGAGGCCCCGAGGGCGTTTCTGTGGTCCAAAATAAAAAGAGGAAAATGTGGAGGGACACTGCCCGACTTGGACAATTACATTTGTCTGAGCTGTCAGCAAGAGTGGGATCCATAAGATCAAGGATCTCATGGGTTCTTTGGGAGGTGCCCTGTACACTCCCCGTGACTCAGACGCTGACATGCCTGTGGATACTTTTACAGCTGATGTAAATATAAACTCAGCAGACACGGTATTAAGGCGTGTCTAATGCAGAAGCAATCTGATGGCACAATTGACCATCAAATGGCCACTTGACGTCAAAGCAAATGGCGGACTTTTCTTTATCTTGGCTTCTTGAGACTTTTGTGGGTCTATCAAATTTCAAGTTGCTATGTGAAATTGACTTGAGTGGTTGAATTTTCTAAATATTCCCTTAGAAATGGCCCTAAAATGTCTAATTTAAACCAGAATGGCAGATTTCCTGAGACTTTTCAGGCATGCCTTTAGTCTTTTTCATGAGTCTACTCATTAAAGACATTTCTACCAAATATCAAGTTGCTAAGGGAAACGAGATGATTTTTCCAAGTATGGCCAAAGGCAAAAATATCCACTTTGAACTAAAATTGGCTGATTTCTTCTTGTGTCTTTTCAATATGGCTTTTTGAGTCTTTTGTAGGTCAACTCCTGAAAGACATGTCATAGATATACAAAAACATGAAATGCTAGACGTTTAAGTGAAAAGGGCTTAAACAAGATTTTTAGTTTTTGAGCTAAAACCTCATGCTGCCATAATTCACCCACACAAATCATCCATCCATCCATTTTCTTAACCGCTTATTCCTCACTAGGGTAACAGGGGTGCTGGAGCCTATCCCAGCTGGCTTCGGGCAGTAATCAAAATTCCTCTCACTTGTATGACTCATCTGTTAAGTATTTGTCGCTCAGACTTGGTAGCAATCGGACACAATTTGTAGAAGTTTGTTTTTAAAGGTCCTGTGAAAATGGCAGAAGAAAGCTTAAAATGGCTGCTTTAAACAAAATTGGCCGACTTCCTGTGTCTTTTGGGGCATGAGCGTTGGCGACTTTTGTGTGTCTACTTATGATAGACATTCCTACCAAATTTCAAGCTGCTGAGTGAAACTGGCACCTGGAGCTTAATTTTTAAAAAGTACCCAACCAAAACAAAAATGAAAAATGTGTCATTTATGTACAGAGAGTTAAGAAAAATAAACATTATTCTGCAGTTTTATTCACAAGAATTTACAGTAGTGCATAGAGACGGGCGAGTATTAATACCAGGTATCCAATACTTGGCCTAATTTCAAGATATTTGTACCCGCGATCTATACCAGTATGGGCCGCCCTCCTGTGGCTGTTAAACAATCAGAAGCTAGAAATTAGAAGAACAGGAAATTGCCTTTCATTTTATGCCATTTTAAGGGTGTATATAGGTCTTTCTTTACAATTATGTCATTTTTGGGGGGAAATGTTTATGTATCAAAAGTATTATTGAAATCAGTACTTGGTATTGGTCTCAGTCTGAAAAAAGAAGTGGTATCGAACATCCCTAGTATAATGTGAACATTTTAATTTCCTGTAAACTGCTTACCGCTGAGGTTTACAGGAACGGATACGGTTAATGTTGTATAACCGTTGCTGACATCTGCTTCACATCTGTTTTGCATGGAGTCCTACATTCTGCATCATGAGCCTATCTATAAATTAAAAAAAAAAGTTGTGGTCTTCTTTCTCACAACACGCCATTTGAACACGCGACAAAGTCGAGAGATTCATATAAAGTCTACATTTACATTCAAATAAGAATAGCACAGCTGTTTAAGGTGTTAAAGAGAGAGATAACACCTAATCGGTGACCAGATACTTCATCTCAAGTTCTGCAAAAACTACATGAGTCAGCTACTTATATATAATCTCCTTCCTTATTAGACGTGTTATTGCATGACATCATCCTCCTCCTCAGCTGTTGTACATCCAATAAAAGTGTTAAAGCTAAAATAAATTGTGAGCTCTATGGCAAATGTTGTTTATTGAACAAACAAATAGTTATTTTATCTATTTTTAATGTATTTATGTATTTTTTTAAATATACGTCTTCAGATTTTTTAAAACATTTTTACTGTGCTATTTTTCATTTTATTTATGTTTTTATTTAAGTATTTGTGTATTTATTTTTAAAATAGGAACCAGGCGATATGGACCTTACTTTGTCATTTGGTGACCTCTGTCGTTTAAGAAAGAGAGGTGCATGATACACTTTGATGACGAAACAGTTTTGCATGTAATTTGTTCAACTTAAAACATGAAATATAGACTTTTAAACCAATCCATTGATATTTCGAGGGTTATTTGATCAATTATATCACGTTCGGAAACACATACGTTGTCATTCATTTGGTTGACTCTTACTATGACAGCATATCGGAAGCGCCAACGTTGTATTGCTTTTTTGCTTTGCCAACGGTACCTTCGTTTACCGTTTTACGTTTAGTTGTTCATGTTTAATTAGTAAATGTATAATACACACATTTGGAACTACTTAATTACAATTACTTTTGCATCCATTTAATCATTAACTAGGTTGTCATTTATTTGGAAGACTCTTATTGCGAAAGAAACCAGCGGAAGCAAAAACGGCGTTCTATCAACGCTGCGTCGCCCTTACATGCTTGAACTCGGTTGGCAATACGAAAATGAAGCCTTTATCAATCACGACGGCAGTTATTTCTTTTATTTTATCGCTTGTGTGCATTGACATTGTCTTTTGCAACAATGGCAGGAGGGTACGTGCGTGTCGTTTCAAAATCATCGATGATCTTCGATGAAGCCGTTAGCGGTGTGTTAAACGGCTAATGTGTTACTTGTTTCCCTCGATTTCCAGGTTGGCGACGTCCAAGATGCGGAATTCAGCGATTTCTCCGTGCCTCTAGAACATTCTTTTGAAGCTGGTGAGGAAGTTTTCCTGTTTAAGAGCAAATTGTTTTGCTTCGTTTTTGTTAGTCACCTCACGAAGCCGTTTCAGTGCTACTGGGGAGAACAAGCTAGCGACCAGACGCCATTCGAAAATATTCGATTTCTTTATCTTTAACTTACCGACGCCATTCGCAGGCTGTGTCTGGCGAGATATTCACAAACTCTACTGTTCTGACTTTAATTCGGCTTGTGTCATTTGTAAATCACGCCATCATAGTTTCTCAAAGATCCTGTCTATTTACTTTGCTCCCACACGATTGAACTGTCGCCGCATTTGAACATGCCATTAAACAGGTGCATTTAATCGAGAACTCTCGCGTGATCTCTGTCCAGATGACGTAAGCAAGTTCCGGGTGCGTGGAGCGCTGCTGCTGAAAGCCGGCAGGGAGCCCGGAGTGTCCCTGAGTCAGAACCAACTAACGTTGGATGACAGAGTCAAGCTCAAAGTGAGTCAAAGCAGCAGTAAACAGCAAGATTTTTTTTTTTCAATCCCCCATTTATTTATTCATGTTTGTATGTATTTATTTATACCTCATAAACGTTTATCCACTTTTGATTGAAAGCAATATGAATGTATTAAAACGTGTTAAAAATGTGTGACAGGATGTGGCGTCTGTGGACGGTCTATACCGAATCAGAGTGCCTCGGGTTTCGCTGCAGGCTGACAGACAGACGGAGCGACAGATGGATGGATATCTCACTGCTTTTGTCAGAGCTGTAAGTCTTTCGACAATAATAGATGGCACCAATAAAAAAAAATCGATTGCTTTGACCTGAGCACCAAACCGGTGCATAGTCATGATTTTCAGCAGAGGGTTCAAATAAATTTTGAAATTTGTGAATGAAACTGCACATGCAAGGGTTTACTTGGAGAGTTGTTGTTTTTTTAAGGTTTGTTTGACTACCACTGCTCTAGTATATGAACATGAATGTTCGTAATAATAATAATAATCATGATGATTGCCATGTTCCCTCTGTTCAGTGCGCAATGGTGGAGTCCCACCTGAGCGACGTGATCACGCTGCACACGGATGTGTCGGGCACACTGATCGGCATTTCCATCGTCACGCTGCCCGGCGCGTGCAGGGGGGCGGACGTGGAGGACGAGGTGGACCTGGAGCTCTTCAACACCACGCTCAGCATCATGGCCCCCATCAACGCGCCCGGGTTGGTCACACGCAACGCTCGTTACTTTCTACTTGATAATTTCTCTTCGTGAGGAACTGGCGAGAGGAGCGATGGCTTCAAGTGATTGCATGTAGGGCCCAAACGCTTAATTGAGTCACAGAGCTGGGCAATTAATCAAAATTTAGTCGCGATTTGGATTTTGGCTTCTCTCGATCTTAACTCTTCTACTTCCGCACGTTATCCAAAAAACAACCCCGACAGTGCCAGCCGATTTCGAGCATTTTAACTAATCTTTCAAGGCAAACAGAATATTGTGTACTCTGACTACATACACATGGTGGGTATCAAATGAAAGATCGCGTTCCATTCTTTCATTAGAAAAAAAGTATGTTTCTACCTTATTCCGTTCTTTAGGAATCATCATTTGCAAATAGGTCATTTGAGTAATATTGAGACATTTTCTGAACAGTGACTTTGACACTAATATTTTTTGTTTAGTGACGCTGTGCGATTTAGATTAGGGTTTGATCATTCACGTCATCCTTGAAAATGGTCTATTACATCAGATTTGTCATGTTTCAGTGTAATTCCATACTAACGGGAGCCCATTGAAAAGAGATACAATGCTGCCATCTGCTGGCCATAGTTAGTGGGTGTTTTGGGATTTTAATACCCCAATGACAAGGCAGCGCTGCACAGACGTCCCACTGCCTTTTGAGAGAGGAAAAAACTAGTAAACATGAATTAACGTTTTTGGCAGCATTCATTTGGATTGTAGTATACGTCATTAAACGTTTTTGGCGGTAAATGACTTAAAAACAGTATAATTGAAGAAAACCGTTAATGTGCTGAACAGTGCTCTATGTGTGTGCAAGTTCCCTCAACGTACTGTTACTTGCACAGCAAGTGTGTGTGATTCTGCCCTCCCTCCGTGTGCTTGAAACTAGGGGTGTGAATTGCCTAGTGCCTGGCGATTCGATTCATAGGTCACGATTTGATTCAATACCGATTAATCCCGATACGAAACTATAAATGGATTATTGCGATTTTTAAAACTCAAATTTTGAAAATACTAATCACGAAACTTGTACATGTACACTGTAAGATTTGTATGAAAATGTATTTATTTATCTGAAAATTCAGGTTGCAGTCTGTTTGTTTGAACAGCACTGAAATAAAATATTAACGCTTAATGTTCCATTAATATAACATTTTTCCATGCTTAATGTGTAAATCCTAACCCTAAGTAAGACGTTTTGTTGAATATTCCAATAAAGAAAATTCTGTTTAAAAATCGATTCGGCCGCATATTGAATCGATTCGAGAATTGCGTGCTGTAATATCGCAATATATTGCCAAATCTATTTTTTCTAACACCCCTACTTTTTGAGATCAGTTTCAGTTTACTGTAAAACTAAATACTCAAGAAAAAGAATTACACACATTGTATATTACAATACCTGCTTCATTAGAAAACAAAAAAACATGCTAATTCTAAACTCAATAAAAAATGCCATTGACATGCTAGCGGTAAATTACCATTGAATTCTGGTAGTAATATTCCTTCAAATAACAAATATTCACAAACACTGTAGAAACACATACACACAGGTAAGATAACAATAGTCAAAGCCAAAGCACATTTTCTTCCCAATCTGTGAAAAACGAGCTCAATTGCCACTTTCTTCTTCAATACTATAGTCTAGAATATGAGCATGGCGACTACTAGTGGACAAAAATTATACCTGCACTTGCACACTTTATTGTTTGATAATACAAAATAACTATAATAGGTGCTCTTCATATTTAGCGGGCAATTTATTTTTAATGAAAAGCCTTTTTAATTAAGTGATTAATCATGATTAATCAAAATTATAATATGTGATTAATCTGATTAAAAATGTAATCATTTGACAGCTCTATTAAAATTACACATATATAAACGATAAAACAAATACTTTGATACTTATACTTGAAAATACTTTTTTTTCGGCACAGGAATTACCATCGAACGCCGCCATTTTCAGGCTATTTTGGTCAACTGCAATCAATTGTGGGTAATATAGTGTAGAACAAGGGCGCAAAGGGGGCAGGGCGTAGTGACTCAGGTGAGAACTGGGACACCCTACACTCGAATATGAAGAACATTTAATCACAATTATTTTAATAATAATTGAAATCAGGATTGGGACAATCATTTGTTTTTTGGAACAAAAGAAGAAAATGTTTTGACGTAATAAAAATATCAAGACAAATACATTTATTTGAAACATTAATCATGCAAGTTCCTTTTGGACCAAACGAGATTTATGACATTAGTCATTTAAAAAAAAAAAAAAAAAAAAAGTGCAAATATATAAATTTATACAAATCAAAATTGGTATTATTAATCTTTTCTTTTGTTTACGATTATGCCAATTTTGTAATTGTAATTGAATTTCCACAAATTGCACAGCCCTACTACACACTCATCAATGGGAACACTCAATTGAGGGGCACAAGGCTGGAAGTGCAAGTTGTGGGGCGGGGCCAATATTATCAACCAATCGAGAAAGGGTTTCCCCTATTGGCACATGAAATAAAAATGTTTTCACATTGCTAAAGTTGACAGTAGATTACCTGTTTGTGGCTGAGAATTTTTTCTGTGTGTGTATTACTTAGTGTCTTTGTGTTTATCTGTATTGCGCAAGGTGCTCCTCCCCCTCCTTTCTTTCCACAGCCGAACGAAAGATTGCACTTCTCTGCTATCTTTATGCTTCAAAATCTGCTGCTTTTATTTCACCGGTCTACAAAATTCAAAATTATTTATTTTCGTTACTTTGTATTTTTCTAATCATTTAATGACTTGCATAATTTAAAAACAATGACCCCAATAGTTTTTACATGAACAAATATTCTGAATGTCATCCGTCTCCACCTGTTGGCGTCACTTGCAGTTGCGTTCCCGCCAGGATTTGTCATCTCTCAGCACTCGGTGGCACATTTTGACTCTTTTTGATTTGTAATTGCCTCAAATTGTCTTCGCAGGCCCGAGACGGCTCTGTTCCTGGAGCGCTTGGAGCAGGAGTCTGAGAATAAAGGCAAGAATCCTCAGGAGCAGAAGTCTTTCTTCGCTAAATACGTAAGTGGATTCCCCGGCCGTACAACTCCTCTTCAAAGCTGTGCTCGTCTTTCCCGCTTGTCAACAAACTTCCGTCTTTTTGCTTCCCCGACCACGGCGAGATGGATGTTTACAAAAGTGCTTCCCTAATTGCGTCTGTCAGTTGCGATGCAACACCTGCGCCTGAAGATGGCGCCGTCTCATGGCCCGCGCTGCGCCTTGCTGACTGTTGTATGCCGGTTGCTGTGCTGTTGTGTTGCAGTGGTATTTGATACTGGGAGGCGCAATCTTCCTCATGGCTTCAAATTCGGCACAGCCCCCAGCAGGGGGAGGCAGAGAGCAGAGCTGAACCTCCCCCCCCAGACTCACTCACTGGAAGTAAACATGAGAATGCTTCATTGTGGCTCCTCATCTTCATCCTGCTCATTCCCTCACACAGTGGCCACCATTGCTTGTCCTAGTACTCGACTGCAGAAAGACGAGGCATCTGTAAGGTGTACAAAAAGAAATGCTGGTGTCTTGAGGCCCCATTTGAGTCTTGCCTCTAAGTCCTGCTGTTTTGGTTAGCGACAGACAGTGGGTTTCCATCCACCTATTTTTATTAGAATTTTCAAGAATTGCGAAAAAGAAACTGAATGGAAACGGCAGAAATTTTGGTTTTTGAAGCGTATCGAAAAAAGGAAAAATGCGCATTTTGCCGATGGAAACAGGTTTTGCGAAAAAGCGACTACATGAGCGGATATACGTTGCACGTTTTGACAGATACTACACGTTTGTAGTACAATAAATGACGGATGATAAAGTAAGATATGTTTGGGGAGACGAAGAAACACGATTATTTTTATATTTAATTAAAGTAAAAAAACCTGAATGCAATTTTAGCCGGCTTTATTAAGATCAGCTCTCAATGTAACGACACACTTCACTTCCATGCGGGAGGGAAGCCAACAAGACAAACTACTTCCGTTCAGTCCGTCAAAACCAACATTCCCACCTGGAACTCCCCATTTTCCCAAAGCTCCGTCACTGCAACGTCATCTCGCGGCACATATTTGCAAAAGAAGAGCGGCTGGAAACGTTTGGATGGAAACCTGACTAGAGTGACATGACTCATGGTGGTGCCTCCTAATATGGCCTTCTAGGTCCAATCAATTCATTAATTGAGCTGTGGCATCTATTATAGCAGAGGCCACTATTTGAGGAAATGTGACACTTTCTAACTATATCGAGATCGGTAATTTCTAACTGGGAATGATTGTGTGAAGGGACTTGAATAAATCATGTTCCACTTAACCACTAACAACCTGCTAACAGGCTTTTCTTATTCTTGAAGCTCGTCAGGAATAAGCCAAGAACTGAATTGTTTTTTTTGTTTTTTTATGTTTTTTTCCCCCAGTGGATGTACATCGTACCCCTGGTTCTCTTCCTGATGATGTCAGGCGCTCAGGACCAATCAGGCGGTGGGGCCGGCGGTGGCGGCGCAGCTAATGGCGGTGGCCGATAATCTGTTTTTGTTGTTTTGTTTTGTTTTCCCCAAAATTCTCTTGTGCGCTGCTGTACATGAGCGTTATTGTGATTAATTTTTTTTTTAATACTACTGTGAATAGAATAATAAAAGTATTTATGACCTATCGGATTGAAGTGGTTTGAGCTGACAGCAAGCGGCGACGGTTAATTTTAGATTCCGACAACAACAACTAAACATAGTTTGTAACTGCATCTCCATAGCATACATTCAGTGATGTAAACAGAGATGTGATGACTTCATTCTAAATGACTCGTTAGGATGTGATGCAACATATGATAGCTCATAAACAGCGCGTTTGCATTTTGAAATATATTTAACAAGGATAAAAATTAAACTGGTGTCAATACTAGTAACTAATACAATAAATTGTGATGAAGGTTTGCACCAGTGGAAGGTGCTGCATTTGGCCTTCCTAATCCGCCTCTTCAACCAGCACGAGCACATAATAATGCAAAATGATATACAAGAATGTAATCTATATGTGGCAATCATTTTCTTCTTCCAGTGGAAATAAATTGAAAATAATTGAGAGGCATTGCGTTAAGTCCAAACCTTGATGTTATAATATAGTAGTTCACAATGAATATTTAATATGAGTGATTGTGAGTGTGAATGATTGTGTGTGCCCTGCGTGTGATTGGCTGGGCACACACACAGCTGGGACAGGCTCCAGCATGCCCGCGACCCGAGTGAAGATAAGCAGTTTGGATAATGGATGGATGACGAAAACATCAACATTTGAAATATACTACATGAGAAACGTATTATTGTCGCTTTTCAGCGCTAGCGTGTGTTTTGCTGCTCTGGTAGTAGTGCCGAAATTCTACTCCGTGAAACGAACCAACCAACTTTAATGTTGGTCGGTCTGTCCTCACAATGTCCAATTTTTCTTGAAAAGTCCGCCAGTTTGGATTTTCAATCATGCCTGATTGGACCTCTCCTGCTCAGCCACCTATGCATAATTATGATTCCCGCCCTTGTTCAAGGGCATGTCAAGCCGTGCTGCAATATGATTTGATGGCTCTGATTAACCAATCAGGATGGAAACACGCAGACTTTGAGCCTGCAAGAAGGCCGAAAGTTGTGAATCTGATATCTAATTAGTTAAAAACAAAACAATGTTAACTTAACAGTATGTGTCATGGGCCTGCACTTGTGGCATTGAAGGCCCTGGGCTGATTACAAGGACATGGCAATATAAGCTGACATCTGATTGGGCAAAAAAGCACCCCCAAAAAAACCTAACATACACTCAAGTGGAAGCTAGGCAGTCAAGACACGTGATGAAATGAAGATAAATTATCATTAATATCAAAATTCATGCATGTACAAAATAACCCCCCCCCCCCTTTTATTTTTAATTACATGTACAACTCATTTTTTCTCCAATATTCCCCATTTTTTATATACTTTATATTTTCCAAATATCACCAGTATTTTTTCTAATATGCAGTCTATTTTTACTTTTCTTTTTTGCAAATACAGTATCATATTTTAAAATACAACCCTTTAAAAAAAAAATCAAGTATGTCCTGTACTCTTTATTCTTTTTCCAAGTAAGGCCCCATTTATAATCTGTAATAGGCCACCGAATTTTCTCCTTTCCTTCCAAATGTGCCCCTAATTTTTATATGGGCCCCCTTTAAAAAAAAATATTATAATATGCCAACAATGTTTTATATGCTCCCTATTATTTCCTCATTGTCCAAATATTACCTATTTCTGTAAATTGGCACATTTTTTGCAAATATCTTTTTCCCCCTAAAATATGCATCGTATTTCTTTAAAAATGCTGTTTTAATATGCCGCTTATTTATGTTTACATCACGTCACCCCCTCTTTTTCTCTTCAAAAGTTTAACACCACATTTTCTCGTTGGAAATATGCCCCCTGATCTTTACTGGGCGTGGCTCAGTTGTAGAGTGGTTGTCTTACAACCCCGAGGTTGTGGTTTCGATCCCATGCCATTGTGACCACGTTGAAGTAAGCAAAATACTGAACCCCAGTTGCTCCTGATGCTGCGTCATCAGTAGGTGAATGAGTAGTCGAATGTAAAGCGCTTGTAAGGTGGAAAGTGCTATATAAATGAAGTACCATTTACTGTCTTTGCCTTTTAAATGTTTTTTTTTTGTTTGTTTGTTTTTGCGAATTAGCCCCATTAAAAAAAAAAAATCTCTTTTGCAATACCAATGATTCTCTTTGACCAATATATTTTTCCAAATGTGATCCCTAATGAACCTTTTTTGCAATACACACTTTTTGTTAATTATTTCATTGTTTCTTTTGCTATGTAAATATGTACTGTCTGTTATATTCTGCCTTCTATTATTCAAGAAGTCACGCAGGAACATGTGCTGTCAGCTGATTGTTCTTTATTGTTGCACAGCCATTACACACTTGGTTCAACCAGTAACACACAAACATAAGGTTATACTGCCAACTAGTGGATAATGATATAACTGCTATCATTACATCTCCCCTCCAAAGTTTTAACAATACCTATTACAAAGCCTTTTTTTTAACCATACACATATCATATACATATAACAATTTCTCACTCTTTTTATTTTTTAAACATTTGTTAACTAACAGTGCAACACTTTTATCCACAATAATATAACATTTAAACCTTCTCAATAAGTCTGTCAGGTGGTTTTCGAGGTCTTGTTGATCTTCTCAGAGATTCCGTCATTTGAGAAGTTGCCTGCAGTTGAATTTGGTGTTCCTTCGGTACATCTTTCTGTTTTGCAGGTTTCGGCTTCTTCTTTGAGCCGTAATTTGTAAGAGCAAGGCAGCATACCGTGTCCTTTGAAGACGGAAATGTATTTGTTCACTATATTTGTACTACCTTCACTTTGTGACATTTTGTTGTTTGTTTTGTCTGTTTGTACATCATTACTGTTGATTTGGTAGATTCTGTTCACTAGTCCAAGGTCCTCGGATGCTTTGTCTCCAAGGATCGACTCCAGTCCACTTGGCACAATTGTGAACATCAAACTTTTCTTTTGCAGTCACTTTTAGCCTACAACATCCCGTAGTTTCTATTGGCTGGTTGTTGTATGCTTTTAATGACATGGGTTTGTCTTTGACTCTATTTGGTTTCTCTGCCAGTGATTTTAAGTCATTTTCATTGATCAAGTTTGCTTTGGCTCTAGTGTCAATTTTAAAAGTAACTAGTGTCCCATTGACTAGCAGAGGTGCGATCCATTTATTTTCTTTAACTGCATTTACTGGATGCTCTCCGTCACCTTCGTTCTGGGGCTGCACATAGTTTTCCTCATACCATTTTGATGAAAAACGTACCGCTTAAATCATCACTGGCATCTGTGTCTTCAAGCACTTTCTTGGTGTGGCACATTTCTGCATAGTGATTTTGTTTCTTACACTTTGCACATGTTCTCCCAAATGCAGGACACTGCTTTGGCTTGTGACTCTCACCGCTTTTTTTACAATTCAACGGAGCTTGATCATTGTCTCTGTTTTTGTCTCTGTTGCTTTGCTAGCTCGTTAGCTTGGCATATTTTCATTGCACTTTCCAATGTAAGGTCCGCTTCCCTCAACAGCCTTTCTCTTAGCTTCTTTTCATTAGTCCCGAACACAATCTGACCCCTTATCATTGAGTTTTTTTAGTTGGCCAAAGTTGGAGGACTTAGCTTTTATTTTTAGATGGGTGAGAAAATTATCAAAGGCCTCACCTGGCTATTGAAGCCTTGATTGAAACACATATCTCTCATAAGTTTCGTTTTTCTTGGCAAGACAGTGCTCATCAAACTTGTAGAGGACCTTTTCAAACTTGTGTTTGTCTTCAGGATCATCATATACAAACGTGTTGAATACCTCGATAGCCTCCGCTAAAAGGGCTATTTTCCTTTCGTCCGCCCGATTACCCAATCCAACGGCGGCAAGGTCGAGCTGGAATTGTTGCTTGAACGCCCGCCGACTCGCGTCCACGTTTCCCGTCATTTTAAGCGGTCCTGGCGGCTTGACATCGTCCATCTTGCGTCAGTTCTTTTTTTTTTTTTGACCTGTTGCGTAGACGAACGATTTGATGAACGCATCGTTTGAAAGGTTCTTTTTAATAAACTGATTCTAAAGATTCAGTTCACTTAAAAGAACTGTCACGCCCATCACTATCGTTCTGTGTCCTAACACACAAACATAAGGCTATACTGCCAACTAGTGGATAATGATATAACTGCTAGCATTACACTGTCGGTACTTGATTCAACAAGATCACATGTGGAACTATTAGATGAATGCGAAATAAGAGCATACGAGCACATGAAAGAAAATAAAAGAAATAAGTATTTTTGAAACTATTTAGTACTGAAATTGAAAGCTGATGACATCACACTGGAGTGTATTTCTATTGTTTGTTACGCATCATGCATGTAGAAGAAGAACGTCTACAAAACCTTACGAACAACGTATGCGCTCCCTCCCTCAGACGCTCCGCTCCGTCCTGCTGTTTTTAGTGCGTCTGTGTGACAAATACTTTGGCCGCTTATTTCGGGCGCCGCCTCACCTCAACACCTCGCCGACCTGACCGACACAGGCCCCGGCTCGTCGGGCCCTGGTGCATCATGGGAGATCTATCTCTCAGCATGGCCGCTGAATAATGCGCTTCTACCAGGAAGCGCGGGATACACTGGCACACGATTGTCGCCTGTGAGTGCAAGCATTTAGACGCAAGGACTTGTTACACACAGTGTGGAACAAAAATTACGTAAAACCAACAAGAAGCCTTTGATGAATATTATTTAAGTGTCCCAAAAGACATGTTTCAAATCCAAACTACAAACTTCAGACCCCCCCCCCCCCCCCCCTGACAGTATAAAACCAATCTAAAGTACGCATGTGCTACACTGTAGTATCTGTGACTTTGAATGCGCGTAGCTTTAAAAGGCAGGGCTTGGCCAGGTGAGTTATGTTGGGATAAGCAAATGGAGTAAGCCCTGAATGCAGAGTGTATGCGGGGTGGACTTAAACGTTTGACTCCGCCCACACGGATTTGTCTTTGTAATTTTCAATGCTAAAATAACTTTACATCATAAGAGGCCGCGTCATTGAATCTGCAAATCTTGTTTAAAAAAAAAAATGTTCAAACCATTTTGTAAAATTCATGTGGGGCGGAGTCAAACGTTTAAATAAATTCACTATATTATCAATTAGAGTGGCTGTATCAACTGTTATTCTGCTAGGTTTTATAATTGCACTGTTACTATACATTGTATTTTATAAAATCAGTTGTTTTCTGATGTCCGTTTGAATTGAACAAATCACCACATTTTATTTATTTATTTATCTTAATCATTTGTTTAACTGAACATATCTGCTAGTTTTTCATTGAATATGTCAAGTGAAGATCCTGGTGTCCTATAGACACAACTTATCATAACATGAGGTGCATTATTGATATGTATTTCAATAGTAAGACATTCCATTACATTGTCTATGTCTGATATTAGTTCAACATTCAACTCTACTGCATCTATAAGCTTTGTCCACATATAATGCAACACCCCCTCCCTTTTTATTTTCTCTATTAAGTGCAAAAAAAATCATATCCTTCGAGTCCCATGTCACTTATTTTTTCTTTATCAAGCCATGTTTCTAATATGGCAATCACTTTTAAATTGTTTAATTGATTCAAATATTGTTTGATTTGTGTAAAGTTTCTATACAGCCTTTTGCTATTCAAGTGTATAACATAAAGTGCCTTTTCCATTTTCATACTCATGTTGAATTGATCGTTCATATAATAATCACAATTGAAACTACAGTCATTGTTTTTGTAAAAATGATTATCAGGGTCAAAATTATTTTCAGGATCGAAAGTCTTGTGGTCAACATATTCAAATGTTTTTAAGTTCATTTGTTAAGTGTGTGGTCTTGACGTCACTGTGAGGTCTGCCAGTTTTATTAATCCTGATGAAAGTGCGGTTCAGATTTAATCTTCTCGGCTTGGCGTCAAGGCGCTTGGTGATGTTGATCATGTCATCTTGGGGTACTGGTGCGAGGGCGAATTATACATTTGTCGTGTCGCAAATACGCAATCTCTCCTCTTTCATGTGCTGCTTTCAATTATTTTCTTTTTGTCTGACAGCATCTGTAAAGTCTTGATTTATATCGATTTTAGAACCTTTCAGTAATTTTGTTCTTTGCAAGATCTTTGTTATGTCCTTGTATTTTTCAAATGTAACCATAATTGGTCTGGATCTGTCCCTCCCTGTGCAATACCATAAGAGTAATTATGGGATAACTTATACACATTTATTCTAACAAATTAGCAATTACTAGACCTACAATTATATAATAAATACATGTATGTTGATGTGATTTTTTGCATATTATTAAAATTAATAGTGGGTTGTTAAAATGAATGAACATTGAAAAATCTCTCATATCCCCACACTTTTCATGCTCACATATTTGTATTTTTTTTTTTAAATAAAAGTAAGAAGTTTAATCCAAAGAAAACAATAAAAAAAACAAAAAACGTTTTTTTCATCTAAAACAAAACAAATAAATAACATTATGAAAAGCCAACTTTTTGTGTGCCCCTCCCCCCACCAAAAAAATTCTAAATTTTGTGTAAGATACATATAAAAAGTAATAAAAATAATGAGGTCAATGACGGACACCCATTTTGTTAACATTTGACGGGAAACTTTGAAAAATTGATGAAAATTAACGCTATTTTGATGTTTATTTTTATAGACAATTCTTATTGACTGACATACACGCCTCTGCCCTTTGCCAGTTTTTCCTCCTCCTCCTTTTGCCGCTTTCTTAATGCAGTACCTGAGGGCTTGAACCTTTTCATTGTAAAAGTTTTTGATGTACAGACAACAACATAAGCGAGCCATCCATCTGTCAATAGCGCTAACACTCTGAGATGATGCGCGACCACTCCTCCTACTTTTCACTGTAAACAGCAGCAGCAGGTCAGATTCAGGGTGCCAGGTTATGATCTCATATTTATTTGGACTAGAAGTCATAAAAAAAATATATATATTATATATATATATGTGGTATAATATAACATATATAAATAATGTAATATAATAATGTAAAATAAATAAAATATATATGCTCTATAACATTTTGTAGCATCCTCGGTTGAAATAAAGGTGGTCTCTCCAACTGATGGTTCACAACTTTTATTAAACCTTCCTTTGTGTGAATACATTGTGACAGCTACAATACAAATAAACAAAAATTGCTATTAATAACTCAATGTTGTATGTTGTGTATGTTTTGTGTATCCTTCTCCCGTATTTAAGCCTTTTACCATGGTGACCACATTCCCATTTAAATAAAAGAGGACACTTGCCCCGGCCTTGAAATTGTGGTACCAGTCGCAGTTACACAGTGTACTTCACGCGATGCCAACCGGACATTTTCATGAATTTATAAAAACCCCGGACGCCCCAACAAGAAAATGGTTTGTCCTCCCAAAAGAAGACATGACAAGAGTGCGCTACTCATGGCACTGGCAGTACGTCGGTTACTTGGTCAGTTCCTACCGGTTTATGAGGCCTTTTCCTGTATCCTTCAAAATAAAAGTATCAACTATATTATAATAGCACAACAAAACAACGCAATTCTGCAATACAAAAATGCAAAAACCTAAATAATAGCACGGTCATTTACATATTTTATTTTAGAAAACCTTTTTTTGCCCTGCAATTTGACGCCAATCCACTATATGGCGCCCTAGGCGACCGCCTAGTTTGCCTATGCCCTGGATAGGACAAAAAATAAATAAATAAAATTGAAGGCCTTAATGCTGCAGTCAGACCGAACACAAGCTTCTGGCGGCAAGTTTTCATATTCAGCCAATACAATTGCATGCTAGGCGATGCGTTCGAAGCAAATATTTTTGCTGCTTCGCCCATTTTGCTGTGCTTTTCTGATGTGAACTTTTGGTGGCACTCGGTGCCAGTGACACACAGCCCAAAAAAAACTAAAACCAAAAAAGACACACAGCACGGTGAAACAAAAATGTGGGACAAAATCATTACGGTCTGAGGGACCTAAACAACGAGAGAGATTAAACAACACTGCCAGCTCCAGTGCTGCCGGGGACCGAGCCAATTAGGAGCAGATTTGGGGAATGGGAGCGAGGAAGTTTGTGTATCTGGTGTTTGTTTACAGCTGTTCAACTCCCAACCAAGATAGCATTTTGCAGCCAATACAACCACCAGTCACAAGATTGACAAGTGATGTTCAAACTGTCTGGTTTAGAGCCTTAATTGGGATTCTCTGTACTGACTTTTTTTTTGGGGGGGGGGGGGGGGGCTGACTTTTTGATCACGGAGTTGTCAGCCGGCATCCTGGGCACCAGGACACAGGGAGCACCCAGGTATTAGCAGCCTAGCCAGGAAAACAGCGCGGGGGGCTTTAGGGGTTACCTCCGTGACAGCTCCTAGATCTCTGGGGCCATGTGGCGTGGCGTGCCAGCACCATGATTTAGGATCCTACTCCAAGGGTTATATTGCACTAAAAGCCGAGAGGCCCGTTGGTTTTAGCCGGCCAGTAAATCTGAGTATCTTAAGCTAGGAGACTTTGCATTTACTTCCAAGAATACATTCCCATTTTAGATTTACAGTTTTTTTGTTTTTTTTTCAGAATAACGTAATTCTAAAATAGGTTGAGAAGAGTCTAATTTAAACCTGAATTTATTTATTTTAGAAAAGAAAACTTAAGATTTAAAAAAAAAATCATTTGTTGACAAAATATGTTTTTGTTGTTGTTGTTTTTTACCACACATAGACCCCCCCCCCCCCCCAACAAGATTTATTTGACAAAAAAGCCAACTTTTTTCTTGCTGTTTAACCAAATAAATGTACATTTAAAACAATTTATTTTAAGTTCAAGTTTTGTCTACAGAATGTCTGCTTTTGATTTTATTTCGATAACAAAAAAGTGTGATTTTTATCCCCCCCCCAAAAAAATAGTTGCTAAGAGCACCTTAAGCTAATGGGGAGGCCCATGTTTAGTCTTAAGCTGTGCTACAAACTTTAGGCGTTGTTTGAGGCGCTGAAGAGGGTGAGCTGTGAGGAGGCGGAGATGCCGCCCGACCGCCCGCAGCTGCCCGCTGTCAATCAATCAAAAAGCATCCGCAACGCTTATCGCACTCTCCATTACCCCCCTAGCGCCAGCGTGCTAGCGTGTAATCGGGCAACATGAGAGGGAGGTTAACGTTGGCTGGTGCTCATAAACATACGTCAAAGGTCAGCGGCAGGTGTTCCGCTACTGTACTCTGTCTACCGCGCCACCATTTGCGGCATACATAACAGCGTCTCATTAAGATGTTTTGGCTTCTCTAAAGACCGACGAGGTATTCACATCAACTCAACAGAACATTATGAACACAAACACTATGGAGCCGTCCAACAGGATGTTTTCAGGACACACTTGTGCTTTGCCATTAGGGATTTAAATCAGGGTCAGGGTTTTAAAGCAAGGGTGATGTCATAGTTAGGGATTCATGTCACCCTTGAGCAAAATAAATTTGTATCAGTGACCATTACAAATTTTAATATACAGCGTTTGCAATTTTTTTTGCATTTACAAAACAATTTAAATAAATCTATTTTCGTACATGAACGGTCTGTCATTTAAAGTTTGTTTTCAAAAGCTGTATAATCACCCAGTAAATACTTTCCGTAATCCAATCTGGCTTTCTGATTCTTTTTGCTGATGAGTCTTTTGCATCTTGTGGTATATTTCTTCTCTCCGAGTCTTGTTCCACAATATTGTAATTTCAAAAACTTGAATGCATAATAATAGTAAGTAGGTGAACGTCATTTCGGATTCTTCACAATGGCTGCATAACAGTGCAAATACAGCTAAATGTAAACACGTGTCCGAGAACTCCAACAAAAAAACAAAAAAATTAGCTTGACAAAAGATGACAATAGTTCATTTTAATTTTCCTCAGACGTGTATTACTGTATGTTTATTCTTATGGTACTGTAGTACCGCACTTTAAAATTTAATCTAATCCTCACCAAAATGATTCTTGTATTCGCAAAGAAATGGAGAAAACGATGACCTCTACTTGTAAAAAGTATTTATTTTCATTCAACTCTGGAGCTCAAAGCACATATGGCTATGCAAATTCTTTCAATGCGCAATTTAAGTTTTTCTAATAGCAGCTGTAGGTCTCTACTTTTTACTAATTCCTTATCATTATGCGCCAAAAAATCACATTTTGATTGGATTTTTTTTGCACCTTCCCTAGTATGCAAATGAGCTCCATCAATAGCCTCAAGTCTGTCTGAATAATACCAAAATGTAATCAAAAAATGTATCGTTTAGTAGTAGCCAGTCTGCTAGGGGGTTAAGTTTCAGTAGTAGGGTTTTAAGTAAGTGTTACAGTTTAAGACAAGTACAGGGTTTCAAATTCAAGATTCAAACTGGAGTTAGGGTATCAAAATAGGGCTTGGGTTTTAGAGAAAGGCATTAAACGAGATGGGGTTTCAAATTAGGGTTTCAAATCAGGGTTAGAGTTTCAAATAAATGTTTAAAGTCTGTGTTAGGGTTTCAAGACAGGATTCGATTTTTAACTCACTGTTATGGTTTCAAGCTAGTGATGGGGTTTCAAAGTGGAATTACATGTAAGGGTTAGGGTGACCAACTCGGGTTTCAAAGTAAGGTTGTGAGTTGGATTTAATTGGATTTGGATTAGGATTTCCAATCTAGTTTAGTGTTTCAATGTACGGTCTCACATATGGCTAGCAAAGTAGGGTTGAATTTTCAACATACGGCTTCAAGCATGGGGTATGGCAGGGTTCTACAACCTGCGGCTCTGGAGCCACATGTGGCTCTTTAGTCCCTCTCTAGTGGCTCCCTCTCAAAATAAATTAGTAGTCATTAATATTTTTTTATTTTATTTATTTTTTCTGATAAAATATTCTTAACATGAATTAATGATTTGATGATTTTTTTTTTAATATTTAAAAAAATGTCAGAATCAAAACTTTTAAGTTGACAGAAAAAAAGAGATGGAAGGTAGAAAAAACGTTTTTTAAATTGCCTGAAAACGTCCAAAAAGTGATTATAAAATGTCCAACAAGAAAGAGGAAAAGCATAAAATGTCCATGAAATTGCCAAAAATGCCAGATATTTTGTTATTCAAAAATAAAGGCAGAAAAGAAAATGTTCAAAAAGTAACTATAAAATGTCCAAAAACTAAAGAAATGCTGAAAATTACCATAAAATGTCAATAAAATTGCCAAAAGTGTCAGAAAATTCATAGCAAAAAAGGCAGAAAAAATACCAAAAACAGCCATGAAATGTCCAAAAAAAGGAAGAGAGGCAGAAAATGACCATATGTCCATAAAATTGCCAATCATTTCAGAAATTTGACAGAAAGGCAGAAAAGTCTAAAAATGTACGAAAAAGGAAGTACGGAAAATTACAAAAAGATTCATCACAATGTTCAAATGTTTTGCGTCTCCAGACAGATTTTTTGTTATTTATTCGGCTAAAAATGGCTCTTTTGACAGTAAAGGTTGCTGACCCCTGGAGTAGGGTATCAAAATAGGGTTTGAAGTCTGGGTATTGGGGTCAAACCTGGGTTGCAAACCCAAGTTGGGGTTTCAATGAGGGTATCAAATATGAAGTAAGGTTTTAAGAAAGGATTAGGGTCGCTCCTAACTGCTTGTATGTGTTATGTGTTGTCCATCACATGCTTCCTCCACGTGTAAGCAAATGAGTGACACCCTCCCATGCCGCCCCCCTAACCCGACCACCACCATGCACTGGCATGTCATCATCCTACACCACGTGTTGAGTGTGATGGGGGTCCTGCACAGTGCCCCCCCTCCCTCCCTTTTTTTTTTCAGTTCATCTGGAAGGTAATAAGAGGACCCCACCCACGCAAGGGAGAACCTTACTACGCCGACTGGCACCGGACCTGACAAGCCTCAAAAACCCAAGCAAGCAACATGCCCGTACCCAAGAAAGCAGGTAGGAACACAAGTCAACCAAAAAGTCATTCTGATGAAAATGTTGTACTTTTAAATTGATATGTAATAACATTGAAGCTGAACTTTTCATTTTGATGAAAATAAGATTACACTGTAATCTTGCAAGAAAAAAAAGTGTTTCAAAAATGAAGTTATTTTTCCAGCAACAATAAATATAATAACAAATTGCATTGTAGGTACATATTTCTTAGGGGGGAAAAATCTTACCAAAAATAATTTCATTCATTGAGAAAAAACAACCCAGTTTAATACTAAATACGTAATTAAAAAATGTCGCAACAAAAAATATGTTTTTAAAAATAACATCCTGACAAATAGGTTTTTCGTATTCTTGTGAGAATGTATGACCAAAATGTATTTGATATTACTAATGAAACTAACTAAAGTTGTAGACATTGTATTTTTTTCCATTAAAAAATTTTTGGGGGGAGAAAATAAAATTTTAATCCTATTAAAAAAGTGAACTACTAATAACTTAATATTAAAATACTAAAAGAAAAAAAAAATTTCGAGAATAAATTCATACTTTTAAATATACCCACTTAATACAACGAAGTTATGAGCAATTTTTTTTCTTCCCCCAAACGCTAGTTTTTCTCAAATTTTTTAATCCTAAATTTTTTTGAAGTGTCATTATTTTCCATGATTTTATTTAAGTATATATATACGCAATGGTAAAATTCTGCAAGAATAATATTATGGCCGGAAATATTATATCAGTAGTAGTATTAGTATTATTAAATGTTTTATTTTTGGGCAGAAAAAAGTAATTTTGAGGAATTAAAAAATAATTGTTAGTATTCGGAAGTCCACCATTTATTATATGAGTAAAATGTGTTTGGGCAAATGGGTGTCACTTTGGGCCCTCAATTGAGTCTTCCAGGCAACAAGTCTGATTCCTCATCCATCATGTCAACGCCGTGCAGGAAATATCCTTCAGAGGCATCGTTTACGCAATTCCCCAATGTATAACATAGACACACGTTATTGCGCTGCTTGTGTTTCCTCCGCTGTTACGTAACCATCTGAACCCTGACCTCATGTCAGTGTGGCTTACATGATTTTGTTCAAAAAGAAGAGGAATTTTCGTTTCGTGGAATGTATTTCTAAATAGACCTTGGTGACATTTAGGAAGCTCACGTGGGGGAATGTCACCAGCGCAGGTTTGATAGCCTCCCGTCCCGTCTGCACCGAGGATCCGTTTGAAGCTCATTTTTATCCCCTTTGATTAATGAGCTGTGTTTTCTCAGTCAACATGTTTAGGGAACCCTCATTTATCGTCTTCTTTGGCTTCATCCACCTGCCTACAATCCAATCACTCACATTTCCCACCAGCTTAGTAGATATAAAAGTTTGAATGTGATTGATCTATTTTGAACACAGACACATTTCCTCAGTTATAGGAGGGTGTGCACACTTGTGCAACTACATTATTTCCCCTCTCAAAGGAAGTTTTTTTTTTTTGCCCTAAAGAGTAGAACATATTATATGTCACATTAATGATGTAAAAACTTCTTTTTTTTTTATTTTTTTTTTATTAAACAAAGTATGCATTGGAACAGGGGTGTTTAGACTTTCTATGGTCACTGTAGATGATAATTACAGAATCATACCAATCGGACAATAATAAAGTTGCATCTTTCATTTGATAATATATTGCTAACAATGAATTACATGACTTAAGTCAAAATCTCATGAGAATTAAATTGTACTTTTTTATCAAGGAAACACTAAAATGATAAGAGAATGGTCATCAACCTCCAGAAAAGAACAATTTTTACCCAGAAATATTTTTGTCACAATTGTTGGGAAGAGAAAAAAAAAAAGAGTCCGTATTATATTTTAATTATTTACTTTTCATTAATTTGTTTTTGTTATATATAGTACTTTATTTTGATAGCTATATTTTTCTACAAGGTTTTGCTTAAAAATAAAATAGATTGTGTTCAATTAGGGTGGCGGGGGGGATCTTTTTATTCACCCAAATATTTTTTTGAAAGTTCATTTGAGAGCTGTAATTTTAATACCATAATAGCATGATACTGTAATATTTTTTCTCACGGTTTATCAACCCGTCAGAATCTAATATCTGCCCATGCCTAGCGTTAACTCAAACATTGCTTAAAGTACATTCATGAGCACTGTGACAACAAGTTCCGCGCTGTCACAATTTTATGTTCGCCATTTTAACACAGCATTCATCGTTATCTTCGATTTATAGCAAAAAAATTATATTTTTATGGAGAAAAAAAAAGTGTAATTTTCCGTGACATCCTGGGCAAGGTCACGCAGGGGATGGGCTCACTCAAGGCTCGCCGATGATTTGTGTTTTTGCCGTGTCATGTTGCCTCGCTGATCCCTCGTATTTAAGACCCAGCCGGAGGAACTCGAGGCTTAAGTTAAGTTATTCCGTCAAGTCGCTCCTTTCATCTTGGACGGAGGGAGACGGAGGAGGCCAACCCTCATTGGAACCGACCTTTCTTGTCAAATGTCTTCATCACGCGCGTGGAACGTATCCAAAACCGCCAAGTCCCATAATCCTCGGCGGTCTTCCACACGTTTTCCCGCTGCTTTCAGCACCATGAAGCGCGATATAAGCTCAGTCCATTTAAGAGCTAGCAAGAATTCATATTGTTTTGAAAAGTACATATAAAATTTAATTCAAAGGTTATACTAAAATACTATAAAAATTAAGTTCTATTTTTATCAACGGAAAAAAAACCCATACTATTGGTTGCCGCAGAGCATGTTTAAAAAATGTGCTGTACTAGGGAAAATAAAGTGGATTGGATTCAATATACTAAAGAAATGTGCAATCTTACATAAAGTAGCACATTTTGGCAAGAGAAAAAGTTGAAAAAGTTATGAGCAGCAAAACAGAATTTAAATTTGAATTTTACCTGCTGAAGGAGGCCATTTTGCCACTTGCTGTTGAGTGAAATGACATCACAGTTGCTCAGGTCTCAGCCAATTACAGCTCAGATTCAGAAAACAGGTGAGCTGTGATTGGTCGTTGCATGAGCCCTGAGCAACATTGATGTGATCTTCAGTCGACAGCAAGTGGCAAAATGGCCGCCCCCTTCGACGGATAAAAACAGCTGGATTTTGCTGCATAACTCATATTCCAGAAATGTAATATTGATCAGAGTGCCATGTTTACCCATCATGAGTCAATCGCAGCTTGCGAGTGTTATCATTTTGTACTGCTTGTTCCATTCAATCATGATGACTGTGGCTCTCCTTGCCCACATGGCAGGGCATTGCAGTACCTTAATTACTCCAGCATATCTGAACTGTCTCCAAAGTCAAACTGACCAAATGGGAAATAGTCCCAACCAAATTCAAAGTAGCACTACAATAATAACTTTGATTTATGTAGTGCAAGTGAGGCGTCCCGCTTTAAACATTTAATTGCTCTGATACATGACAGGATTATCCGCAGAGCTCGAATCTCAGTGGGAATGCCAGGATCATGCCAGGAGGGTTCTGGCATCAAAAGCTGCTCGTTAAATGCTCTCACGCCACTTCGAGGAAAGACACGACCCCCCACCTACCCACCCCCCACCGCCTTAAGATGATCCTTAGATCCCCTCTCCACCACATTTGATGATTTATTGAAGTATTGAAATTGACTGTTTTACACAGTTTATTCTCTATATTTAATTTACTACCAGAAAAGTCATAATCCTACAAAAAGTAATTTTAAGAAATAGTCAGCTTTTCTTTTTTTAAAGAAGAAAGTTGAAACTTACAAGAACAAGGAAATTTTAACAAAACTAAATCTTAATTTAATACTAACACACCACAAATAGTATGATAATTAAGTTGTAATCTTATGTTTACCCCCCCGCCCCCCCCCCCCACACACACACACACAAACACATTTTATATTTTTTAACAGTGAGAATATTATGAGTGCAATGAAAATCCTAAAAATAATAATAATATATATATTTTTTTTTTATGAGAGAGCTCAGTATTGTTCATTCGGTAATCTTACCGATTCGACATGTCATCATCATTGCTCTCTCTCTCTCTCTCTCTCTCTCTCATTTTTTTCTCTTTTTCTTTATTTTGTATGAGCGTGAGTATGTGCATGTACGGGTGTGTGTGTGTGCGTATGTGCGTGCGTGTGAGTCTGTGCTCATTAATTCACCTAAAACCTAAAAAAAAATATTTTTCTGAAAAAAAAACCTGCCTTTGTAAAAACTCAGCTCAATTTTATTTTAAAGCAACCATCGCTGCATACACAGTTCTGTACATGGAATAAATACTATCATAATACTAGGTGGTGGCTATTATTTTAAAAGAATATCATTTTTTGCTAAGCAAAAAATAGTCATTTAATGAGAATCAAGTCATACTTTTGTGCACAAATTAGCAAACAAATCTTACAAAGATTGCTGCTTTTTTTTTTTTACAGAAATTGTAATAAAAATGCTAACTAAATAACACA
Source organism: Leptonotus elevatus (assembly GCF_054856555.1). Lineage (NCBI taxonomy): Eukaryota > Metazoa > Chordata > Actinopteri > Syngnathiformes > Syngnathidae > Leptonotus > Leptonotus elevatus. The sequence goes on along the minus strand of NC_141239.1, from coordinate 31,062,966 downwards.
AATTAAGAATAAAGTTGTAAAATGATTCGTTTTGTAAAAAAAAAAAACCTAGAGAATGATGCCGTGTTTATTTATCGCCAAAAACATATTTAATGTGGAAGAAGGCTGACACCACTGTTGAAAAGTTTGGTGTCACCCAGGCAATTGTGTTTCTTGGCAATTTCTCGCATGTGTTGTGTGCTGTGCTAACATTATTGCACAAGGATTTTTGAATATCCATTTGCTTGACACAAAGTACACTGGTGTGATAAGTTGCTGTAAATGTGCCTCTCTACACTTATGTGAATATTGCACCAAAAAACACACACATAGCACACATAATAGCAAACACACTTGGCCGCACACACTTTCTTGGAACACCAAATGTGCGTGCGTGCGTGCGTGTGCATGCGTTCTTAGAAAGCTTGGAAAGAATGATTAGCTTTTTAAAAGGGAAATCCTGTACAGTAGGAGTTGAGACGCTTGACTAACTTCTTTCTCCTTTTACAGGAAGAAAAAACAACGGGGCAGCAGAAGGTAAACAATAAAAAAAAAACATAATTGTGAGAAAATATATGATAATTAATAACAACTTTAAATGTTATGTTGTTTATGTCTCCTCAGAGAAACTGCCACCGTACGATCCCAACATCCCTGAACCAACCACCAGAGCAGACTTCCTCAAACGTCAGTAGCTAAATACTTCATATCAATGCTAATAAATGGGAATATTAGTACTCATCCATATTAGTACACAAACTATGCAGAGGTGGGCAATTTACGAAATTTTGTAGATCCGTCATTCGTCAGAATTCCCCACCGTAGGGCATTGCCAGTCTGTCCTTTTTGTCAAGCCGACCCAAACTGTAATCGTCAGTCCACCATTGTTATTTTAACCACGCTTCAGTCATTGCTTCCATCAGTAAAATTCCGTCAAAAACAAAAACATGCCACCATCCAACAGAGGAAAAATCTAACCATCATCCATCCATTATCTAATTAGATTTATTTTATTTTTTTTATCCGGGCTCCGGTCTTCCTGGGTGGAGTTTGCATGTTCTCCCCGTGCCTCCGTGGTTTAGGTACCTCGGTTTCCTCCCACATTACGAAAACATGCAAGCTAGGTTGACTAGACACTATAAATTGTCCATAGGTGTGATTGTGAGTGTAAATAGTTGTTCGTCTATGTGTGCCCTGCAATTGGCTGGCAGCCAGTTCGGGCTGTACTGGGCCTAGCGCCCGAAAACAGCTGGGATAGGCTCCAGCACGCCTGCGACCCTATTGAGGATGAGCGGATAGGAAAATGGATGGATGGATGACTTCTCATTGAGCTTTAACTTATTGACAAGGTGGGCATCTTTCTGTCAGTCCTCAACGAAACGGGCGTCTGTCAGAGACGGACTGAGAAGTCCATCAGTAGGCCTACTTGACCTGTTTAGTGGCGATTACACTGACGAATGAAAATCCACTTCTGTCAGTACTTAGTCCTTCATTTTTTTTTTCAAGTTTCTTGTCATTTGTACGCAAAATGGACGTCCGTCAGCGAGGGCATGGAATGCTCACCTTTGCAAAAATGGTATCAAAAGCACTGCAATTTTTGCTAACTACCAACTAGCTCAACTTGCTCTCTGCTAACTAGCTCCGTAACTGCAAATTCCGTACTAATACAGTAGTGCTGTCAGATGCTAGCAATACTGTGCTAAGAAGTCAACTCTTTTGCCAACTCGCTCTGTGTTAAATGTAACTATTCCAATGTATGGTATGCCAACAAACCTTGACCACGACGACAAGTTACTGTTAGAGTTGACAATATTAAGTATTGTACTCTTTGCGTGTTCAATTAACTGAATGGTGAGATTCTGTTGAAGAAGTTCCTTTGCAAAGGTTTTAATTACCAGAAGCTTCTGGTCCACATAGACAAACCATCCAAGCGATGCTCTGTTCAAATGTGATGATTTCTTTCTAGCCCACATCGTTATTTATTCACAAAAAGGGTTCAGAAAAACACAACACAACACACCTGGTTACAACTGAATACAAGAGAATCCGTTCCCATGGGTATAAATCAGATTAGAAAAAATACAATAATAATAAGCCTGACTCCCTTCCGACACAGCAGAATCCCCGGAACCTCCCTTTAGATTACGAATGAATAGACAGACCCGTTGCTCTTTCTCATGAAAGTAACACAGATAAGAATATAGGTCTATTCATACAGCCATACTGAGTTAACTAAATCTAAAACGGCTAAAATATCATTTAAAACTGAAAAAACAATGTTAATAACTCATCATTCCCTCATTTGAGCTCTTGAGAGCTCAACACATTAAAACATTTTTTCAATGGTTGTGTGGTAAAAATAATTATCCTTAAAACATCCCTTTAGCAGAAGAGGAGGTAGTTTAGCAATCATATGACATTAAAAAACAATTTGATACATTTAAAAGATTTTTAGTGGAATAAGCATAGCATATGTGAGGCTTAACATAAAATGTTGTTCATTAAAAAGTGTCGCAATGTATCGGCAGACGAATATGTGTTCTTTGAAGCCATCTTGTGATGAAGTTCTTTGAAGGTATTTTTTTTTAATGAAAAGAGTGTCGCAATAGTTCGTCTCTTCTTTAAGAATTTGGGGTAGACTACCCAAATTCTTCGATTTGTCACCTGGGATTATTCTGCCCAAAATGTGACTGATCAAAGGAATGATTGCCCAAGAAAAGGCACTTGCTCTTGATCCGTTGACTGATGTCCTCAAACGGCAGCTCCGGAACGGCCGCTCCAGAATGATCACTGGGTCAGCTGACGTGGCTCCAGGTCAGAGGTGATAAGATTGATGCTCCAGTTGTGGAATTTCGTCTCTCCTTTCAACCTGAGAGCATCAGTTGATGAGATGGCCGAGCCTGGCACGTCTCCTTTCCAGTTGTGGAATTTCTCCTCATCAACCCCCTGGGGCCGTTCTCCTGAGTGCAGAAACTTTTCATTTTTAGTTTCTCATAAACTCACATAAATTTTATTTGGAGGAAAAAACCCTGATAGTTTTTGTTAGTTGGGATTAATAAATATTATTTGATTAAGATCCGTAGGTCCTGTGCTGTTGGAACAGGAAAAGATCTATTTTTTTTGACATTAAAATAGAGCCCAGCCCTTGATTGAGTTGAATGACATTCGCTCATTCATTAATATAAGACAGAGCTTGTAAATATTTATCTTTCAAATAGGTTTTGTTCAATAATAGGTAATTTTTTACCATGACTAAATTTGTTCTAAATTTGCATAACTGTGCCTTTCATATCTTATTCTCTTCCCAGAATCCCATGACCGGCCGAATCCTGGCATGCTGGGAAAAACTCACATATATTCATATTATCTATACTCTTTTGCAAACACTGGGCTCCAAACATTACATTTTTCACATGTGATTCTGAGATAAAAGATATAATATAATGTAATTACCTTCATTCGGCAAATATGCATTATTGTCCTTGCTTGCTTCAGACTTACTTTGCGATCGATTTCCTCTGATAGATTTCTTCATATTCAAACTGTGGATTATCATTTTCAAACTCATCCTGTCAATTGGAGTGTAGGCCGATACCCCACAACCTTTTTAATTTCGTTTTTAAGTTTGATTTTAATTTTCTAACTCGTCTACATTGGTTAAATTCTTAAACATAAACTCCCTCATTTGACAAAGATCCACTGATTTTTTCAAACACGTCAGGATAAAGGGAGGACAAAATAGAGACCTCATAACTCAAAAAACGTCATAAATAACTCAACCCTCTAAATCAGGCTATGAGATAAACAAAAGAGCTACAAAACACTATAAAACTAAACATAAGCAGATACAACTTAAGACACTAATATATGATGACTTTGGGGCCATAAAAATAGAGGTAACCATATTACTCTAATTCTCCTAGAGTCCCGAAAATTATTTAAACTGCCAATCAACCTCACCTCTTTTACAGATTAGTGGGGCTGAGGATAAAATTACACAAAATTCACAAATATCTACCATTTCCATGAATTAATCTAACTAAAAATCATCTTCAAACTGCTAATCTTTCACATATTAGCGGGGCTCATAAAAAACACAGCACACAAAATATTTCTGGGATTTATAAATCACAGTGCTGTTAAAAAAAAATCAAACTTAGCCATCAAACTCTTAGTTAGTCTTTTACTTGTTACTACTCATTTTATTCTATTATTTATTTTATACTATAGCTGCAGCTGGACGAAGTCCAAAAAAGTTCCTCACGGGGAAAATAAAAATATATCATATCATAACATATTAATAGAATTCCCATTGTACCAAATCAGAAACTGATTCTCCCAAAAATATATGCAAAAATTTAGTAGGCTATAGATTGAAATAAATTTTCTCAATCCCTCATTTCAAATTTACATATGTCGTTTTCAATTTTCTGAAATATCTTGCTATAGATCACAGTTCCCCACTCAACACATTAAAAATGCCTTGCATATCACTATGTAGCATTTTACTGAATGGATCACATCTCATTCCGACCACCAACTTTCTCAGTCCAGACCCCCAGCAAAAGGCAGGACGGCAGCTGTTGTCAATGTTCAGTCCTGGCCAGCATGGCGGCTGCTGTGGCAGCAATGTTCAGAGCAGGCATTTAGATTTCCTCTGGATGCAAAACAGCCATAGGGGAGAAGTCACTAGAATGAGGCGTATACACAGTCACTGGGCATTGAGGAATTTGAACATCATGTTTTTCTTAGGCACAGGACGAGAAGACTGTTGCTCTGCGGCTTTAGACCTTTGATCTCTGCCACATCCATTCAGACGCTGTCTGCAATGTGGATCCGATGACACACAGTCTTTCTGAGAGCTCACCTGATCAAAAAATGCACATTCGTTGATACAATGCTTTAAAAATGCCAGACTGAGGATATGGGATCATAGCAAGACAGTTCACTCCCTGCTTTCTCAAAAATGTTTCGTAAAAAACACAGCCTCTTTATTCATTTCTCTTTTTTTTTCAATACCCCTTCAAATAGCTACTAGCCATACAACGTATCAGCAGCTGGGGCGCATCCCGTTCGCAGTTTGTAATCAGTGAAGGCCATCAAACCCTCATCTGCCTTGGAACTCAAACATCAGTTTCTGAAATGACACACTCAGAAAAAAAAAACAAATATTAAAAATCATTATCAACATGTCAATTTCAAAAACATTCATAACTCCTTATTCAACTATCTTACTTCCAGCCACAGCTATAAAGATGTAGGCATAATTATATCAACTCTCAAACAAAATGCCATTATTTTATCATTACTCTTTATTAATTTGTCCCGAAAAGGGAAAGTTAACAAATTAACCATCGTCATCAATCATTAAAGTGTAAAGATTTATTAGCTCAGTCAAATACTATTACTTATTTTATATTGTTTATCATTCCTCTCTTACCATTTTGACAAAAAAAGAGTCCCATTACGAGGACACATTATGCTCACAGCGCACAGCCCAGCCCCCACCTTTTTTTATTCTAACCTAGAAACGGGGGGGGGGGGGTCTTAACATTATAAATCGCAAAACCTATTTTATCCCATTCCAATTAATAAAACAAACGCCACTATCACAACAGTCTCATCTCACACAAAAACAACACCAAACTTAGTTAAAAATATCGATGAAAAACAAACAAAATCCCCATATGCACATTTCTCACATACAAACCCCCACCTTTTTTTTTTTAGAAGCTAGGTCACACACTCAAATGCATACGCACACACTCTTCAGTCATTATAAAAAAATAAACGTTATTATTCCTTCAATTCGTTGTCTACAAATCTTATAGCATTTAAACTGCAGTTTTATACGGTGATTTCAGTAAACGGGTAACTTTGAACAACCCATCCGTAAACTGCTCCACAAATGCTGGAGTCATTTTAGCATCAAATTCAGCCTTTTTCCATTACCAACAAAGAAAATACAAAAGTCTGACATACCATTTTGTCCAGCGAAAGCTTTGTATACAATCGATCCATAGTTCGTTTTTTCATTGTTCATCGACGCTTTTATTTTTCGCTGAACCGGAAGCGCATTCAGGACAAACCATTCTGTATCCGGGTCGAAATCGCCTCCATTTTTGTTTGTAGTTTTTGATGTATACATTCGGTTTTAATACAGTGACGTCTCACTTTTAGTATTAATAGTTCAATATGTTAACACATATGGCCACACACAGACAGACATAAGAATTACGTGACCTCTCGTTTATACACAGCGGTTACCCAATCCCGCTGAGCTAAACTGTTCTCCATATTTTGCAAAATTTCTGCAAGGCGCATTTTCTTAAGAAATTGTCACGCACTAACGAACTCAACCGTGGAACAAAAGGAATTCAAACGGGAATCCTGACCTCAAAACTACATATTGTAGAAGCGCCAACAAAATAAAATAAATCACACGTAATCTCTCGATTGCAAATACAGTGATACAAAATCAAATCATCGCTGTAATCAACCTGGACCCCTTTCTGTTCAATTTCAAACAGGCGCTTTTTCAAAAAAAAACATATTACGTGTAAATAGGACTTTTTCAATAAGAGCCATGAACAAATATGATACTCGTCCCCAAATCGGCCAAAACTGCTTAAAAAGCAGAGCGCATACCATAATCTTCAATATATATTATGGTCTAAGGATTCTTCATAGCGTTGACGAAAAACAAAACAAATCAAAAAATTAACCGCTATTTCTTCCTGTACAAAAAAAGCTTCATCACTTCGAGTCTGCATCACGTCACCTTCAAATGCACCACTCCACGACGTGTTTAGTTCAAGATCGTCGGAATTATCACAACTCACAATAGAACGACATCAAACTACACTCGTTCACACAGATCTCTTTTAAAATTTAGACAATTTTGGAAGACGAAAAAACCAGCTGCAGCGGACCAGACAGACAAAATTTCTTCTACGTGGATAAAGATCTCCACTTACCGGAATTAATATGGCGCCAGAAATTCCGCCCGTCAGGGAACGCCGCAGCCTGCTCAACGTCAACAACACCATCCGTTTGGTTCAACGGAGGAGACCATTCGTTATAATTCAGCGTCGGCGGTCACCATTTGTTAGAGTTGACAATATTAAGTATTGTACTCTTTGCGTGTTCAATTAACTGAATGGTGAGATTCTGTTGAAGAAGTTCCTTTGCAAAGGTTTTAATTACCAGAAGCTTCTGGTCCACATAGACAAACCATCCAAGCGATGCTCTGTTCAAATGTGATGATTTCTTTCTAGCCCACATCGTTATTTATTCACAAAAAGGGTTCAGAAAAAGGTCAGCCCACAACACACCTGGTTACAACTGAATACAAGAGAATCCGTTCCCATGGGTATAAATCAGATTAGAAAAAATACAATAATAATAAGCCTGACTCCCTTCCGACACAGCAGAATCCCCGGAACCTCCCTTTAGATTACGAATGAATAGACAGACCCGTTGCTCTTTCTCATGAAAGTAACACAGATAAGAATATAGGTCTATTCATACAGCCATACTGAGTTAACTAAATCTAAAACGGCTAAAATATCATTTAAAACTGAAAAAACAATGTTAATAACTCATCATTACACACTAACCGTCACTGTTGAATGCTACTTATTTTGTGCACATTAGTTCTATCAACTTACTCAGTACCAACTAAAATGTTGCTAAGTGTACACTAACCCTAACCAGCACGGTGTCCCCAAGCTCTGTACTAACCATCACGGTTCAATGCTAATCATTTTGTGCTAACTAGCTTGACATCAACTCGCTTCAAGCTAACTAGCATCAGCTTGTTCAGTGCTAACTAAAACAATGCTAAATGACACTCATTATCTGTAGCACTTCTGTGACAACTATAAAATTGCTAAGTATAAGGTAACAATTAGCTCCTGTGCCGATTTTGGCACCAACTCCCGTTGTCCGAAGATAGCCATGCACTACCTGCCGTTGTCCGCTATTAGCCATTTAGCTCTAGGTTAATTCATCCCACGCTAACTAGCGGTGCTCACTCTGTGACCTTAAGTTCCACACTACTAACCAACACTGTCTACTAGCGATTGTGCTAACTAGCTCTATGACAACTCGCATTTGGCAACTAGCTCTGTGCTAACCAGAACTACGATTTTGTTTTGTTTGGAACACAGTCCACGCCTAGCTCCAGGAAGGGCAACATCCAAGCTGACTTTCAAAATATAAACACACTTACAAAAATATATTTCTAAAATATAAAATATGTTTATTCTAACTAGCTATGTGCTAAGTAGCATAACGCAGACAATGCAGTCCACTTTAACCATACTGCCATAACCATAGCTCCGCTAACTAGGTCAATTCTAACTAATCTGGCAATAGCCAGATTGATATTGTGATTCACTCAAGGGAGTTCTCCAAAATATCAATGTGGGACTGCTCCACGGTGATTTGCTCGGGAAAGGCGGGACATTCTGTATAATACTTCGAGCTGATTGGACGATGCGGCATCTTGTTCACGTTTTGACCAATCACGGCGACGGATGAAAATATCGTCTTCGTTCTCGTCGCGGGGGAGCACGAACCAGCTAAAAATGCACGAAGCGCCTCTCGCTGTTCAACATTCAACAAGGAAAGTGAGTAATTCTGCTAGAACAAAATTAATTATAGCGTCCATTCGTCCATGTTAGGTCTGTTTGCCCCCCACCCACAATGTCGCTTTGTGATTGGTCCGAACCATCGGTGGAAATCAACGTTGAAGACATAGAAGTCAGAGTTGATTTAGCATCAAAGTGTTTTTGTATCCATGGTGAACAGCATTTTAATTTATATTTTTATTCTCAAGTGCTCTTGCCTGACTAAAAGTATTCTTGACTTCCTGTCCAGACGGGATGTCACTGTCTTTGGATGACAAAACCGCACAGAAGCTGCTGTGGATCTCAGAAAACGGAGCTAAGGTGGCGCGCACATCTGAAGCCGTCTGTCCATATCCCAACAGACCGGAGCGATACGAACACTCGCCACAGGTGAGCATGACTGTTTTTGAACCATAACAGTCAAGAATTATCGCAAAAAAAGTGACCAATTTACCCAAATTATAAAATGACAGTTTTATATTTTTTAAATGAAATTTATTTTTTGCAACATTAAGTCATTTTTTTTGAGTTTTTTTTTTTAAATTATCATAAAGACAAAAGTCATGTCTTAAAAACAGCCTGCTACATTATAACAATATACATTTGCTTTTATATATATTTTTTAAATTAGACCCCAAATACTGATTTATTCTTAATAGAAGAGATTTTTTTTAAATAATTCAAACACTATTTGTTATTTTTCATAAAAAGGTGTATTTAAAAAAAAAATTTAACGGTGTATTTTTACTGTCCCCCAAAAATAAATTTTACACCAAAACGATCTAAAATGGGTACTTAGACAGAATAATCCATATTTTCTCAATGAAATTACAATACAATAGGATTCCCCCAACAATAACAAAAACGTTTTGGAGGAACGTGAGATTTTTTTCTGACCATATTGTCCATATATTTGTTTGACATAAAACCTTTTTTTTAAGCAGTATTTTTTTCAACAACGTGTGTGTGTGTTTTGGGGAGGGTGAGAGGAGTTTACAAAGAGAATGTATTTTCCTTTTTATCAGCCTTTTTTTTTTTAACTCTGCTCCGCCACAGAATGGATGCACGTCTGACCTTGTGCTCCTGTTCAGGTGTTGTGCAAGGAGGGTCTCCTGGGCTCCCGTGGCTACTGGGAGGTGGACTACGACGGCTGGGTGGTGATTGGCGCAGTGGCGGAGAGCGCCCCCCGCAAGGAAGGCCCCTGCGGCCTAGGCGAGAACGCCAGCTCCTGGGGCGTGGGTTGGTCGGGATCCTGCTACCAGGTGTGGCACAATGGCGAGAACGTAGACATTGACATGCCCCCGTGCAGTACGCTGGGCGTGTACGTGGACCAGCCGGCCGGCATCATTAAGTTCCTGCTGGTGGAGGGCGAAGGCGACAAGGAGGTGCGGCTGGTGCACAAGTTAAAGATCAGCGTGCAGGAGAAGCTCCTGCCCGCCATGTGGGTGGGCACAAATTCCTTCTGCCTCATTCGGAAAAAGGATCAGTGAATCGCTCAGCTTAAGGTTGGCGGGTGAAACGTGCGAACATTTAAATGTGGAACAAGTACTAAGAGTCCAAGGTGGAAGTGGCATGTCTGTAGTGTGTTGATGCCCAATTGTTTTATTATACTATTGTGTATTTTTCTTTTCTTTTTAGAAATAGGCAAAAGTGAGTTTGCATCTTTGCATATGTACTAGAGAGCTTGTCTTACATATTTCAGTGTGCCAAATAAAGTCAACTTCTGTGTAAAAATATAAATAACTCACTCCCACAAAAAAAATGGATTTTTTTCGTCATCATCTTTAGAAAAGTTGTATTTTTCCCAAGCATGGCACTTTTTCCAGGCTAGTATTTTTTAGGGAGAAAATATTATAAAAAATACATCCTCTTTTAAAATCTTATTTTAAAGTAATATTTTTTGGGAGGAAATAAAATCATAATTTAAAAACTGCATAATCTTTCATAAATAGTGCTGTTCTTTTCTTACCCCCAACATACCTAAATATTAACAAGTTAATAGTTAAACAGTGTGAGAATTTTATGAGATCAAACTCATGTCTTTCATAATACAGATGGGATTTTAAAAAACAAAATGTGTTTTTCAACAAACATCAATGTTTTTTTTCAGGAAAAGGTCACAAAAAGATCATATAATTAAAGGGACAACAATATGAAAAATCTACTTTTTGGAGCTTTTAGCCATGTTAAAATGCTAATTCCTCACCAAAAACATCACCAAAGCGGTGTTTACTTCCATTCGCCCTTCTATGAAAAATTCTGTTATTCTGCTCTCCAAGCACCAGACCCTCCCAACCCGAGAAAACGAGCGGGTGCTTACTCTATGATGTCAACAGGTGCGGCCCCACCCCCGCACTGCCTCTGCGGACTAAACACACGGCCACTTTCTCTGAGACCTCCATGCTTGCAGGATAGTGATAAAAGTAGCCTTTATCAGTAAACATTCTGTCCAAATGAATTCAAAGCAATCAATTATTCTTCACATTTGCAATGCCAAAGTGAAATTGAAAAAATTGTTCGTCTTACATTCCCAGAAAGGTTCCGTGGCTGACTCTTGTGTAAACTACAAGTAAAATGTCTGCGCTTTTGAATTAAACTGAACGAATAGCGCAACCCCCCTCGTCCCCTACTCCAATTTCTTCCGGCAAGGAGCAGTTTGTTTCAAATGTTTATTGAAGACTTGAACATCCAACCAATTTCCACATTTAAAGAAGACGCGGTAGAACTGCAAGGGCTGGCTTGCGTGGCCATCATGAATTCATAAAAATTAAAAAACCTGGACACCCGTACAGAATGTAAAAAAGTGGACATGTCCAAGAAAAAAGAGGACGTTTGGTCACAGTAAGTCTATTATGTTGTATTATTATTTAACTAACTTAACAATTACATACTGTATGTTTATCTATTGTAGCAGTGCAGTGCGACATAAGAGTCAACGTCAACTGACTTGGTGTTGCTCCTTTATTTGAACCACAAAAGAAGAACTTGGAGAACATCTACCAAAATGTCACTTAGACATCTTTAACTTTCAGTCCCAACTTTTTCTCTCTCACTTCTGTCAGTCTCAGTCATCCACTCACTTCAAGAAATAACAAAAAACATTTGAAGCACAATCATTGGACGAGTCAGTCAATGGTTTCTAGTGTAGTACAAAGTACAAAGAGGCAAATATGTAAGTTAGGACTTATGAACGATGAATTATGAGAGGTGCTGCTGGTGTACCAACATTTTCAACATAAGCTTTTCACATTTTAATGTTCAAGGAGAACAAATGTTTTTGAACGAGGGCCTGACGATGCACCAGGAGCTATTACTGTTGTTAGCGTCCATGTGCTTCATGCTAACATGCTACCAGGTGCTAAACCGCCACAACAATGACAGAAGTGCAGGTTCTCAAAAGTGTTACAAAAGCTTCACATTTCAGCCGAGCGACGTAAATGTGGTCACGTTTGGAATCATTTGTGCCGTTAGGGAGTTAGCTTAGCTTATTTAAGCAACAATGATATTGTGAGAAAAAGCCTCAAAATATTTTAGTTTATTTTAGTCTTATCACAGCCTAACAAATGGAATTGTTGTGTGTAGAGTCCTTAAAATGGTGTATCTTGCGAGCTACTTAGCGGATTATTTGAATAGCTAGTGATTTCCTTAGCCAAACACGAAACTTTTTTTTTTACATTTATCTGTTGAAAACAGATGCTGACATGTATTTTTGAGCATTATTCACCCTCCTGCCTGCTAACTAGATGCTAAGCTAACTTCATCAAGGCTAAATGTTGCCTATAAGAGATGCTAGCCTCACTAATTCTCGTGTCTGTGTATGTTTCTGAAAAGTTATTGCAGATATGTTATTTTGGGGAGTAAGTCATCTTTCAGGATGGTGAGCTAGCTGTTGACTAGCTAGTTTAGCTGGTGAGTTTCCTGCATACAGGCATTACTTGCAACAAAAATAAAATGTTTCTGCTTTTATTTTTGTAGCTGTTGTGTAGAAAACACGCTGTGTATTTTGGAGTGTTTGCTACATCAAGGTAGCCGCATGCTTCCTCTCGCCATGCTAAACTACCTAACTGACATACATTTTTGTGTCACTCTACCTAAAAAAAAAGCAAAGAAAAATGAAGTGTTATCTTCCTGTGTACGCCAAACAACACAACTGTAAAAACATTGTTTGTGTGTTAACATCGCTAGAGCCTAAAGCGTAGTGTTTTAATTTGATTTAAAAATTTGAACACTGTGAAACAGTTCTCGTCACCTCTGTGCAAAACCCCCCCAAAACAAAACATTAGCATGTAGCATTAACATGAAGCACATGTAGAATATATTTCAAATTAACCCCAAAACATTTACAATAAATTGTTGCGCCCCTTAGTGTGGGTACGGCACATTAGCGTGGCATTTTGAAACTTTCCAGGTGCATCGTCGGCCATTTTATTTTTTAGTGTTGTGTTACCTCCTTGAACTAGCGAGCGACAAATGGAGGTGCAATTGTTTTGTTTTGTTTTCACGCGGTTTTCACATAGTGCACGTCTCCTGCACTCACACTCAGTGCTTGAGCGAGAAGTCGCCTGTGTTGACCCGGGGTCTTGGCAGGGCCCCGAACATTTCTGTCCCGTCAGTGGCCCCGGGGGCCAGAAGGGCCTTCATGCTGGCGGCGATGTGCTCCAGATCAGTGCAGCCCACCTGAAGGGACACATACAGAATGCTGCGTTACACTGGGACATGCTTCAAAGAGGCCTTTTAGGGGGCATTTCCAAGGGCAATTCAATATCCCCCCCCTCAAAATTCAACACACAATACCCCATAATGAAGACATTAGCTTCTTGTAATAATTACTTTTCATGAAAAATAAAGAAACCAAGACATCACATGTACATAAAGTCTTGACAGTCTCTGCTCAATACTTTGTTGATACACCTTTGACACTAATTACAGCCTTAAGTCTTTTTGAATATGACATCACAAGCTTTGGGCAATTTCGCCCATTCCTCTTTGCAGCACCTCATCAGGTTGGATGGGGAGCGTCAGTGCACAAGCCATTTTCAGATCTCTCCAGAGATATTTGATTGGATTCAAATCTGGGCTATTCAAGGATATTCAGTTGCCCTGATATCACTCCATCGTTGTCTTGCCTGTCTGCTTACGGTCATCCTATCAGAAGGTAAACCCCAGTCTGAGGTCCTGAGCACTCATCCAGGATTTCTCTGTATATTGATAGTTTGCTACATTCATCTTTGCCTCAATCCTGACGAGTATCCAAGTTCCTACTGCTGGAAAAAACATCCCCATTTCATGATGACGTCACCACTTTGCTTCACTGTAGAGATGGTTTTGGTCAGGTGATGAGCAATATCCACACGACACTTGGTATTCACAGCAAAGACTTCAATCTTTGCTTCATCAGACCAGAGATTTTTCTTTCTCATGGTCTGAGAGTCCTTCGTGTGCTTTTTGGCAAACTCCAGGCGGGCTGCCATGTGCATAATTCCTAAACTACGGAGTGGCTTCCGTCTGGCCACTCTACTATACAAGCCTGATTGGTGGAGTGCTGCATAATATAGTTGTCCCTCTGGAAGGTCCTCTCTCTACAGAGTACTACTGGAGCTCTGACAGAGTGACCCGGTTCTTGGTCACCTGCCTGACTAAGGCCATTGTGGGCTGATTTCAAGACAACTCTTTGGCGATGTTTTTAGTGAGGAATTAGCATTTAAACTCATTCACTCCCAGCAATTTTCACTGAAGCAATCCCTTCACTCCCGGCTATTTTACTGGATTTTGCAAGGCCCACAGAGTATTGTGTTCTATTGCTATAAAACATGAAACCTAACAAAAGGAAGATAAAAAAAAAAAGTATGTTTCTGTTTTGTAGAAATTAGCATTAGAATATAGCTAAGTTTCATCATTATTCACAAAAAAAAGAGCTTTTTGCAACATAGCCCTGGTTGATCTCTTATACTCTGCTGCCACCTGCTGGACGTTTTTGTAATAACTACCATTGCTTCTAGCATTCTCTTCAGTTCAGAGGCTCCATCAAAGCCTTCTGTATGCTCCAGCATAAAAAACATATAAATATAGTCTTTGGAAGCATGGTAATATTTAAAATAGTATTTATACGTTTTTGGGGAGCAAATGAGTTAATATGGCTAAAAGCTCAAAAAAGTTGATTCATCATGCTATGGCGCCTTTACTAAAAGTGTCAGAATGCGTGTTCTTTTGTACCCTTTCCCCACTGTTGCCTTCCCCCGGGGCTGCCCGCCCCCCCTTGCACCCCCAGACGGGCACGGAGACGGGCAGCGAGCGTGCCAGCGACATGGGGTGGGCGTGCCGTGACGCGTACACGCCATGGTGGCCCACGGCCATACCGCGCGACGGCGGCGGCGCCTCCTCGCTCAACGAGCCTGCCAGAAACAGAAAAAACAGTAACTCGTGAACGCACCGGTCGTACTTGTGCATGGTTGAGTGGCCGCAGGCGAACTCACCGTCAGTGCTCTCCTCCTCGCCGTCAGACTCGAAGAAGGGCTCACAGTCGCGAGACAGCGAGTCTTCGTCCATGGAAAACACGCCTGAAACACATTATTTCAAGGATTGATGTTTGCTATTGTGCAAGGTGCCAATGATTTTTTTTATACTCTCTGGATTATTTTTAGTTCTTGTTCTTATTTTGATTGTGCAAGTTGCCGTGGACTTTTTTTTTTTAATACACCCTGGATTATTTCTTGTTGTGTTTTGTTTTGTTTATCCTCTATTATTTTTAGTCAAGTATAGTGGACTTGTTCATATGCTGTGGGTTATTTCTAGTCATAATGTCAATTTCAATTGTGCAAGGAGTTATTGAACTTTTTTTCTACTTCTATTATTTCTAGTTGTTGCATTTATGTCTATTGTGCAAAGTGCATCTGACTTTTTTATACTCTGTGGATTATTTGTAGTGTTGTGGGTTTTGTTCTATTTTGCAAAGTGCGGTGAACAATTTTTCTGACGAAAATGTACATCAGTCCTGACCTGCGCTCTCATTCCCGAAGGGTCTCTTCTCATCCATGTCCTCCTCTTCCTCATCCTCGTCCTCTTCATCGTCCTCGCACTCTTCCTCCAGGTCGACGATGCCCGAGCGCTGCCTGACCTGTCGTGTGGCCTCCAGAGCGCTTATGTCCCGCTCGCGCTCGCCGTTGTTGTCCTGACCCGGGACGCCTCCTGAGCTGTAGATGGACGGGTAGTTCTGCGAGTACAATCTGGTGTTGGGGCTGATGCTGCCCAGCACGCCGTCACCCGTCACGTTCTGGAAATAACGGCATGGATGAGGCTGGGCCATAATAAAAGTACAGCTTTGAATTCACAACAATCTAATGACAATATTATTCAAAACAAATCTTTTGTTCTTGTCTTTGTTTCCTGATACCAAACAAGCTTTGAAATGTTTTTCCAGTGTGAATTTACATCAACTTCCACAGAAATAAATAGAGGTGGCAAATCCAGATCCAGAAAAGAAGCACTTGTTGCTAAAGCCAAACAGTGGCAGGGTTTTTACTTTCTGGACCCCGATTTGCCACGTCTGTAATTTTTATTTTATAATAAAAAAATTTGAACAGATAATGTGAAAAAAAATAAAGGCTTACTATAGAGGGTGGCACCCTTTGTAAAAAGTAAACACGTACAGAAATAATAATTGCGTTCATTACATGACGTTCATTTGCATTCCTGGATCTTTATTTTGTGGATTATTATTAGTCTTTGTTTTTTTCTGTTGTGCAAGGTGCTATACTTGCTTCATACTCAGTGAATTGTTTCTAGTCATGTCTATTTCTACTGTGCAAAGTGCTGTGCACTTTCTTCTATACTGTGGAATATATTAGCACTTTTTTTTATCCTATTGTGCAAGGTGTGATAGGTATATTTTTACACTGAGGATTATTTTCAGTCCTTGTGCTTATTTCGACTGCTTAAAGTGCTGACTTTTTTTCTTTTTTAACTTTGTGAATTGCTTCTACTCATGTTTTCTTTCTATTGTATAAGGTGCTGTGCTGTTTTTTTTACACTGTTTTTTCTAGTTCTTGTGTTTACTTCTTTTGTGCAAGATGCTGTGGACCTTCTTTTCTTTTCTTTTTTTACAGTGTGGATTATTTCTAGTGCTTGTGTTTATCTCCAGAGCTGGGCACTCTCGTTAATCGGCATTTCCCGTCTATGACAATGCCCACCTTGCAGCAAGTGCACAATGACGCGAAGCCCCTGAAAAATACACGGACTGAGCACCGAATGAAGCCCGTTTACATCCGTCGATTGAGGTGAGTACATAGAGACCCTCTCATTCCGTGCGAGTCTTCCCGTCAGCATTCGACGAATACGCGGACGTACGCGCCGAAAGGTGAGCATCGTCATAGACGGGAATAGCCGATTAACGGAAGTGCCCAGCTCTGTTTATTTCTATTATAGGTGGCATGTTTCAAAAATACCAGAGAAGACGGGCTACAGCAGGGGTGGGCAAACTCGGTCCTCGAGGGCTGCAGTCCTGCAGGTTTCCATCCGCCAACACAGCTGATTCCAATGAACAGGATCGTTATCAGGCTTATGCAGAGCTTGTTGATCATTGAATCAGCTGTGTTGGAGAAGGGAAACATCCAAAACCTGCAGGACTCCAGGCCCTCGAGTTTGCCCACCCCTGAGCTACTGCATTAAACCAAGGATAGGCTTTGCACTTCGGAAGCCGATAAAAAAAACAATTAAAGATGAATAAATATAATAAATACGCACCTGACTCATCAACCTGTGCCCTGCCTCTGACGTGACTTCTGCAGCAGCGTGGCGCGTGTGCCTTTGTGTCGTCAATAAGGTGGTCGAGTGCAGCACGCCAATGTCATCCACGTAGCGCCGTGCCGACTCAGCCAGGTAGCCCTGACCCCAAACACTGTACGAGAACTCGCACTCCCTGTGAAAGCCGCCGCCGCCGCTCTCCCACTTCTTCTTACTCGTGGCATCCATTTCCGGCCCTGAGGAGCGGAACTTCTTGCACGCCGTGAGGATGGCCAGCTCGCAGCCCGATTTTTGGCAGTACGCGTCGGCGGCGGCCAGGAGCGCCACCCAGCTGTCCCTGTGGTTGTCTGCGATCTCCGGCTCAGACGACTTGGTGATGGAGGCCATGATGGTGTCAGGTTGTGTGTGCGGAGTTCACTAATGGCCTAATGAATGATGTTGCTTAAATAGCAATCTGCTTACTTGCTGGTGTGTTTTGGTTAGATTTTTTGTTTTTTGCTCTGGTGAAGATGGAAAGGGAGTTTTTGTATGAGGCACTGGGTGACTTAATGATATGATGCACTGACTGGGTGATTTCTTAGAACAAAAGGGAGCCAGGGGAGAGAACAGATGGTGCCAAGTTGCTGGTTATATCTGGAGAGGGAGTACAAACATGTATGGCATCTCACTACAAACATATTTCATCAAAGACAATAAAAACATTTTTGTGGCTTTGAGGAGTGTGTGTGTGTGTGTGTGTGTGTGTGTGTGTGTGTGTGTGTGTGTGTGTGTGTGTGTGTGTGTGTGTGTGTGTGTGTGTGTTGGGGGGGGGGGTTATCTAGGACAACGAACGACATGCACCGAATTAAATTCACCGACCTATTGACCTATAAAAGCTCATAAAATACTGGGGGAAACCCTGAATACTATATTATCAAGATCCAGTTTGACATTGAGATTTTTTGGGGGTCATTCTGATTGAAGAGCTCTGGTCAAACATGGTTGACGTTAGGGCTGCACAATATATTGAAAAAAATATCAGTATCGCGATATTGGCCCATGCAATATACACATCGCAGATACATGCAATAAGTTCCATATAGAATTGTATGCTTTTATCTGAATTTGAACACTAACCAGTCAGATGCAAACTTAAATGTACATGGCCATCCAATAGTTTAAAAATATCTAGGGTAATTACCAGGGATGCACGATAATATCGGTGGTCGATAATTATCTGCAATTATCGACCAATTTGATGTCAAACAGATAAAACAGATAATAAAGAAATCTGCCGATAATTATCGGCAATTATCAACCAATTTGACATTACACAGATAGACCAGATCATACAGAAGTCCGCCGATAATAATAGACTTGCAGCGTTGGTCCATCTGTTGTGGCTCAAGTTGTGCCCGACTCCTCAACCCCTCCCATCTCCTATGGTAGTGTTGCATATTTGTGACGTCATAATGCGCACAACGGACCTCGTGTTGACAGAAGATGCATCACGGCAACATGGCAGTCGCCAATGTGGGCTTTCTTTACTGTGTCTTCCCAAAATGTTACCCTCACAGTTTTTTGTTGCATTTTTTAAATATGACTATTTTGTTTTGGCAAATTTTAAATGGGTTACTAGTTGTCTTTGAAGCAGATGTATCAAAAAATTCAGCTTCATGGTGCTTTACACAATGTTTCAATGTATTTGTACATGTTAGCCTTATAGTAGGACTCGAAAGTATATTTGTATTCAAGTTAATTTTGTAAACAATTAGCGGCTTACTTATCGGTTATCAACATCAGCACTTTCTAAATTATTGGTTTATCGTATCGGTTGAAAATAGCATTATCGTGCATCCCTAGTAATTACAATTAATTAACTAAGAATACATTGAGCTTGCTTATATTGCCGCATGAAAAAAATATGCAATTCTTTCATTAGACTATATAAATGTAATTTCTTTAGGTGCATGTTAAATATCGCAATATCAATAGCGCTATATTCAACAACTATATCGCATATTGCATGTTTTTCCAGTATTGCGCAGTCCTAGTTGACGTGACATGATCTATTCCCATCTGCCGATTACATGCGTGAATGCATTAATCAGAACAAATATTTTACAGCTGTGTAACACAGGCAGGTCGATGTGAACATCATGTGATTATCAAGACGGACTTCTGTCGTCTCTTTGCACAGCAGTTGTAATTTCTTGGACACTTTTATTCACGCAACAGCTTGATAAAAAAAAAAAACATGTTACAACTACAAATAGTTTAATACAAGCTCTTCCATCGCAGGCAAGTTCTGGTAGGAAGACACAATTTTCAAGTGTGTTAACGATGGCATTACTATGCATTTATTTCAAGACAGACAGAGCCTGGCTATTGCGACTGAACTGTTTACATGACGTCTGTTTGGCAGTGCTCCATCTAAACATTCATTATAATTGCTTTAAGTATGATTTGCGTTGTATGGGCAAAGGCCATCTTTGACCAAAAAAAAAAGGAAAAAGGCAACACCGAATAGCACTTGCTTTGTCGCAACACCCTAGCCCCACCCCCGATTGTCATGGAAATAAAAACGGCATTCTTCCCAAAAACTAACAAAAATGGATGTTAAGTGTGATGTTATTCTTTATGCTTGGTGCATTTTGACTAGCTGGGCAAAGATCCCGCACACTGAATGATGATGAGATGAAGAGCGGCAAAATACAATAGAATCTTTATGGATGCTAGCTCTCATGTTGTTTTTGAGTGTAATCGTCCATATAACATACATATTAATTGCGACCGCAGTCTGTCTGGTGTGTGAACCAAATGCGTCCCCAAAGTGACCAGCATGCGCAGAAGAAGAGCCATCACTCACATCATTGTGTTCACGGAAGTAAATACGTATGGTCCAGCATGTCAGGGCCATAGACTTTTACAAGTCAATCGTCGGGTATCATCTTTTTATGATCTTATATCTACAGAGGAGCAATGCGGGAGGAGGTACAAATATTTTGAGAAAATGAGGCGAGCGTTTTCCCTCTTTCATGGAGACGCCTACTAATAAGATGACATCAAGTCACTGCAGCATATAATAAATTAACAATTTGCGTAGCTAAATTACTAATAGCACCACAAATGTCAAATTTAGGCTTCATGTTACAAGTAGGATTAAATTGAAGTAAAAAATAAAGTCACTACTGTTACTCAAAACAGCTTTGCAGATTCACATACACAATAAAATTCTGACTTGGGTCTCATTTGGATGCAGCGTGAACCTAGCCTAAATTGCCCTGTATTTGTGCAATGTCTAGCTTGGTCGAGTCACCATGGTAACAAACATTTGCATGAGACCAAACCGCCCCTGCAAAACCGACTAATTTCAAACAGTGTGACAAGTGGATCTAAGTTCGTTGTCATTTTTTATCCTACAGTAACTTTGACAGGAGAATGTCAAACAACGTTTCATATGACACCTGTGAGCGCTTTTAAAATAAGAAACTGCGTACTATTATTACTCCTTAAGGAACACTTTGACAACACTGAATGCTAACGAATGGAATTAAACTAGCTTTGAAATCTCCCCACACTGGCCACAGTCCGTTTTATTTCATCCCGAGTCTGTTTTAATGCCACGCCGTCCTTTGTGTTCGCACGTGTGTCCTCTTAAAGTGCATTTGAATGAGGCTTGCGATGGTTGCTGCGGCTGTCGTTGCTGCTGCTGCTTATTTATTAGCCACTGTTGTTGTTTTGAGCAGACTCCTCATGATGGAAGGCGCACTTCACCACCATTTTTCAGGGTCTTGCGCGCACCCGAGACGCGCTGTACGAATGAGTAAATACTTGTCAAATGTTCACCTACCCGTTTGCTTTCTTTCCTCCGAGTTGCCACTTACTCGTCGACCTTAAACTTGACTTTATTTCGTCAAACGTGCGGTGTCTTGCTTCAAGCGTTCCTCTCCCCTAGCTAGGCTCGTCACCAGTGGAAAGTTTGCGAGGACTAATGTTCGAGGTTCCTATTGAAGTCTTCAAAGTTAAACAAATGACGTTACTAAAAACGTTCTATCTTTGTTTCATATCTGGTTGTGTTGAATGTAATGATCTAAAAGCGGAGCTGTGTTACCCACTTCAAATGTTAATCAACTCTGAAAATTAGGATTTGACATATATTTTCCCGAAACTTGACTCAAGCAGTGATTAGCTTTTAATGTGAAAGCAAGCGTGTTCCGACTGTGATGTCATCTGTTTACTGTCTTTTCTATGGCGAGCATCATGTACACGTGACAGTGGTTTGAGGGGCGGGCTCGTTCTCGCGTTACTTCCGCGTTGCATGCACGCATCCTCCGCAACACACCAATCAGCTTCTTGCTCTAACGTTACTTGGTTTAAAAGTTCGAGCAAAGTCTCCATCGCGTTGGCGAACCCGAAAGCCAATAATAATAAAATGACATAATAACGTAACTATGAGCTCAAATAATAAATTTAATAGCAATCTAATGTATAACATATTTACGTGAAAGGTTGCATGAGTGCTCTATGTACCGCCCCTTGCCCCGCACTCCAATTAACTTCGTGCTCCGTTGTCATGACTTAAGTCAGGTTAAAGAGTTTTGTTTTTCGATTTAAGTCTCCCACCCTTCAATGAACATAAAGTTGAACGTTAAAAAGAAAGAAAGATGTAAAACAACATGGAAGATAATGCCAATGCACTCGAATAAGACCTACATAATAAATCATATCAATGTACATTAGTATTAGGAGAAAACGATCGAACAAAACCCAAATAATGCAAAAATGCTTTGAGTCACGGTGAATTTGCTTTACAGCGCTCAGATTGGCATTGGCTCATGTGTCGACGCCTGTCTGAGGGGCGGGCTTGGTGGAAACAGGAAGTGTGACGTAACATTTGTTTTGGGAAAACCAAGGTAGAAGACTCAAATCTAGTAACCCACGATGAGCGATTCAACAATGGAGCAAAACGGTGACGACTACAAGGTACCCGCACGACTTTGTTGCGTCTTTTTTTTCTCACGTTCTGACCGTTTAAAAAAAGTATCACCGTTGAGCGTGGGAGCTCGTTGTTGCCCTTTATCCCATTTTGTCAACGTCTTAGCTAGCTAACCGTAGTAATTGCATTTACAAGAACATTAGGTGCGTTTCAAACGAAATAAAATACACCGAGCGGTGCGGCTGTCTTTGGAGCTTGGAGTTGACACACGTAAAGGCTCACATTCACACGTAAAGATGTGACGTAACTTGTCAGACCTGCCGCGAGCAGATCACATGATGCCTTTACGTGACCAAACACTTGTCGCAAAGAATGACACATTTGCTCGCTTGTCGATAAAGAAGAAAAGTATGAAGTATTCGCCAAATGTGTTGAACAAGAAGTAATTTAAGTAACCCGACGTTACTACTTTATCAAAAAGTATCAGAGCGTATCTACTATCAACCGTTTGTAGCACGGTACGCAGTTAACACCAAGGCAACCATTATTTTCATACTGTACAATTATATTTTGTACAATAGACCAGTCTTTCCAAAGCTGTATTGAGCCATGCTACGTGTTTTACTTTAGAAAATCTCACGAGACACCTCCAAACAAAAATGAATGTGTACTTGGGAGAAAAGGATTGTATTTGTAAAATATGAGCAAATGGTAACCCTAATTTGTAGAGAGGACAATGTATTATTTTGACGCAGCAGCTTCTCAACATAAACAGTGACAATATGCATGTTTCTGGAATAAACCAGTCTCCTACAAGGAGTACAAAATTGTATACCCCTTTTCTCCAAAGGCAGTCATTCCCTCCAGCTCCTCATGTATTGAAAGTAAAACAACTGGTCAATCATGTTGTTCATTCCTAGAATGAAGTCCACTCTATGGTTTTGAATGTGAGGATACACATAAAAAAGATTCAATAATAATGTGAATACTGAATACTCAACACAGTATATCAAAACCTGTTCCTGCTCTTGTCTGTACCATTAAACCACCAAGTACCAAAAAGCAGTTGCTGTTTTTGAAATATTGCGTTTCAACTTTGTACTGTACGGTATGGTTTTCACAACTTTCTGGCTTGTTAAAAAGAACACAGTAAAAATATACATTCTCTTTAGGGTTACAAATGAGCAAGTAGTTATGCCTGTGGTAGTAAAAAAATAAATAAATACTGGTCTGCAATAAAAAAAATGCATGAGCCAAACAAAGTAGCTAGCCAACATTTTCTAGGGTTGTTTCAGATGTTGAATGCAAATACAGTGTTTCATTAGATTTTTCTTTATATGCTCCCATTTTTATATTATTATTATTATTAGTAGTAGTAGTAGTAGTATTTATTATTATAGCATACTGCATTGTACACTGAGCCTTGTTGAGACTACAACCAGTAAGATGTTAAGCTTACCTTTAGCTGGTCCTTGAAAGCTCTTGATAAATGATAAACTTGATAAAACTGTATCAAAACAACTGACTGTGAGGAAAAGTGATTCCAAAAAGTAACTACAATCATCCTTGCAGCTAAATGAGGTGAAATCTCCTGTTAGAGTGGTCTAATAGATACAGTATGTTTCTATGAATCCCTTGTCAGTCCAGGTATTGTTCTCAGAACCTAGCTTAAAAGTACCCAGTAGCCTACCAAAATGGACAGGAAAAAAATTGGCCGATAGCAGCACATAGAAAATGGTACAATGAATAGTACCACTGTCTTCAGTGCCGATCTGGAAAATATTTGTCAATTTTGTTTATTTTACGATGCAGACCAATTAAGTGAAATCGGATCATTTCCCTTGTCAGACCCAACGTTCTCTCACAGCACAATAGTTGTGAATGCCTAGACAATAACCTAATTGAACACGTCATTTAAAAATAGAAGACAGAATAACCATTTTTTGTAGCTGTGGCTACTTAAGTAGCTTACCGCCACCGCAGTGTGAATGTGTGAGTGCATGAATATTGTATCCATTTCATTGTAAAGCGTCTTTGAGTGTCTAGAAAGCGCTGTATAAATCTGATGCATTATTATTATTATTTATAAAAGGCCTTAAACAAATTAACCAATTTACCTTCTCAAAATACAGGGTTTCTGCAAAGTCTTGTTACAATTTACTCAATACTTTATTGTTTGGTATGAAGATGTATTGAATGATGGGGGGGGGCAACTTCCCTATCTCCCTATGCTCCTTATTTTGTCATATTTTCCTCAAAATGTTCTATTAATTTTCTTTTGTAATACATTTGATCATTTGTAATTTTTGGGGGAAACCACTGATAGGATACTAATAAAAATGATGCCTTTACACAATTAACAAATACATCGTTTTGTGATATATTGATTGAACAATGTATTTATTGTGGTATTTTAGTGGTTTTTATTTTGCTACATGATGTCCACAATATTAGAGACAGCACTCAATTTTATGCAGTTGAAACATCACTGCAAACTACTACAGTGGTCAGTCCAAACTTGCCATTATTAGTCTTTGATACGGCTGTGTATTGGATCTCATTTAGTGTATCTAATGTTGTGAATGGTGAATATAAACTTCTCGTTTCCTCAGCTGATATTCGAGAAGGAGGGTGTGTACCTGCACACTAACGCCAAGAGGAGCAACCAGGACACCAGCATCCCAGGTTTCATACGCATTGTGGAGCGGGTAAGGAAATCTGTTGTTGTCGTGGTGAGATGAAAAAGTATTTATGAAGTAGTTTAATTTTTCAGGCTGGCGTGCCGGCTTTAGAGTGGAGTCCCCTGGAGGACGCGGGCCGCAGCGCTCCTGCTGTGCTTTACTCCAAAAAGGTGGCTTTAATATGCATAAAACAGCATTCAAACGATATGATTTAACAGTGCGAAACTTGCGACGCAGGATGGCGAAGGAGGCGAGGAGGACACCAAGTTTGACCCCGGCTATGAGCCAGACTGGGCAGTAATCAGCACGGTGAAAAAAGATCGGGAGCATGTCCCCCTCCGAGAAACAGGTGCCGCTTACAACGCTTTAGATAAGGCCTCGTGTTATGTTCCCCCCCACTGCAATTTAAAACAGTTTCCAGGTGTTTTAATAATGTAGCAAAAGCACTATAACACCATTATATTTTCTCTGATGGAGGCAGCACTTCATATGGCTGATTTGTGATGTGTGATGTGGTGCATGCCTTGGACAAATCTCCAAACACAAATGAACCATGACCACACGTCGACAACTGAGCCAAGCATTAATGTAGCATTATTATCAGAAGCTAATGTTCTTAGCACTCTTGGCTAACTTGTACTAACAACAAAGACTGCAGCTCTGCTTACTTTTTAGAGACTGTGTCAACAATTTGCAAATTCACCTACTCTGAGATGTCACACAAGGCGTATGAGCCCAAGCTAATAGGAAAATAGAAATTGGTGTCAAGGAAGTATGTTAAAGTGATATACTGTATCTCGAGTTTTGCGTCAGGGCTTGGTCCCTGTCCCTTGTGGGAGATTGCTGTAATTGTTTGAAAATGTTTCTGGATCTTGTTCAGCCTCGCTTCCAAGTTATAAGAAAGCCAGTGTGGGGGCGGAACAGGGTTGTGTAGATGGACCATTTGTCTTGCAGGTCAGTGGTCGTTCTCACTGCCTCTTTCGGAGCTTTACTCCTTGCGCAGGGCCCGTTTCTCCTTGGGCCGCAACTTCCTGGTATTGACCAGCAGGGGGTGCCACCCGCTGCCCCCTTTGCACTTCCACAGAGGGGGCAGCCGGGAGCTACTACGTGCCCTCAGCCGCTACCTTGTCCTAGACCAGTAAGCGCGGACTCTACTCAGTGTCACGTGATTGGATACAGAACACATTTGTTTGTTTGTTTTAATTTGTTTTTGGGTGATGTCATCTTCAGGTCACCGGTGGATGGGCGTCTCTTCCTGGCGTACCCCCAAGATCCTGGTGCACTTTCTCAGTCCTTTGACAAGCTACACCTCTTTGACGACGGAGGCGCTGATCTTGTGTCGGTAGGATTTGCTTTATTTTGCCGAACATGTTATGATTCCTTACAGCAGTGTTTCCCCAAACTTGTTTCAGCCAAGGTGCATATTTTACACTAGAGAAATCAAATCCACCCCCCCAAAAATACAAAAACAAAAACACTGGTTTATGTTCAGGGTTGGGAGGGTTACTTTTAAAATGTAATCTGTTACAGTTACAAGTTACCTGCTAAAAAAATGTAGTTAATAATGTAATCCAAGTACCATAATATCAAAGTAATGTAACTGGATTACTTTTAGATTACTACAATATTGAGTATGCTCATGAAGACAAAATAAAACAACATAATAATATCACCACAATATATATTCTATACAATGTGCCCCTGCTATTTGCGGGTGATGGGGACCCGGGCAGCCTACAAGTAGCAAAAATCCTTGTGTAATTAAAAAGCATGTAGGCTATTGATTGATTGATTGATTGATTGAAGGCCATATGCTGTTTTCAAACTGTCACTGAAAGCAACCACACCTCACAGTTTGAGATAGATGGATAGTCATCCAATGAGGATGACGATGTGTGACATCAACTGCAAAATAAACTTTTATCGCAGTCACAAGTTTAGCCGTGTATATGTTGTGTATGATGTTTAAATAGTGAATTGGTGGGAGGAAGATTTGTTTGGAAGGTGTAACTCACATAATGGTTGTCTGTCTGTCTCTCTCTCTCTCGCCCTCTTTCGCACTCTCTCTCATCGTATAAATTGTAATCCCTCGAAGTAATCACCATTTTTAATAAATGTACCTGTAATCTGATTACATGTTTTTACCTGTAACTAACGGAATACAGTTATATATTTTTTTGTAATCTGATTACGTAACGGCGGTACATGTATTCCGTTACTCCCCAAGCCTGGTTATGTTACAGATTACTAATGTATCGGATGCCATGTTGTGGAAGGGCATGTAATTGCTATGCTCGTCACCATATGTCTTTGTTGATGAATTGCAGTAAACAATTGATGTGTCTTCTCCAGAGATTCATCCACGATCCCTATGCCACGACCTTCGGCGGCTTCTCCAAGGTCACCAACTTCTTCAGAGATGCCCTGCGACCTCCCGACTCCCCGCTGCACTCGCGTGACGCCCGCAACCCAAGCTCAGCCCCGCAGTTGGATGAGGAGCCCGGCTTTGAGCTCATCACATGCGTAAGACGGGCAGCTTCTCTCGTAACCACTACCTTGTAGATAAGAAACAAATAGTGACGCAAAGGGAAATATATTAAGATAATCATCAAAGTTAGGAGAGTCCATGGTAGGCACGTAAGTACACGGAAATGTTGCTGTGTCTGATATGCTGATGCTATCACTCTTCTTACTGGGTATTTGCGATTACTGCCACCTTAAACAGAAGAAATACTAAAAACACATCAACTAGGTATATAGGATATTTTATTGAGTTTTCATGAGGTTATGGAACTACAGTAATCCACAGTCGGGAACATTTCAGTAAGACAGTTTAATACAGCATTGTTTATTAAAGTCGCGGCCTTAAAGGGTCTGTGGTACAGAAATCATTCTTATGAGTTACTTAAAATAGTGCGTAAAATCAAGTAAAAGTCCACGACACGCACAGGCACATGAAAGTTATTTACGATAGCTCCTTGCACAATTGAATACTCTTAACAAAAACTGCAAATATGACATGTGAGACTATTGGGTTGCTTATGCTATGTCACCCCCCAACAGGGTGTGGACCTCGGACCCAAGCCGGTCGTCAGCAGGGGATCCCCTCTGGATGAGTGGGAAATCTTTCTGGACCCAGAGGGGCGCGTGAAGGATCCCGAGTGTGTCAAAGAACTGGTCTTCAGGGGGGTAAGTAGACGTGATAATCATCATGATGAAACAATCCACTTTTTCCCATGACATGACATGAGAGTGTATTGTTGCAGGGCATCGCACCAACGCTCAGGAAGGAAGTGTGGAAGTTCCTGTTGGGATTTTACCCGTGGAACAGCACCCAAAGCCAACGAGAGGAGATCTTACGCCTCAAGACGTTAGTTCACAATGACAGTCTGGATTTCTTTTCTTTTTTTTTGCCTTGGCAGAGGTCCAGTCCATTTGTCACCATTCAGATCACAAGGTGGCGGCTTGCTGTTGTGTGTGTGCAGGGACGAGTACTTCAGGATGAAGATGCAATGGAAGTCGGTCAGCGAGGAGCAGGAGATGAGGAACTCGCTCCTCAGGGGATACCGCAGTCTGATCGGTTAGTAGACTTGGCGAAGCAGCATGTGGCTCACTAGCCAAGATTATTTTCGACACCATGTTGCAAGATTTGTACAAATTCTTCAGAATGGCAACTGTTGGTTTCCCCCCAATGTTTATTACACCCAACTGTACATTTCTATCGTGCTTATCCTCTATAGCGAGAAACAGGTAGACCGTGGACTGGTCGCCAGTCAATCCCAAGACGCTATCGATAACCGAACAGTCACTCACACATACCTACGGACGGTTTCCATGTCTTTAGTGAAAGTAAGATAATTTCTGGTGAGGGAAGCAGAAAATCCTGGCCTGGTTGCCAGCCAGTGCCAGGGCACTTATAAACAAACAATAGACCACAATTCAGCAAATGTCAAGGCACCTGTTTACAAACGCTGGACAGTCGGGTGTTTATTTCCTTCTTCTGTTATGTCACCGTGTGTATTTTTGCTTTGTTGGCAGAGCGTGACGTGAACAGAACAGACCGACACAACACGTTTTTCTCGGGCAACGACAACCCGGGCCTGGCGCTGCTGCACGACGTGCTGATGACATACTGCATGTACAACTTTGACCTTGGTGACCTTTCACTTTTATTTTTGGACAAACCCGATCATTTTTTTCTGATGTTGCTCAAAGGAACGATTGGGTTTTTGCTCTCGGCGTGCAGGATACGTGCAGGGGATGAGCGACCTGCTGTCACCTTTGCTGTTTGTCACGCAGAACGAAGTGGAGTCCTTCTGGTGCCTGACTGGATTCATGGCGATGGTGGTGAGGAGACTGCATGCTTACACGCCACATTCATTTTCTTCTCCTTCGCCGCCTCCTCATGCATCTTTTCCTCCTCTTTTTGTTCTCATCATCATCACCCTCTTCTTCCACTTCTCCTCATCTCTTTTTTTCTCAACATGTCTTGTCCTCCTTCCGCCATCCTCCACCTTTTGTTCCCCCTCATCCCCTTCTCCTCTTTTTTCCAATTATCTTCCTGTCCTCATCGTTTCATCTTTCTCATTTCCTCATGTTCCCCTCCTCACCACCTCTTATTCTTGTCGTCTTCCTCTTCCTCCCCTTCCTCTCCTCCTCTTCTTTTTCATCCTCCTAACTGTCCTTGTCTTCTCATATATTTATCTTCCTCCTTTCCCCTCTCCCTCCTCTTCTTCTCCACCTCTTTTTTATCCTATCTTCTTCTTCCCCTTTGTCTTTGCTATGCTCCACCTTCTTTTCCCCTCTCCTCCTCTTTGATTTTTTTCCTCCTTACATCCTTTTCTCTGTCCTCCTCTACTTCTAATTTTTTTGCTCTTTCCCTTCCTGTTTTCCTACCTCTTCTGTCCTCCTCCTCCTGTTTTCTCCCCATTCTACCTCTTTTTCTCCCCCTTTCTCTTCAACCTGCTCCTTTTTGCTCATCTCTCTCCTCATCTCCTTATTCTCCTCCTTTTCTTAACTGTCCTTGTCTTCTCATATATTTATCCTCCTCCTTTCCCCCCTTCCTCCACTTCTTCTTGACCTCCTTTTTTAATCTTCCTCCTCCCCTTTGTCTTTGCTACACTCCACCTTCTTTTCTCTCTCCTCCTCCTTTGATTTTTTCCTCCTTGCATCCTTTTCTCCGTCCTCCTCTACTTCTCATCTTTGGCTCTTCCCCTTTCTGTTTTCCTACCGCTTCTGTCCTCCTCCTTTTCTTTTCTCCCTATTTCCCTTCCTTCTTCTCCTCTTTTGTCTTCAACCTGCTCCTTTTCTCCCCCTCATCTCTCTCCTTCTTATCTCCTTATCCTCCTCCTCTTCCTCCTAACTGTCCTTGTCTTCTCATATATTTCTCTTCCTCCTTTCCCCCTCTTCCTCCTCATCTTCTCCACCTCCTTTTTCTTATCTTCTTCTCCCCTTTGTCTTTGCGATTCTCCACCTTCTTTTCCTCTTTCCTCCTTTTCTTCTTTGATTTTTTTCCTCCTTCCATCCTTTTCTCTGTCCTCCTCTATTTCTCTTCTTTGGCTCTTTCCCTTCCTGTTTTCCTACCTCTTCTGTCCTCTTCCTCTTTTCTCCCCCATTTTCCCTCTTTTCCTCCTCCTTTCTCTTCAACCTTCTCCTTTTCTTTCTCATCTCTCCTCCTCCTCTTATTACTCCGCCTCCTTCTCCACATCATGTATTCATCTTCCTTCTCCTCCTCCTGAGCCTTGTTGTCTGCTCCTCAGCACCACAACTTTGAGGAGTCCCAGGAGGCCATGAAGCAGCAGCTCCTTCAGCTCAGCGTCCTGCTGAAAGCTCTGGACCCGGAGCTGTGCGACTTCCTTGGTAAGACAAACTGAATCAGGAGTGGAACTCTTAACAACTGGATATCAATTGTTCTTCTTCTTTTTTTGGGTCCATCAGACTCGCAGGACAGCGGCTCACTTTGCTTCTGTTTCCGCTGGCTGCTCATCTGGTTCAAGAGGGAGTTCTCCTTTGAAGATATTCTCATATTGTGGGAGGTGAGCACCATTTCAGATTGTGTCCTCATGTTTAGGATGATGAGTGCACATCAACTAAGTTGCCAGTCATCGCACACAATTTATAGGAATTGTTTATCTAGGAATGAACCCTGAAAATGATCGAAATTACCCAAAAATTACCTCTTCAAAGGAAAGTAGGAGACTTCCCGTCTCTTTTCAGACATGGCTTCTTAAGACTGGTTTCGTGGTTCTACTGATGACAGACATGCATGCCAAATGTATTGCTGTTAAGTTGTCTTGGGGGCTGAATTTTTTATAACCATATCAATTTAAGGATTCCTGGAAATGTGCCTGAAATGGCTGCTTTGAATCAAAACGGCAGGCTTCCTGTCATTTTTCAGGGATGGCTTCTTGAGACTTTTTTGTGTGTCTTAACAAGACAAGGCATGCTTACCAAATCACACATTGCTCAGTGAAATTGGCTTTTTTTTGTTTTTTGTTTTTTTGTCTGGGCGTGTTGGAGTGACCCTCAGTCTTAAATGAAAATGGAAATCTTACATCTGTCATTTCATATATGGCTTGTTAAGACTTTTGTGTGGGTTTATTTATAGCCATTTCATATTGTTACATGAAGCTGTCTTCGGGGGCTGAATAAAAAAAAAAAGTGTTTTATGGTGTGTTGTTTCTCAGGTTATGTGGACTCGTCTTCCCTGCCCCAACTTCCACCTTCTGATCGCTTGCGCCATCCTGCAGTCGCAGAGAGGAGAGTTGATTGGCTCAGACCATGACTTCAACACTATTCTCAAGGTGGGTGCAAATGTGCGTGTACAGTATTGTGTCGAGTCATCACCCTAATCCTGGTCTTTATAACACACAGCACATTAATGAGCTGACCATGAGGTTGGACCTACAGAGCACTCTGCGAGGAGCAGAGGCCATCTACCTCCAGCTGCTCCAGTGCAAGGTGAGAACAACAAACACATAAACCCCCTTTCACACAGACTTTGACCAAAGAGTTGGCGAATGGGTCTATGGGTTGTGTACAAAAGTTTAGAATACCAAAACCAGCATCAAAGTCATATCTTCGTTATGCTCTGCGAAGAATTTTTAGGAGTCATGACCGTCTCGTTGTATATCCATTTGTGTATTACACTGCCCCCAAGTAACCAAGATGCCCACGCCAGAAGGAGTAGCACAATCTCCATTGAATTAAAGCAAAACATTACACATGTTGTATTTAAAACAACCATGCCTTTCAGTCCGCTAGCTTAATGCTAAAGCTAAATAGCAAATATTTTGCATGTTGTGATGCTATTACTGTTCAAGCAACGGATATTTGAACACAAATGCTAGCACAAAACATAGACAGTCGAACTAAGTCATTACTGTATCAAGAGAAGTTTTTCTTCATTTAAATGCACACAAGAACAACTTCCTTTTTTTTTTTAACAAGTGTGTTAATGGAACAAATCTAATAAAATTTATATCTCAAGATACCCCTATATTGTGTAGATTTTTATTCAGGGGTCAGGTATACAGCTGTAGGCCCAGTAGGGAGATTTCAGGTGTGTTTTTCAGAACCCCCCCCCCCCCCCCCCCCTTTCACACACACAGACGCCTTTGTGAATGGAACCTTAGCCCAGCACCTTTGTAACCCGTCTCTCTATTATTTGGTGAACCCATTTCCAGGATTTGCCCCTCAAGGTCCTGGAGGTTTTGGGTGCGTATGTACCATCCAGATCCTCCTCCTCCGATGACGACAGCCCCGACTTGGAGTGTGGCGACACACGGCCTCACCCCCACCAATCACAAACTGGCGCTGCGTCATGTGACGCCACCCCCTAACTAAAACCAACCATCTGACATGAAAATATTTATGAGTGATGACAAAATGATATTAACTGTAAACCTGACAGGAGGCTGTAATACAATGTGTCTGCAGCAGGGGGAGACGTAAGGCCATCACTGCGCTCATCTGACTCCTGCTCCTCTTCCTCCTTTTGATTGATGCTGCTCTTTTTACATTTTACACGAAGTTGTCTTTCGCCCACGCTGTAAGCCACCCAACTAAAAAAAGGGAATACATGGAGGGTGTTTTTTTTGTGTAGATTGCAAGGTAGCCCTCCCTGGCAGCCCCACGCACCATGGTCACCTTTTAACCGTTGTACTGTTTCCATCTGCCCATTAGTACCAAATAAAAGGATAATGAAGCACTAAACTTGTTTTTAATATGTCTACAAAAGCCAACTAAGGGAAACACTGCATTACTACGAAAAATACACTAGTATGTTACATTTTCAAGTTGTGCGCAACTCTTACTGTATTTTTATCGGCAGTGAGATGCGTAAAAGTACAATTAAAATTGTTACAGGTAAATTACGCACATACAACACACACACACACACACACACACGAGACACACAATACTATGGGCAACACAAGTAAGTAAACAACGATTAATGTCATTGACTGTAGTGTGTACAAATGAAAAGGCATGAGAACGTCGCAGATGCAAATTTTATGGCTCCTCCGTAGCTTGAATTATGTTGCGGGAAAGTGAGAGAGTGGCTGGAGAGTTTGAAGTGCTGCGCTATTGAGAGTGACGCGGTCATGCAGTTGATTCAAGTCATGGAGCTCGTAGTATTTTTACGTAAGACCGAGGATCTTCTAATTACGTACGTTTGTGCCGCCATTTTGTGTGTGTACAATTGTTAAATTGGCGAAGTTCAGTCTGCCGTACCAATAGTTGTTACGTGCTAAGTTGGCCTGCTCTGTTCAGTGCTACGTTAGCTTAGCAAGTGAAGCGGGCCTTGTGTAAAAATGATTTCCATCCATCCATTATTCCATTATTAGACTGCTTATCCTCTTGTTATTTTTAAATCAGGTTAAAGTGACTTCAAACTAGGAGTAATGACAGCTGTGCGATATAACAATACAGTATACTATATATCATAGATATGATAAAGGCTATATGTAAACTCTATTGTATAAAGTAATCCTCTGATGTTTAAACTATTGTTAGATTTACCTTGCCACTACTTCCTGGCTAAATGGTAGGTAAGTTTGAATGATACTTGAAGCCAGTGGCGTTGTCCAGGGTATACGGGGCGTATACCACTTATTTTTCAGTAAATATTGAGTATACCCACTTCTAAATCCAGATTGGCTAACTTTTGGCATGAGGACTGATGAGCCAATCGGAGGCCGAGTAGGGTGGGTCATGTGAGGAAAACGATCCTTCAAATGCTCCCCCCCGGGCCCGATTCCCGGGGTGGAAGCTGCCGGTTACACACTAACTACATGCTCTAGTTAAGTTTTATAATAGCTATAGGCTGGTACTTGATTTTTAAATACCGGTAAACTAAAACACAAAAATGGGCTACAAATAGTTTCCGATTCAGCACAAAACAATACTGAAGTCTAACCGGACTGTTTTTATATTATTATTGAAGATTGTAATTTGGTTTTATAACTTATACTTTATGTTTGCCTCATGACAAATACATTTTACATTATTTCAGGCTGCTTGCGTTACCAAAACTGTTCTTAACAAGTCATGATAATTTTATTATTGTGAGCAAGTATAAATGACGGATTTTTAATAAGCGAAGTGCGCATCTCGACGGCACGGTACATTATGGGTAGCAGTGTGGTGCATTGTGGGTAGGCTAAGCTACCATGCGGTCATTGAAAATGAATTGGATCCAATGGAATGAGCTCTGATTTGTAACATTTCAACCGCTGGAAAGTTGCTGTTTTTTTATATAATGTATTTTAAACTTACATAGCATGTGGTTTACTGCCTTAGGGGGGTTGACTTGCAAGCTTTAAGGTGAACAGTTACGCAAAGACTGTCACCACTCTAATTTCCACCATTCAAATGACGGCTTGTTTGGTAGCCTCGCTTTTTTTTTTCACGCATGCGCAAACGTAATGCGCAATTCGCTTATTCTTACATGTCACCATTTCTAAAAGAGGACGCTTTAATGGACTACTAAAAAAAATGGTGAAAATTGAGAGTATACCCACTTCTCCAGGGACCACTACACCACTGCTTGAAGCTATGTGTTGCATTTATATCATCGGGGTTCAAACTGAAGGCCCGGGAGGCCAGATCATTTTGTGGCCCTAAAGTAAATTATGTGTGTCAAGTATCATAATCCTTGCTAAAATCTGTACCAAAATTTCAAATTATCATGTGAAATGAACAATGTTTAGATTTTGCAATTTTTTAAAAACTTTTTTTTTTACAGTAACTTGAACAATAATTGAACACTATTCAGTGTTTCCTACAGATTTGAAATCTGTCTGGGTGGGTGGACTCCGGCGGTGGGGATGGGAGGCGGATTGGACGGGAGGTGGGTCTTACTACGTCTCCTCTGGCCTCATGATCCACAAGTGAGTGACGGCGAACTAACGTTACATGTGGTATATCCTGTTGTGACATGTTTTTTTTCCTTTTTAAATATATTTTTTATAAATTTTCTTGAAAACTTGGGTGGTGGCCCGCCCAAGTATTAACATGGTGTGGGAAACACTGCTATTATTATTGACTTCTGATTTCAAATGTATCAATTTGTTTTGTATATCGTCACTGCTATTTGTCTTTTTTTTAACCTTTTTATGATGACGATGATGTCTGCATTCAGTTTCATCCCAAAAACATAAAAATGTAAAAAATGGACACAAGTGTTTTTGACATAGCAGCGACAATATGCAATAATATGAAATAATTCAACATTCATTTGGTTTTACCGCCATATTGGCCCTCTGAGGGAAACCGTAAATACAAAGTGGCCCAAGACAAAAATGAGTTTGACACCCCTGTTTTACTTGTTTTGATTGTCGGCTTACTACCAGATACTTTGAATGGTATTTGGTCACTGGATCTTTGTATTTTATTGTATTCCATTTTTGAATTTTTGTTCATTTAATTGTGCTAGCTAAAATGTCTTTATCATACAAAATTGTCATTATTTGAAGAAATAAATTGTCAGATCAGGTATGTACTATGTATGCTATTGCGATATAATATTACCTATATATCAGGATATAAAATGTGTCCATATCGCACAGATCTCGAAATTATTAGTAATGGTAATTAATTAGATTACTTCATCAACGTAACTGGCGACACAGCTGAGGTTACTAGGAGAGCCAAGAAACTTTAGGTTGGTGACATCCCTAAACATACTAGATAAAGCGTTGAATTCGGGGAACTAAATTTCATTTAGTTCTGGGGTAATTTACAAAGCCCCGAAAAATAATCTGCTTTTCACGTTTTATATTAATGTTTTGTGTGTTTTAGTTTTTTATTTGTTTTTCTTTTCTTTAAATGTCCTCTTATCAGTTTTGATTAAGTCAATATACAATAGTCATTCAATAATTCCAAATTTCAATGTAGCCTACTTTTTCACCCACCAAGTGATCATGAGTGGATTAAAATCTCTTACTTGGTGGATTATGATGTCCGATAGACGAGGGTTTACTTGTGCGTAACAAAAAGTAAATTGTGAAAGACAAAATGAATTGATCTTCTAATCCCGTCAGTGTCATTGGGACAAAATGAGGCTTAAAGCTGCGGACAAGGCTGCGGCCTTTAAAGCGCTTTCAAAACAGATTGAGTTTAAATGAGGCAGCCACTGTGCGCCAGTCGAGTGGGGTCAGGCCGGGGTGGCGGCACGAAAGTGGGGAGTGAAACGGGTGGCCCGGGGTGGGGTGGGGTGGGGGCGTCGCCCAGGCAAAACCTGGTGACAGATCCCGAGCCTGTTTAAGCAGCCTGCTAAATTCATATGTGGCAGCTGTATTCAAAAGCGAGTGGAGGGCCCAAAAGGGGGCGCGGCGGGTCTTGAGAAGGGGGCGTGGCACTCCACCCCTCATTTTCCAGCTCATTTCCTACGACACTGGAGAACAGACATCCTTTTTTCACGACCACCATTCAACTCGCACAAAGACACCTGCTGCTACTGCTGGTGCCTGCACATGTGCATGTATGTGTGTGTGTGTGTGTGTGTGTGTGTGTGTTTAACCAGCCCACAAGTTAAGACACTACACACGGCACCAATGTTTACCAACATACCTCATTAGGTCTGCCATGTCATCACATCCAGTACAGGAGTTTCTGGGATGTTGTACCACAAGGCTTCCAGGGGCTTTTTCGTGCATTCAAACATGTCCACCAAATTTCGTGTCTGTCAGAGAAACTAGTGGCAGTTTTTTCCTGGTTTTCCAGGGGGACTCTGCTGATGTAATTATCCCAAAGTGGCTGCTTCAAACTAAAATATCTGACTTCTCATTCAATATCAGGCATGGGTCCTTGGGACTTTTTCATGCGTCCTGTTATGTCCACCAAATTTAATGTTCATCGGTGAATCTGGTGTCAGGGACTAATTTTTCTTTCTAACTTTTTTTTTTTCTTTCTAATCAAAATGGCTGACTTGTTCTTCAATTTCAGTCCTGGGTCCTTGAGACTTGTCATCGTCATGTAACATCAAAGTTCATGAAGATTGGTGTTGCATACTAGTGTCAGCACCAGATTTATTTTTTTCAATCCTTGAGACTCTTTTTTTCGTGCATTTTATTATGTTGACATGTCCACCAAATTTTGTGTTTAGCTATGAAGCTGGCATGGGGGGCTAACGGTCTTAAGGGCACTACTGAGGGAACTCGCCCCAAATGGCAGGCAAAATGAAAGACTTGTTTCATTTCAGGCATTGGTCCCTGAGACGTTACCTGTAAAACTTTTTGGGGACTAATATTTTCTACTGTAACTTTGCAAGGGTGCAGATGGACTTTCTTTCAGACTTCAACAAATGTATACATTTTCACCAGGATGCAGGTTTTATACACTGTATATAAGAATGATCAGCATTTCCCAGTCGTCTGAAACATGTCTAACTTTGAGAGCGGCCATTTCTCTTGAGTTGTTGTTTGTCCAAACTTGAGTGTGATTCCAGTCAAAGTTCCGGCGGCCTTGCAGATTGATGTGAATTATTGATGAGGATCACTGAATTATTAATGGACTTCTCCAATCAAGACAGGCCTGTCTCGTTTGAAAGGTGAGCCCCGTGCATGGCCGCTGAATGCCACCTGTAGCCAATGTGTCAAATACAAGATGCAAACCTCCATTGTGCCTGCTCCCCAAGGGTCTCGGGGGACGCGTGACGAGCGTGTGATGAGCGTGTGACGACTGTGTGTCCATACGCTGAGAGCGTGCGAGGCAGAAGGCCAGGGCTTGTTGTCTGACACTGATTTGTAAAGGGAGACAAAACGGCTCATTGACCCGAGGCTCCACTGTCTGTTGCACATACCTCCATCACGGCTCTTTAAACAGCAGCAGATTGCCACAAGCCTCCATTGGGGAGGGGGTACTGAGGGGGTCTATGGAAGGGGTCGGAGGTACGCTGCTTTGACAATGAGGGTGCCCTCTCAGGCCAACTTTGATGGAAATGTCATCCCAGGCCTTTTGTTAGAGCACATTGAGACCTAATGGGCCTTAGTAATATCAATTATGAATAATTCTTGTTTCAATCTCACAGCTCGTGCTTCAGTAAGCCTTTTTACAATTAATTTATTCATGGATTTAAATTTGGAATTTAATTTAATGAGCTAATTGTGGCAACCCAGCAACAATAAATACATACAAATAAATATGAAATAAACATGAAATAAACAATACAATGCATATATCAAAATATATTCTGTTGAATAAAACTTCAAACTGTCACAGTTGAAGTTGACTCTGTCACGAAACGGAGTGGAGGACCCAAATGCAGGGAGGCAGGAGAATCACAGCAGGGATGCATGTTCTACTAAACATAATTTATTTCACAAAAACACCAACAGGGGTACTGGGTAACTCTAAATAAACAAAGCTCTGAAAAGACCAAAAATCAAAGTAACAAACAAAACACCAGTGGTGACAGCGACAATGATCCAACCCAGACTGAACAGAACCAGGGAACTAAATACAAGCCAACTGACGAGACAACGAGAGACACCTGGACAAGACACAAGTGGCTGGGGGAGATGATTGGATGACACAAGGGAACAGGATGACGAGTACAGGTGCGAACAAAACCTTACAAGTCAGACAGGACACCAATCATAACGCAAACATGTATTTGTTATCATTTGAATTGTTAAAAAAAAAAAGATCGTATGTATGTCACATGGGAATAAAAGATAAGTAAAGTGTAGTAATATCTTCAAATACCTCATTTATATATTTGTTGAAAATAAAAAATATATGCAATTTATCTACAATAATAATGTTAAATATTTAATGTTAATGTACATAATGTTAAAATACTTATAATTAATACATGGTATATTAATAATGAGGTTTCCTCTTTAATATAATGAATGATATATTTTTTAATCATGTTAATTTAATCATGCAAGTAGTTATTATAGACGTTGTTTTATACAAGTAGAATTGTATTTAGTAGTTTTTTTAAATTAGTATAATTACTTTATTACATGCATAGGTCAAAATAATAACAACAGCTCCCTGATGCATATTATTTAGAGATGTTCGATAACACTTTTTTTTTTCCAGACATATTCGAGTACAAGTACTCAACTCCGATACCAATAGTACTTTTGATACATATAAATTCCCCCCTGAAACAATGACGGATAATTTAAAAAAGTGTCCCAATATAGCATTTTCCCTTAAAATTGTATTGAAATGAATGACAATTTTCTATTCTTCTCATTTCTAGTTCTTGATTGTAGTATGGGCTGCCGTTGTGAGGACCGATAACCTTGAAATACGGACAGATATCGGCCCGATGCCAAGACTTGGTATCAGTACTCGCCTATCCATACAATTATTATCATTATTTTTGGCGTTCTTTCTTTGTATGTTTTATGTAACTTTGTTGTGGCTGTTTTGTTTGAAGTGCTCTTTCAACAAAGTTGAGTTGAGTAAAGTGAGCATTACCTCATCTCATCTAATGAGGCTGTACCTAATTAAGTGGCCCATAACTTAATTTCCTCGCCGTTTTGTGATGTTAAAACCCAAATGTGTAATAATCCAAATTGTGGGGGTCTCTACTAACAAATTTGCCATTTGGGTGCCCCCCTTGGACCCTCCCTGGTCCACGGTGGCATTGTAAACAAACACCGTGCTGCTATTGTCATCCATTCCCATTGTCAGAGTGTGGAGATGACCTTTTTCTTCTCCCTTTTCACCGTCGATCCCAAGCTGTCGTCCCGCCACTCCTTCTCTTGTCTGCGCCGCCGGGCGCGCTCCGCCCCGGCCCCCCCCTTACCGGCCCCCCAAACTCGCCGGCCCACCTGTTGAAGCAATTGTCTTCTTTACAGTTTATGTCACTAACCATGGGTGCCACCCTCTTTCAGGCTCTCTTTCTTCCTCGTGCGTATAAAAGGAAGACAAGGATTTTCTCCCGCTTCACTCAGACTTTTTAGCCAGCACTTTCCCCCCTCCCCCACCATCATGCAGTCGGACGATAGATGTGTGTCGCTGTGGTGCGAAGAAACAGAAGAGGACTACCAAGATCAGGCCGCTAAAGGAGTCACGGGGACGAAGGGTCCCGGGGGTCAGCTGCGAGCCGCCTGGGACCCGTCAGTGTCAGGGAGGCGTGTGATCCAGACGCTGCTTCACGTCGAGGAACGATATGCGCCATCGCCGCTCTACGTTACTCTCATTCAGCAGGAGCCTGAAAGACGGGAAGAGCTGGCCAAGTGGATGCTGGAGGTATGGAGACATCGAATGACGTCATCTAGTATATGCTCAAGTTCCCTCTTGGATATTGTTGCTTGCCGGGCGGAAACCTCGTATTTCCAAATGTGATCAATCTCATGTTTTTGTTTTTTTTCTAGTGCTGTCAAACGATTATCATTTTTTAACCAATTATTCCCACAATTTTCCAATTTTTTCGCGATTAATCACACTTTTCTACTTCTGCTTGTACTTTTTCCTTCAAAGCTTGTAACAGATATTTAATATTGTAAAATATTGGAATTCATGTAAAATCATCAAATAGAAAGTTAATTTAGAATCAAACACTCATGTTCTTATCGCATTATTTGATCCTTAACTCATTTGCTCCCAAAAACGTATAAATAGGTGCTCTTTTAAATATTTCCGATGCTCCCAAAGACGTATTTATACGTTTTTGTTTTAAATTAAATATATATATTTTTAATGCTAGAGCACACAGAAGGCTTTGATGCAGCCTCTTGACTGAAGAGAATGTTTGAAGCAATGGACGTTATTACTAAAAGTGCCAGCAGGTGGCAGCAGAGTATAAGAGTTAAACCAGTGCCATGTTGCAAAAAGCTCATTTACCCACAGTTCTAAACAGATTTGTAAATAATGATTTAACGTAGCTATATTCTATTGATAATTGCTGAAAATGGAAACAGATCCAAATGTACTTTTTTCCTCATGAAAGAAATGATGCTAATCTTTATTTTGTTAGGTTCCATGTTTTTATAGCAATAGTACACAATATTCTGTGGGCCTTGCAAAATCTGTCAAAATCCAGTAAAACAGCCAGGAGTGAATCGCAGGTCGTCATCAGTTCATTTTACACTTTATTAAGCGTCTCTTCCTTTACATACGGAAGCTGTGATGCATTATGTTGCTTCAAGACTGAAAGTCTGGATGTTTTTTCGGCAATAACAAGTGAGGTTAAATTCATTTGAGTAAATATGTTTTCCTATCATAAAATCAGATTGCTGTCATGCTTTGGTGCAGATGGAACTGGCACAGATTCATTTCTGACTGTTACACTGCTTAGTCAGCTCATAGTTTTAGTTATTGCATGCATTCATGGCTCTAAGACCTGTGGAAAATAATTTGGGAAGATGATTTAACACAGTCCTTTACTTTTATGAAATATTCAAAGCTTTTTGTGACAACGTAACAAGTGATTGTTTAGCACATCAAATTAGCAACTGAACATGATTTTGAGGTGATGTGTTGATTTTGGTGCTCATCTGTACTATATGATAGCAATGTAAGGTATTATAACAAATTGAGTGAGAGGGTGTCGGGTAACTCAAGAAAAATGATGGGGGGTTTTAATGTCCTGAAAAGCCCTGACAGCAACAAAATGTAAAATGAACAATGAAAGCTGACACTGAAAGCAAATGTAATAGGCAATATGCAATACATAACTTTTTTTTTAAATATATATATATATATATATATATATATATATATATATATAAAATGTGATAATTTTTTAGAATGATAAAAACACAACCAAGTGGAAAAAAACAAAACAAAATCAAAATTAAATTGGACACCTGAATTAAATGATGCATTTGCTTTTCTGGCTCATTAGGGAGATTCCCATCCCAACATGTTATTGCAGTGTTACCAATTGTGTCGCTACTCACTAGTACTGACCAATATCAGACATCTCTGGGGTCCCCTGGGGGTCTTATTTGTGTGTGTGTGTGTGTGTGTGTGTGTGTGTGTGTGTGTGTGTGTGTGTGTGTGTGTGTGTGGGGTATCATTGCTGTATCTAAAGCAGTTATCTGTCACTTGATATGATTCAATGGCAGCCCTCTGTCGGTATCCCCTTCAGCTCAGGGCCCCAGGCAATTACTGTACTTGGGTGGATCTCCTGCCTTGTTTCAGCATCTCTGCTTATATCCCCGCTTCTCACATCAAGTTCACTGTTCTCTCCTCATGTCTATTCTTCTCACCTCATGGAGGAAAGAGAGGAGAAGCAGCAGTAAAACAGGCAAAAATCCAGATGTTAGAGTGTCTCTTTATGTGTCTTCATCTTCCTTCATCCCCCCTCGAGTCCCCCTCCTCTCTTTTTACATCGTCACCTCACTTTGTTGTTTCTCCTCTCAGGTGTGCTGCGATTGTGGCTGCGACGAGGCTGTGTTCCCGCTGTCCGTCTCCCTGATAGACAGATACTTGTCGGTCACGTTGTCCACGCCCGTATCGCCGTACTGCCTAGCGGCAGCCTGCATCCTCATTTCCTCCAAGTTGAGCGAGTGTGACAACATCACCTCGGACGCTCTCTGTGCCGCCGCCGAGTACAACTTCCTGCCCACCAACCTGCGGGTGAGGCATTACATTTCTCCGGATGCACTTCACTTTTCCTCAAATTACTCTTTACCTTTACTGCAGGCTTGATAATTTGCCGTCGAGTACCCCTTTAAGCAGTATTCTGTATAACAGTTTTTCTCCATAGGTTTGGCACATTTCTTGAAACTGAGATGCCATTTTCAAAATACCAGGGCCAAATCCCAAAACCACCTTACAATTGGTGTCAACTGAATGGCAATCCTCATTGCTCTCATCAAATTGCCAATGTCTTAGTACATGTCTCAATTGCCTCAGTGGGTCTGTGCAAATGGTTGTGTACATTTAGCCTACAGTTAGCACAAAATTTGCATGGACGGCAAAGAGAATGAGGACGATGGCCAAGAGTAATTTGACTCTATTTGGAGTGGGACCAAATAGACTGTTTTAGAGTAAAATTTACACTTGGAAGAGAGTAAAATAAAGAATTGAAAAAATAAAAGTCACTCAAGGGTTGAGGAACCTTCAGGTTGGGAGACGGCCGCAGTACCACCTGAGCTACGCCACTTCTACTGTTTGCTTAGCTCCAAGATGTTTTTGATTTTTCGGAGTTATAAAGATTCCAGCTGACATGAGCGATATACTAACACACAGCAGAAGCTCTGTGGCTCAGGGAGTCGATCGGCTAAAGGTCGTGAGTTTGTTACTCAACCCTTGAGTGACATATTTATTTATTTTTCACTTCTTTATTTGATACTCTTC
This sequence comes from Leptonotus elevatus, assembly GCF_054856555.1. Lineage (NCBI taxonomy): Eukaryota > Metazoa > Chordata > Actinopteri > Syngnathiformes > Syngnathidae > Leptonotus > Leptonotus elevatus. The sequence continues at coordinate 31,019,239 of NC_141239.1, read as the reverse complement.
CAGATGTAAATATTAAACTGAGTCTATTTGGTCCCACTCAAATTTACTCGACAGAATTTACTATGTAGTGCAAGTGTTACAGTAGTTCTTCTTGTACGCTGTGCTCTAGATCTAATTTTAGTTATTAGTTTTTCATAAATATACAGAATTCGGCTTACATTTTCTTTTGTTGCACTCTAATGTGTAAGTAACTTTGTGTGAATAAAAAGTGTTGCAATTTCCTTGACTGTGAGTGGAGTAAGTCAAACTGCAAACTTTGAAAACTGCTCTTGTAAAATCCACCCCCCCCCCCCCCCTCTGTTTTATGTATAATTGAATTTTGTTAGCTGCTGTGACAAAACATCTAATTATTTTGACTTGCAGTACTCACACAATGCCAAAGGGATGATGCATTGTGGGGGGCAATGACTACTTGTATGACATAGAAATTTGATTTTGACACATAGATACGATTTGCACAACACCATAGTGTTGTGCAAAATCATCCAAGTTATTTTTGGCAAAAGCACTAAGTGAATGCAGCTGAGTCAAAGCAATTGAGAAGGATCTTTGCTGTTGTGACAGTACCATCTCTTGGAACTTGGAGTGAAGCATGTGTGACCAGTTTTGGAATAGATATGTGCTTTTGCTAATGAACTGATAGGTTGTGCACAAATGTAAGTCTGTTTGGCCAAATTAGTTTGCAGTTTTGAAAATGTCATCTCAGTTTCAAGAAATGTGCCAAACCTATGGAGAAAAATGAAATATGTGTCATGAACAACGCAAATGGACCCCATCACCTAATCCTCTTACCCCCCCCCCCCCCAAAAAAAAACCAGGAAATGGAGCGCATGATCCTAGCCACCCTGCGCTGGGACACGGCGGCCGTGACGCCTCAGGACTTTCTGCCACACTTCCTGGCCTCGCTTAAAGAGAGGGGCGAGGAGGACAGCGCCACCTTGAGGAGACACAGCGACACTCTGGCAGCCATGTGCGCATGCGACTCGCGCTTCCTGGGGGCGCCGCCCTCCCTGGTGGCCGCCGCCTCGCTCAACTGCGCTTTACGGGGCCTCGGCGACAGAGGGCACTCTCAGCTCTACCTGCTAGGCTTGACGCTGGCCGAGCTGTGCCAGACTGACCTGGTGAGTGGCATCTAGGCCTGTGACTGACTTTAGTCTTTAGTGTGATTGATCGGCCTTTGGATGGATGGATGGATAGATAGATAAATAGATAGATAGATAGATAGATAGATAGATAGATAGATAGATAGATAGATAGATAGATAGATAGATAGATAGATAGATAGATAGATAGACAGACAGACAGACAGACAGACAGACATACTGTAGCAACACATTCCCTTGGCACCAATATGCTTCAGGCGCCAAAGCAGTACTTTTACTCTATATTAGACAGGCAAGAGCACAAAAACAGTGAATGGGTGTATTTATGCAAAGAATAGAGGCTAGGTGCCCCCAACAAGAAAAAGCTGAGATTGATATATAATTATTTTGTGGATCCCCAAGTTAAAGTTCCCGAACCCCAGTTTGAGTTATAATCGCTGTTCTAATGGACTTTTTGTGTTCGGGAATGTCAGGTGGTGCTGCAATACTACAGCGAGATGATCGAGCGCGCCCTCCGACAGCGTCTCAGCAGCGGGCCGGTGGACAAAGGAGATGAGCTGGAGGACGAAAGAGCCAGCACGCCCACCGACATGAGAGAAATCGATTTTTAGAGCCCTGTCGTCAGCCAAATTGCAAGTGCAGACCAATCAAATGTTGACGTCATCAGTCAAACTGATATAAATTATGACCTCCGCATAGCATATTTTTATATACTGAAAGGATGAAGTACTGTACAGTAATTGTGCTCTTAATTTATTTTCCATTATTTATTTTCCTGTCATTTTTGTATCGTGTTACTTGTGCCATATTTGATCTATTTCTATTAATTTTATTGTAGGCTCATTATGTATGTACGTTCTTTATACCTTATACCTTTTATTTATTTATCTTGTGCAATTATTTACCTTTAATGTTAATTTATTCAATATGCCATACTTATAAGTTATTTTTAATTAATGTACTGAATGAGCTAATTAAATCAAGAAATATACTTTTGGAAACAAATAAAGCCATTTGAACAAACTCATTTGCATCCATGTCTTACTGTAAGGCAACAAGTTTAAGTGTTACTGCCAGGTGGGTAGATACTTCATTGACCTTGTAGAAAATGTTGGCATTCGTAGGATTATAATCGCAAATCTTTCAAATGGATAGAGCATTACAATGGACTGCTTTTTATATAGCGCTTTATCTGCACCATCTGGTGTCCAAAGCGCTTTACAATGCCTCACATTCACCTATTTACACACACACACATTCACACACCAGTGGTCGGCTGCTGCCAGGTCCAAGGGAGCAGATCGGGGTTCAGTGTCTTGCTCAAGAACACTTTGACATGGTCACCAGGGGTGAGGATCAAACCCACAACCTCACAAAAGAGAGATGACCACTCTACCACTGAGCCATGCCATTATTGTGTGAAAGGCAAAGTAAATTTGCAGAAAACAACTTGTGCTAATACAGTGGAACCTCGGAGTTTGAACGTCTCGGAACTCGTACGATTCAGACTTCAACCAAAAAATGCCTCGGAGTTTAAAATTATTTTTGGAGTTCGAACACCTAACCAAAGCAAGCTAAGCCGAACATACCTTGAAAACGGGTAGCCGAGTGAAGCCGAGCTAAGCCGAGCAATGCCGAATGCTCACGTTGCGGTAGTTGAGACGATGCACTGCTCATTTCCAGTCAGATTGTCAATACTCCCGGAGGTGCTCCATACTTTTGAATTTTCCATAACAATTTTTTTTTACCATGGGCTCAAAGAAAGACAACAGTGCCAGTGGCAGCAAAGAAAAACATACAGTGCTACGAACCACAGTGGAATTAGAAAGGAGATTATAGCGCCGTTGTAACTACCGTGACTACTTCTGTAAATACTGGCACGAGGACCCTCCTTAGCTGTTCAACAACGTGCCGGACGTTAACGCAACGACCGCTGAGTAATCTAACAATATGCCCAATGTAAAATATACAAACTCAGTACTGAACTAAAGATAGCATTAACATAGCATTTATCATCCACTGATGCCATCGCACCACAACAGGTAAGATAATGCATTTTTATTGTTTAAATACGGTACTGTACTGTAAATGTAAAAAACATAAATAGGAATTTTCTGTTTTTGGAGCTTGGGAACAGATTAATTGCATTTACAGCACATTATTTCCTATGGGGAATTTTTTTTCGGATTTTGAACAATTCGGACTTTAAACACTTCGCAGGAACGAATTATGTTCAAACTCCGAGGTATCACTGTATATAGTCATCTGCTTTTTTTCCCCCTTTTTCTTTTTTTAAACCGAGAGCTACTTCTTGGGCACTGATTAATGCGACGTACTACCAGTTTTATATACATCTCTAAAATTACAAATTTGTTCAAATTACCTTTATATGTAATTATTAATCATTAATTATATTGGGGCGAAGACACTGATCATGTTAATGATTTCTCGCAATAATTAGAAAACGAATATTCTATGCAACACTTTCCACAAATCTCTGCAGTATTTATATTTTCAAATGATCACTTCCTGAACATTCATGGCAAATCCCATCACTGGAGAGCTATTTTAAAAACAAGCCTGCGGGTTATGTGGTCCTTGAGGGCTACCTGATGCCCGCGGGCAACATATGGCCCCTGGTTTATAGTGTCAAAATAGTGTATATTTGCCACAAAAATTCCTACTACGTACAGCGCCTTACAAAAGTATTCATACCCCTTGAGTCTTTCAACATTTTTGCACGGTACGATATAAGAGATCCACTTCATTTTACTTTGCGATTTTGTGCTACTTTGTGTTTTAACTTTCACAGAAAATTTCAATTAAATATGTTTATGTTTGTGATCGTATCGTGCCAAAATGTTGGGGAAAAAATGAATACTTTTGCAAGGCGCTGTATATCCGTGGGTCATTGAATGCACCATACAATCTCGGCAGCATGTTTATGACGTCACTGCATCCGCCACCAACCGGACGAGTAATTTCCTTTCTGGAGCTCGGCCAACAGGCTAAAAATGCCCCTGCGGTAAGTGTATTACGTCGTTTTAATCTTAATATACTATAATATTATATAGATTTTGTGATGTAAATTCTGAAGTATCGGCATACATACAAGAGACAGACAGAGCTGCGTATGTACCTCTTCACGTGACGTTGCTTCTCGTTTGTATTGTTTCACGACTGTTCAGCTAGCTAGCTGGCTAGCTCGTCGCTTCAATTCCACAAAACATTAAAATATATTTACAGTATTTGTTTTCTTCATTAGATGGATAGAGTACTACATAAAGACACTACTTGTGCTTTGTAATTTGATCTACGCTGTTTTTGCTGTTTTGTTTTAGGAGGCACGAGCTCTGCTAAAAATAAACAACGGCGTTGCGCCTATAACTCCAAATGGGAACCCCGATATTATACGACGTGTTTCGTTACTAAGTCGCCTCTCTAAACAAAATTTTAATAGTTTAATTTGATTAGTTATTATCCTCGACCCTATTTTGCATATTTCCGTGAATGCGTTTGTGTGAATGTACACTATCAGTCAATAGTGTGAAGTTACATCGTTTCTCATTCAAATGTATACAAATTAGATTGAATTGAAATTATTTCACTATGATTGAAGCAGAAGGATGAAGTTGGAAGGTGTCTGGGTGCTGCTGCTTCTCGCCGTCTCTGCGTTGTCAGTGCCCATTGACCGCAAAGAGGTTCACCAGGAAGTCAAAGATGGAGAACAAGAGGAGAGCATGGTATGGACTTTCCCCCATTTATCATTTGACCTTCATTTGACATGCTTTGTTCACCAGGACACGGGTCTGTACTACGATCGATACCTCCGAGAGGTGATCGAGGTCCTGGAGACGGACCCTCACTTCCGGGAAAAACTGCAGACTGCCAACACGGAAGACATCAAGAACGGTCGCCTGAGCAAAGAGCTAGACCTGGTCAGTCACAACGTCAGGACGCGTCTGGACGAGCTGAAGCGGCAGGAGGTGTCGCGGCTCAGGATGCTGCTCAAAGCCAAGCTAGATAGCACCAACACGCAGAGTGAGTCCAACCATGCCAGAGGAACTGCGAAAATAGTCACATTAAATTAAAAAATATTAGATACCTTGTAAGAAAAATATCTATCTTTCTCTATATGTTGGAGTGCCTGAGTCACTGAAGTTGAATGACTGCTTTTCAGGTCTGCAGATGGACCATACCGCGCTGCTCAAGCAGTTTGAACATCTGGACCCGCACAACCAGAATGCCTTTGAGGCCAAAGACCTAGAGCTGCTCATTTCCACGGTGAGAGTCATGTCTCCTATGTTTGTAGTCCCTCAGAGTCTCTCAAGGCATGTATAGTGGACCCCTTGCACTAAGCCTGACAGCAAATAGTGAATTTGAGCAAATGATTGATGCTCCACTAAAATGTCTTGCGCATAGTAATAGTTTAAGCCATACATATACCACAGAGTATAATCTCACAACACACTTTAGTAGTACGTCACACACTTAAAAAAATCTTCAAACATCGCTGTACCCTTACAAATAACAGCTAAGCATGCGCAGGTGTTAAATTGATGTGCCGACACTAACCCAAAACCACTACATTAATGCAGTGATCGGAGATATGTTTTGAGATGTTCTGTTGAGCTATTGTTGATGATTCCACTGGTTTAGTTCTGGTTTGGCAAAACGTTTGTGACCTATAGCAGCTGTAGCAGACATAGGCGCGACCACTTTATCAATCCACTCTCGCTGACTGTCCATCACAAATCTGACACTGCCACTAGATTTAGATTTAGTTAGATTTGCGATTAGATGAGCAAGTCAGGACCTGGGAGAGTTAGTGCATAGATTTAACTAGTTTAACTAGTAACTAGTTTGAATAATTCCCCCCCGTGTTAGCAGCCTAGAGTACCTATTCGCTGTCTCAAAGAGATGCTACAAAAACAAGAAATGTATAATATAAAAAAATAGACATCATTTTATAAATAATAATTTCCAGATTTTTTTGCCATGTACAAATATTTATATTGGTAATAGGTGAGTTTCCCATGAATATTGTAGAATATGTTACAAAACAAACTCTGCGACAAGGTGAATTCGCACATGCCAAACTGTAAATATGCTTACTACTCATTTTAGGCCTTTCAACAAGTGCTCCTAATGGCCTCCACTGCGGGTTAATATTTCTAATTGTGTTTATTTATATTGCGCAAGATGGCAGTTATGATTTTCTACTTTGTTCATATCTGTACACTAGGCTACCAAAGACCTGGAAAACTATGATGCTGAGCGACACGAGGAGTTCAAGCGTTACGAGATGCTGAAGGAGCACGAGAGGCGCGAGTACCTGAAGGGTCTGGACCAGGAGAAGCGGGAGAAGGAGGAACAGCGCATGCAAAAGCTCAAGGACAAACATCGACAACACCCCAGAGTCAACGCTCCAGTAGGTGTCTTCTGTCACTTGTTTGTTAATTTTCTAACAGGAAGTACTTCATCTCTGTTCTTCCTGTTGCTCAGGGCAGCGTGGCTCAGCTGAGGGAAGTCTGGGAGGAGACAGACAGACTGGACCCCAAAGAGTTCAATCCCAAGACCTTCTTCAAGCTTCATGGTAACTGACACCTCCCATCTGCATCTCCCCATCTCTGACCCCACCACCTAATTTTTGCTCTTGACTTTGTTAGACACCAACGAGGACGGTGTTCTGGACGAGCAGGAGCTGGAGGCGCTTTTCACCAAAGAGGTACGGCAGTCTATGCCTTTTGCACGGAACCCAGCAAAGTCATATATTGCTAAAACTTCATAACTCTGTCCCGACGTTACGGAATATCCTCACACACTGGATTTGTACTAGGCAGAAAAAAACTGCTTAGCAAGTTTTTCTGAAAATGTTTTTAAGCAAAGCAACGTGTTCTCACAGCTGGAGAAAGTGTACGACCCCAAGAACGAGGAAGACGACATGATGGAGATGGAGGAGGAGCGGCTGAGGATGAGGGAGCATATCATGAAGAACGTAAGTCTTGTCTCCCGTCATGTGGGAAGGATATCGATTCATAGGGGTAGGCGATATATATCGTCATCGATATTATCATCAAAGTTTCTTTCATGATGTGTAATTTTACATTGAGTAACGGCTCCATTGATAGGCTTCAAAGTAATCTTTGCATACTCCACATCAAACTTTGCTGATTTCTCATTATGGAGAAACTGGATTATTGTCAGACATATTTAACAAAATCTTTTTAAACGAATGTTCTCATACTGATAACTGTAGTCGTTGGCAATGGTAGACCACTACTTACTGCAGCTCAAAATGTAATCATATCTGTTCATATGGAGTAATAGGTCACGTTGAAGTAAATATTCACAAAGATAAATGAACCACCCTATTGGACATAATTTGAATTTCTTTGTTGTTAAATATTGTCGTAGAATATCGTTGTGCGCTATTTTGCAGAAGAGATAGGAAGCAATTTGTAAAAAATCAACAAAAGATGTTCAGAAATACTGTCTACCTATTATTGTTCTGTGAAGCATCTGCGGATTTACAATATTTTTTGTAGGAAATCGTCAAATTGTTGAGATTATTATGGAGAGGAAATAGCCTCGCACAGCACAGAAAAAGTATCCACTGGTGCTTGTGGTGTCAGCAAACAAAAATTCTGGAAAAAGAAAACGGTCCACCGCACAGGGCTAAAAATTGAGACACAATTTATTGACTTACACCAACAACGTGTTTAGCCTAGGGCTTCATCAGGCTGTTATAAATTGTGTCTCAATTTTTAACTGTGTGCGGTGGACCGCTTCCCTTTTCCAGAATTGTTTTTTTATGTTTATTTTTTTCCTTTTTTTCCTTCCCCTTTCGCCCACTCTTACTCTCAAATGTTGGCATTTCATTCTTTCATCCCCCTGCTGTGTTTTTTCCTCAAGGTTGACACTAACAAAGATCGACTGGTGAGTCTGGAGGAGTTCCTCAAGTCCACCGAGAAGAAGGAGTTCAACACCCCCAAAGAATGGGAGGTAAGTGCAGCAGCAAGTGTGAGCTCAGCAAGCCCGACTTCACGCAAGGACTCTGATTTCATTGCATTATCGCATGCAACTATGGGTGGGCGATATGACGATATTAGATCGTTAGAAGAAATGCGAGGCTCACGATCTGTCATTTCTGTGGAATCGTCTGATCGCGACGTAAAGCATTTCAGCACAATTTGACCGTCAGCTCATTTTCTGCCACTGACTGAAAGAGACAGCCATACAGCCTGCTCCCTATTTGACAGCCAATCGGTGTGGCAAAGTACCGCACACACCTTTACAAGTTTTACGGGTTTCTGCTCTGATTGTAAACACTGACGCTCAAGAAAGCCAAGGACAGCAGCCAAACATGAGCGAGCGTGAAAACAGTCCAGCAATCGGAAGCGGGCGTTCGCAATTTGCATAATCTATGCAGGCAAGACACATGAATCCATTTTCTAACACGTCTGCGAAAAGAGTCCACAAGCCCAGTAACGCGCGTTGGCACAGCTAAATTTGCATACGGCACTGATAAAGGTCGCTTGCCTCGGCGGGTTGGCTGGCGGTAAAATGTTGCGAGTCTGGTTAATTCCGTGAACACTACAACGTGACGTTGGTTTGGGTGTACGTCACTCTACGTGTGCTCTTTGTGCATGCGAGTCGCATCGCGGGCGTGTCGCGTTCACATTGAAGTCGAATTTGTTTTTGCAATGTGAACAGTCCATAAAAAGATCGGATTTACTTACTAGCCATGTATTTATTAAATACTACAACTAATTTAATATCTATTTCATGTTATTTAAAATAAATCATGATAAAATCAAAATTCTGATTTTCATCGTGATAGTAAATTTTTGCAAGATTTACCACCCCTACATGCAACCTTTCATCACCAAGCCACTGAAATAGACTTACCCAATCGTGTAGCAAATGCATATGAATTTACTCAAACAAAAATACCCTTCAACCCCCACAGAGACAATGTAGCAAACATTATCAGAAAATAATGATGGCTAATTTATGCTAACACTGCAGCTCTGTTTTCCTTTTGGCTTCGACGTGATAGTCTGAGAAACATAATAGGGCATAAGAGTTAGCCCCACTGTGATGTCATAATTCACTCAAATGGGCTCTTTGCACAAATCCACTACTTCCTGAACTTAATACCACTCCTTCATTCAGAAGGGCTCACTCACTGCCATTTTTTTGGAAATAGATTGATCAATAAAAATGTACAGTGGTACTGCAACTGTGACCTGACTTAGGGGCGTTTTGAGATATGAGCTTTTGCTGGACCAATTTATTTGATTGTTTTTCATTTTTTTCTTTTGTGTCTCACACTAAAATGGCTGCAGTTAGTAAGCTTCACAACAAGCAGCAGTTGGGAAAATAAATGAAGAAAATTACACTTTTTGTTCTATTTAACCAAACCACATTTACTTTCGTAGAATCGTACACTAGCTTTTTATGCTAGCACATAATGCAAAATGCCATAGGCAGGCTAATAAAAGTAGCATCAGTGTTACGGTTTTACAACTGTGAAACAACTTATATTTGAACACAAGCAAGAGCAACACATGCAGACAGAGCATACAACAATAGTCACAGGCATATATTCTTTATCCTCTGTGAAAAAGGACTACCCAGTAATAATATTTCCTCTTCAGTGTGTCTGTATGTATTCTACTGCCCCCTGGTGGCCAAGGCACACACACCAGATTGAGCAGCACAATGCCCTTTGAGTTATCAGGCTGCACCAGCCGTTTAAATTCTTTACGTTCTATACGTTGCATTGTCCATAATGTCTCCAGACTCTGGACGCCAGTCCGGCGTACACCGAGGAGGAGCTGCAGCGTTTTGAGGCAGAGATCCGTGACAAGGAAGAGGAGCTGAAGAGGAGGGCGGACAAGCTACGGCAGGAGCAGGAGCTGCTGAAAGAGAGAGGAAAAGCCCTGGAGGCCCAGAGGAGGGAGTACCAGCAGGTACCTTGGCTGCAATGACATCCTCCGAGCTTACGTGAAATCATCACAAGCGTGACTAGAATGTGGTTGTTCTAGGCCGTGCTGGAGATGTCGCAGAGGCAGAAGCAACCGGCAGCTGACGGACAGCCGCCGGCCGGGCCTCAAGGAGAGCTTCAGTTCCAGCCCCCACAACATGAAGATAAAGGTGAGTACGCGACACTAGAATGGTGAAGGCGTCAAACCACGAAGAAGTCATACTTCTAGTTAAAAAACAAAAAAAACAATGCAGGTAGTCCTCAAGTTACAAACATTCGCAGATACGAACAAAGGCTGACTGATGTCTATAAAAGCTGCATTTTGCGTGCAAGTTAATAATTAAGTGCGCACCACATCATACATTATGGTACAGTATTGTACTGTAGTGCCCCTCTCTGCCACAACCCCGCCCGAGCAGCATCGTCCCATTTGCGCATTTCAACTACCTCTCTGTCCAGTAATGAACGGCACAGGAGCCACGACACACACACTCTTCATACACTCGATATTGGCGCCACACTGAGTACATTTCAGAGGCTCTCCAGGAGGATAGTCATGAAAAGCAGCCCTCAGTTGTTTTCTTTATCGGCGTAGTAGCAAATCATACAATATTTTGTTCAGCTTCGAAATCAATTGAATCTGACTCGGCGTTGCCATCGTGACTCGTCATACGCACCAATCACAATTCATGTGCACTTCAGGGACAGTCGGAAAACATAGTTTCATGAGACCGTTACACCCAATATGTAATGCATTCCACTTCCGCCTCACCTGAACTCAACTCAATAACTCCTCCACCATCTACGTACAGTAAGCATATCTATTTTGTTTTTATTGCATTGTACTGTGTAAAAAATGTAATGTACTGTGTGGAAAAGTGATTCAGATAAGGGATGGTGGATGGATAATAAAAATGTAATGTATGTTTTTTAAATTTAATTTATGTACTGTATAGAATAATGTCACAATACCAAAATGTTGACTTCTTCACTGCTTAAAATACTTGAATACCGGTACTGAAATGGTACCTCGAGAAAAATCTAAAACATCAGCAAAAGCAGCAAAATTATCACTGACAAAATAACTTAAAATAATTTTTATCTTTAAATCTATTTGCTATAGCTTATCCGGGGTCAGGTTGCGGTGGGTAGCAGCTTTAGGAGGGAAGCCCAGACTTCCCTCTCCTCAGCCACTTCGACCAGCTCTTCCGACGGGATCCTAAGGCGTTCCCAGGCCAGCCGGGAGACATAGTCGCCCCCGTGGCCTTCCGCCGGTGGGACATGCCCGGAACACCTCTCCAGGGAGGCGTCCAGGAGGCATCCAAACCAGATGCCCGAGCCACCTCAACTGGCTCCTCTCAATGCGGAGGAGTAGCGGCTCGACCCTGTGTCCCTCCCGGATGACCGAGCTTCTCACCCTATCTCTAAGGGAAAGCCCGGACACCCTGCGGAGAAAACAAATTTTGGCCGCTTGTATCCAGGATCTTGTTCTTTTGGTCACGACCCACAGCTCGTAACCATAGGTGAGGGTAGGAAAGTAAATAGACCGGTAAATCGAGAGCGTCACTTTTTGGCTCAGCTCCTTCTTCACCACAACAGACCGATACAGAGTCCGCATCACTGTAGACGCTGCACCGATCCGCCTGTCGATTTCCCGCTCCATCCTGCCCTCATTCGTGAACAAGACCCCAAGATACTTGAACTCCTCCACTTGGGGCAGGACCTCATCCCCGACCCGGAGAGAGCACGCCACCCTTTTTCGACTGAGGACCATGGCGTCGGATTTAGAGGTGCTGATCCTCATTCCAACCGCTTCACACTCGGCTGCGAACCGCTCCAGCAAGAGTTGGATATCACGGCTTAATGAAGCCAACAGCACCACATTATCTGCAAAAAGCAGAGATGCAATACTGAGGCCACCAAACCGGACCCCCTCAACGCTTCGCTGCACCTAGAAATTCTGTCCTTAAAAGCTATGAACAGAATTGGTGACAAAGGGCAGCATTGGTCCAACCCTCACTGGGAACGAATCCGACTTACTGCCGGCAATACGGACCAAACTCTGACAATGGTCGTACAGGGACCGAACAGCCCGGATCAGGAGGCTCGGTACCCCATACTCCCGAAGCTCCCCCCACAGGACTCCCCAAGGGACACGGTTGAACGCCTTCTCCAAATCCACAAAACACACTCCGATGCACCCTTCGAGGACCCTGCCAAGGGTGTAGAGCTGGTCCACTGTTTCAAGGCCAGGACGAAAACCACACTGCTCCTCCTGAATCCGAGATTTGACTTCCCGGCGGACCGTCCTCTCCAGCACAACTGGATAGACCTTACCAGGGAGGCTGAGGAGTGTGATCCCTCTATAGTTGGAACACACCCTCCGGCCCCCCTTCTTAAAAAGGGGGATCTGCCAATCCAGGGGCACTGTCCCCGATGTCCACGTGATGTTGTAGAGGCGTGTCAACCATGACAGCCTTACAACATCCAGAGCCTTTAGGAACTCCGGCCGGATCTCATCCACCCCCGGGGCCTTGCTACTACCTCAGTGACTTCGACCCCAGAGATATAGGGGAGCTCATCTCGGAGGCGTGTTGGTGGAATTGAGGAGGTCTTCGAAGTATTCTCCCCACCGATTCACAATGTCTCGAGTTCGAGGTAGGCAGCACCCCATCTCCACTATACACAGTATTAATGGTGCACTGCTTTCCTCTCCTGAGACGCCGGATGGTGGACCAGAATTTCCTCGAAGCCGTCCGGAAGTTGTTTTCCATGGCCTCACGGAACTCCTCCCATGTACGAGTTTTTGCCTCAGCGACCACCGAAGCTGCATTCCGCTTAGCGAGCCGGTACCTGTCAGCTTCCTCTGGAGTCCCACAGGCCAAAAAGGCCTGCTAGAACTCCTTCTTCAGCGTGATGGCATCCCTTAACGCTGGTGTTCACCAGTGGGTTCGAGGATTGCCGCCACGACAGGCACCAACCACCTTATGGCTACAGCTCCGATCAGCCGCCTCACCAATGGAGGCGCGGAACACTCAGGCCCACTCGGACTCAATGTCCCCCACCTCCCCTGGAACAAGGGAGAATTTCTGCCGGAGGTGGGCGTTGAAACTCTTTCTGACGGGATTCTGCTAGACGTTCCCAGCACACAATACATTTGGGTTTTACCTGGTCTGACCGGCATCTTCCCCCACCATTGGAGCAAACACACCACCAGGTGGTGATCAGTTGACAGCTCCGCCCCTCTCTTTACCCGAAGTGTCCAAAACAAGCGGCCGCAAGTCCGATGACACGACTACGAAGTCGATCATCGAACTAGGGCCAAGGGTGGTCCTGGTGCCAAGTGCACATATGGACACCCCTATTTTTGATTATGGACAATCCGTGACAAGCATAGAAGTCCAATAATAGAACACCACTCGAGTTCTGATCGGGGGGGCCGTTCCTCCCAATCACGCCCCTCTAGGTCTCACTGTCATTGCCCTCGTGAGCGTTAAAGTCCACCAGCAGAACGAGGGAGTCCCCAGGGGGAGCGCTCTCCAGCACACCCTCCAGGGACTCCAAAAAGGGTGGGTACTCTGAACTGCTGTTCTGTGCATAAGCACAAACAACAGTCAGGACCCGTCCCCCCCACCCGGAGGCAGAGGGAGGCTACCCTCTCCTCCACCGGGGTAAACACCAACGTACAGAGGCCAAGCCGGGGGGCAAGAGAGTCAAACCCCTCTCGAGAGGATTGGCCCAAGCTGTGTGTGGAGGAGAGTCCGACTATATCTAGTCGGAATTTCTATGCCTCACACACCAGCTTGGGCTCCTTCCCCGCCAGAGAGGTGACATTCCATGTCCCAAAAGCTAGCTTCTGTAGCCGGGGATCGGACCGCCAAGGTCCCCGCCCTTGGCTGCCGCACAGCCCACTATGCACCCGTCCCCTTTGGCCCCTCCCACCAGTGGTGAGCCCATGGGAAGGGGGACCCACGTTTCCTCTTCGGGCTGTGCCCGACCGGCCCCATGGGTGCAAGCCCGGCCGGCCACCAGGCACTCGCCAACGAGCCCCACCTCCAAATTATTTATATTTTTTATTAATTCAAAATATTAGGACATATATACTGTATGTGCTTTCACATTGCATGCCATATTCTTGAAGTACTGTATTTGACTGCATTGGATGTCATCCGTTTGTAATACAGTGGCACTGATGACTCAATGTAACGTTGCTTAAGTGTGTGCGCATGTCTCTGCTCTTCTTCATTACGCTCCCAATTAGTCAAATGTGTAATCAAATACTACAAACTGGGAACAAAATAATTCACACTCGACTTATTTTTTAAGGGAAGTGTCAAAAATTGAGTCACAACCTGTCGCCCTGTCGGTCATCTGGGCTTTTTCTATGCATACCTGTGATTTCCTACTGTGTGCCTGTTCATTGAACGCACCATGAGTCCACTGCAGGGCCAGGAGTGATTGTTGCTTTTTCCTTTTGCTTCTTCGCGAAAAACATTTGCTCTTGTTACAAAACGTCATGTCTGTTGGCTTGCTGTGGCTGTCTGCCATGTAAGAAAACAAAGTTCCATATGAGTGAACAGCCAGCAAGCGTTTCAGTGTTCAATGCATGAAGCCTTAACTCGTTATGCTTCTCAACGAAGAGGGCACGGCCAGCAAGTGCTTCAGTGTTCAGTGCGTGAAACCATCTTCCTGAGCCCTCTCGCACACAAGCTGAAAGAGGCGTTTTCCACATATCGGTACACAAGTGGCCATGCGTGTATGTGTACCCGCCTTAAAACAGAGTTGGCGGGCTGTCTTGTATTTATGTAAGAACTGGTGCGGTACTAGTACTGGCATCCCGTGCAACACTAGTATAGAAAGTGTATTTATAAGGTATATAATTTATTTTGTTTAATGGATTTTTTACATATTTTTATTTAAATATATATTTTTTATTATAAAATTACATTTTGTAACAAAATTTAATGTGATTCGATTTACAATTTTTTTTTGACTTTCCAGCAACTTTTCGGAACCCATTGTGTTCGTAAGTTGAGGACAACCTGTACCTTAAATAATTTTCCAAGTAAATAAATACAACATAATACAAAACTAATAATGTAAATAAATCAATACATTTAAAAAAAACATCTTTAAAGATAGAAAATAAAATTACAATAAAATAAATGTAACAACTGGTGAAATCTCGAAGCTTCGGAGCGAGGACAGCATAGTATATAAAAATTTTATATGAATACACTGTAGTCAGAATTCCCTTTTCAAAAATAAGATAAACTAAGACAATATTGAATAAATATTAAAATGATTGGGAATGATGGGAACATTAGATGATGCACACAAATATTTACACGTAGGAAAAAATAACAGTAATAAAATATGTGAAAATATAATAAGCATAGGAAGTCAAAATTCCATAAAAAAATTAATAAATAATGCAAAATAATTGAAACAATAAAAAATAAATTCAATAAATATATGTATAAAATAATGCTGTTTAAAAGTAATATAATATACAACTGTCAATGAGTATGTTGAAGAGCATGTTGTATCAAAAAGTGTACCCTTGCCCCAGAAATTAGGTTTAGGATATGTTTAGATTTTACTATTACAGTCCTTTACTCGTTTGCATAACTTTTATTAAATTTGGTTTACTCACTGACTTACCACGCATTTTTTTTGAGTGGATAGTACCCCCAAACAAATACTAACTGCAACCCCCCTCCCCCTTTTTGCTCTTTGCAGCACCCCTAAAACTGATCGTAGAATCACCTCTGTTTAGAACTAAATGAAAAAAATACTGTATATAAATACTAAAATAACTAGAAAATGTATCAATTATGCAAATATTAAAATAAATACAAAAAATAATCAAATGAAAGTAAACAATCTATTGTTGGTTCTGAAACCAAGAGCAATAAGAAGGTGGCTCTTGCTGGTTTTAACTCTGATAATCAATTAGCAAATGAGTTTAATACGTTTTATCACAGGTTTGACTATTTTGATTTTAGCAATGTGATTTTTAAACCTGAAAAACAAATTATCTTGCCTTGGCCATGTTCCGTTTGATGTCTCTTCTGTGCCTAAATCTTTTAAACATTCTAAAGTCGGAAAAACCCCGGGCCCCGATTTAATATGAGTGGTCGACCAATTTGTTCCTGTGCAAAACTAGCACCTATTTTTTATTACATCTTCCAGCTCTCTTTTGACCAGCAGAGGGTGCCGAGATGCGGGAAGCAGTCCACAGTGATACCTGTGGCTAAAAGTAATCACCCGACTTCAGACCCGTGGCTCTAACTTCCCTTGTTATGAAGTGTTTTGAAAAACTGATAAAGACAGATCATCTTGCAAAGATTGAACATCTACTTGACCCCTTACAGTTTGCCTATTAATTGTATTCAATCGATTAACAATATAAATCTAGATTTTAACTGTAGGCTGGATTCTTGATTTATTAATTTTTTTTAACTGCCAGAACGCAGAGAGTGAAGGTGAATGGATGCATGTCGGTCGAGCTGTCGTCTTCCACTGGATCTCCACAGTGCTGTGTCCTTTCCCGTCTCCTCTATATTCTTTATACTGACGATTGCCGCAGTGGGCATGAGAACAGATTCATGTTGAAATGTGTAGATGATTCTGTAATAGTCAGTCTCCTTAAGGACAATGAGGATTCCCATGGCCCTGTGGTTGAAGATTTTGTGGATTGGTGTGATAAGGCCTTCCTGCAATTAAATGTACAAAAAACTAAGGAAATGTGCATTGATTTCAGAAAGCAAACCATTATTAAAGGCCAGACAGTAGACACTGTTGAGAGCTATAAATATCTTGGGACAATAAGTTAAATTTGACTTGCCACTCAGACAATCTTAAAAAAAAAAAGGGCCAGCAACTTTCCAAGTTCCACATCAATACGTGCTTGATGATTTGATTTTATAAATCATACATTGAATCTGTGTTGACTTTCTCTCTTCTCTGCTGGTTTGGCAACCTTAACACCAAAAAATGGACTGAGCAAAAATAATTAATACAAGCAGTAAAATATTGGGAGTTCATCTAAGCTCACTTACAGATTTGTTCAACAAGCATGTATCGGGAAAAGCCAATGCCGTTCTTTCGGATGACTCCTATCCTTTATATCTTGAATTTGAGATGTTGCCGTCTCGATCTCGGTTTAAATTTCAGAGGATTAAAAGCAACAGGTACGAGCATTCCTTTGTCCCTTCAGCCATCTCTCTCTTGAACTCCGGTCGGGAGAGGAGTTGTACCTGATTGATTGACAGTTTTTGTTGAATTGCTTGATTTGTTATGAGTATGATATTTATGCAGAAATTGCTGTTTGCACTGATTGCACCTTCCCCGTCATGTATGGGCGTTGCTTCGGTCGTGTTGATTCTTGTGCCAGTATACACTGTATATATTTTTTTAAACCTTCTATGCT
Source organism: Leptonotus elevatus (assembly GCF_054856555.1). Lineage (NCBI taxonomy): Eukaryota > Metazoa > Chordata > Actinopteri > Syngnathiformes > Syngnathidae > Leptonotus > Leptonotus elevatus. Next base: position 31,001,709 of record NC_141239.1, on the reverse strand, counting down.
CCTTCTTTATGTTTTGTTTGTCTTAAATGTTGTTCACTGCTGGATGCAACAATAATTGCCCTGTAGGGACACAAATAAATTTGAACTTGATCAAAAAAATGCCGAAATCCAATTGTTGGTGGTGTTGTGTGAAATGTCCAAGCACTTTGCAAGAGCTCAGTTTTTTTTTTTCGAAGCTGAGAAAATGACCGAGTCCACTTCAAGCAAACTTTGACATGCTGTGTGAAAACAGCTTTTGCCTTTACAGATGGTATAGGTTTTACAATAGCGAAACCAAATACTATTTCTATTCATGTTATTTACTATTAAGAAAAGTGTTTCGGCGTTTTGTTGTAACGTCCCACTCAAGTTGTTGAGTAAGTCTCCTTTTGTCTCGGCAGGAAAAGTTGCTGTTGTGGAAAACGTTGAAGATGCCCAAGTGCGGAATAACCTGCCTGCCGAACCGCCACAGAACCTGCCTGCACACACTTGAGCAACACAAACACACACACTACTTTGATGTGCACTGATATACATTAGGGGTTGTACAAACGAGTCGACTTGACTACTCCACAGTGGCGTTTAGAGTGCGTCGTCGTCTAGTCGCTAATGACGTGTTTTTGGCTTGGCAGAGCCGCTTGCTGCAACAGCTGAGTGTATTGTATGTGATTTAACATATGCAGAATGTCCCAAAAGTCACCATACTTTTTTTTTCTATTTCCATTTACAGTAGGTAGTCGTTTTTGTAAGCTAGTTATTTCCTTTCCCATAGCTCGATAATGACATTGGAGCATTTCAGTGCCAGTTTGAGACTCATTATGGCCGTCACACTACTTCACCGCACACGGAAGGTCTTCTGTTTGAAGATTCCAGATAGACTTTTCCTCTACAAGTTCGTCTTGTAGCACGCCTTGCGCTGCATGGTGTAAGAACTGATCATGTTTGAGGAACTTGACAGCCCTCCTTCGTTATATCGCGGCTCACTTATTGCGGGTTAAGTACATCTTAGATTTTTTTTAAATTGTACATTACAGTACGGTAAAATTGCTCAACTGTATATTTTCAGTTTATTAAACATTAGCAAAATGAATATACAGTTAGAACAAATTTTAATCCTTAACAGGTGGTTTAGCAAGAGTAGTGATTACCAACCAGTGTGATGTGAGAGATCATCAGGTATGCTGTGAGAAAATATCCAAGTCAATTATTTTGAGCCAAAAAATATTTATTTTTTATTAAAAAAAAAGAAGGTTTTTGTTAATTTAGCTATACCTGCTACTTAGAGTAACAGGCCGAACAATCAGATGCTCAGCCACTAACTAGTTGAGAGAATGTACATAATTAACCTGTATGGCCACATTTTGTGAATCGTTTTGCAAAGTGGTGTGCAGTGAAATTTTTTTCTGATGTGAAATATGTGCATTGGCCCAATAAAGTTGGCAAACACTGAGCTAGAGGGAGGATAGAAACAGCCGCTTGTGCTTTCAGCAATAACAATATCAAAATACAGTAAACGGTTAATTTTTCCACACCTGTTACAGGTTTCGCCACTACAAGCCTTCTATTAGACCTTTCTCAAAACGTTTAACTTCCATGTCATTCAAAAGGCTAGACCTGTCTTTGAAAAGGATACACACATTAATAGTTATAGTTACTCCAGTATACGTTGTGTACTATTGCAACCACAAGTGCACAAAAAAATAATACCTACATCTCACAGTGTACTGTATTGATGGTGATGAAATGTAGGCATTTGAAATAAAACAATCACTTTTTTACTAGTAAACCCCTGCGATAAAAAAAAAGGGCTTCCTATACGTGTTGGAGCATTGTAACGAGTCACAACCATAAAGATCCTCAAACTGGTGCTGAACTGCAATCGGGGACGGAAAAACTTCTTGCCAAGCGGCAATTTGACAATGCTGCTCAGTGCAACTGCAAAAGCTAAGCTGTCAAATGCTGGTGGCCTCACGTGTGTTTGACTGAAACGTCAAACCAAATATACAAAAAGGAAGTCTGTAGTAACTTTTCGGACACCTTGCATTTCTGAATGTGCTGGAAAGAGCAAGCAAAAGCTGCATGCTCGAGTGGGATTTTGAATGCAATTATTTGCAAATGCCCACCATGCAGAACCCGCAGCTGTGGTGAGCCCAGAACAAGGCCAGGTTTCCCCGTTTGACCAAGCTGTGCAAGCGTCATCTGATTCTCCCAGCAGCAGCCGGCAAGCACACCGAACAAGATTTCTGCTTACCATGTCCATGTTCCGACCTTGCTCTTATTGCAAAGTATTCACTCCTCCTAAATCGTACTTTACTGTGAAAATATTGACGTCATCAGCGACTAGTCTTTCGTGACTTTGCAACTTTCATCACGTTAATGTCGACTTAATTAAAGGGGCATGATTTAAGTTTCTGAGTTTTTGCAGATTTGTCGACCCCTCTGGCGAAAAGCGAAATAGAAGCGAGCGATGTGCACGCGGCCAGTGCGCCGAGACGTACGTTAGTCGGTATGCGGTAGTTTTATTGTGCATTGCTCATCATAAATAGACCCTACCGCATTTTCGTGACGAGGTCTTATCTTTTTAGCAAGAAGAAAGCAAGCTGTGCGTCCCGTTTCACCCTCTTAGGTCTCTCCACCTGTTGAACGCTGCTCCAATATTGATCCGCGTCCTCCCGCGACGCTTGTCCGATTTCAATTTTGCCGTTTTGTCACACTAGACCGTGGTCGGGGGACGCAGGGGAGATTTTTCTCTCCAGGGTCGGAGTCGCCTTCTAGGAATACTCCCGTTGCACGTCGCCAAAGTTTTGGCCCGATGGTCGAACAAAATGAGCCACTGGGAGACGGAGGGTCACACTCCAGTCTTGGTTAATTCTTGTTTTGACCCTTTTACATCCCCTGTCGCGTACACTTGTCTTTCCACGCTGGCGTCCACACACTTCGGCTTTCCCGCCTCCTTCAGTCACACACAAGCAATCTTTACGCTTGCAACACAAGACTTCTCTCTTCTTTGTCTTGCGTGGAGTCTCTGTAGATGTTTGGGAGGTATTGAGTGCGGGCCTCTTCAAATCCATCTTGAATTAGCTGTCCGTGAACAATTGCGAACACTGCTGCGGAGCGAGATAGCATGCACGCGCCTGACGTCACGCTCAGACAGAAACCAAACCCTCATTATTATTTGACTACAGGAAAAATAGGGGCTACGTGTGCAGCCGTTGTGCCAAAATAGTGCCTCCTGTCCATTATACAATTTTTAAAACGTGTGGGTTAAAAATACGGTTATTTTAACACTCAAACTTGAATCATGCCCCTTTAAAAAAAAAAGAAAGAAAAAAGTTGTGCAACCCCTACAACATGAAGAATTGCATTGAAACTATTGTAAGTGTTCTTTTGCTGTGGTGAGATTAAAGATGTTCTGTTTTATTCTGGGTTGCTGTAATTTTAAATAAATTCTTAATTTATGTCCAAAAATGCGCTTTATTGATTTATTAACATTTTTTTAAAGTCCAATTGATGTTTGAAATTGATCCGTTTATAATATTTGCGACAATTGCACCGTACAGATTATTTGTAAATAACTGCTTCACGTCATGAGCCCCCCAACCCAAAAACCCTCTCTGGTAGTGAAGGAGCTGAGCTGGTGTATGAGGTTTGGAAGCTCCGACCGAACACTCATCTATGGTCACGAGCTGTAGGTCATGACCCAAGAATGAGCAGATGAAAATAATTTCCTCCGCAGGGTGCCCTTGAGAGTTGAAAAGTATACGTCATTTGCCTTCTTCCTCATGGAGACTAAGCCCTTCTCTCATGTGAAGTAACTTTGAAATATACGAGTCACGACAAAAGCATACAGTATTTGAACAGTAAATTGTGCAAAATAGATTGAAATAAAAAAGTTCAAACCTTTAATGGTGCCACTGAAGTGAACGTGTTGAAGCAAAAGCGAGGCCAGCGTTGGCTTGTGACGTCATTTTCCAGGTGATGAAGATGCAGGGAGAGTGACAGGAAGTGGTCAGGTGCACAGAGATGTCAAACTCATGGGCGGAAAGTGTTGAGTTTGGGCTTCAAAGTAAGAGGGCACACTTAAGTTGTAGATGTTACACATTCATTTTAGGATTATGGAACAATGAAAATGATCATTTCAATTCATAAAGTGCTTGCATGTAAATGTAAAATGTGCTAAAATAAAAACAAGTAAAAGTTTATTCTTCATTCTTGAGTGAGGTGTGCTGAATGTGGCCTTGATTTGACTGTATTTTGTTCTCTGTTCACATTAAATGATAAGAAACAGAATTGTTAAATACACAGAGGCAGGCGTGTCGCATATTGACAGATTTCTAAAGTTGGACAGTAATAAACTGGTAGTTTTGCTGAAAACTTGATTTTTAAGTAACCAGCTGACTTGAATAAATGAATCAAATAATTCAAAAGGCTCACTCAAAGTGGATGCAGAGTGAGGACATTTAAGTAATGAATTTCAAATCTCTGCGCATTAATATAATATCTAGTCTAACGCGGATTTGCAGCCATAAAACACTCTTATTGTGACATCTTCCCCGGATGTAGCCTTCGTGCAGAACGTGGAATTGACACACCTCCCGGGTACCGTCGCTCCCATCTCGGAGGAAGGAGATGTGGATGTGGAGCAGGCTGCTAAGTAACATCACCGGGCTGGAACCGTGGACAGCCTCCTGCTACTCTGCCACCGGCCGAGACTGAGGCGGGAGGGCCTCCTTTTCAACTCGTTCTCGGTGGACCATGACACGGGTAAGAACGAGAAGCCGCCGCGGCGGCTCCAGCGGGCCCCGGAAATCATCCTCCTCATTTTCACCATCATCATCATCATCATCATCATCATCGGCGACGGTGGCGGCTGTTCGACAGTCCAGCTGTTTTATATGGGCGGGAGGGGCGGTCGAGTGGGGAAGAAACGTCGGCATATTTGTCCCAAACAACCATTTTCCACCATTTTGAAATGTCACAATGTCTTAATTAGGCCTCGTCTTGGCGACAGGATGATTGACACCTCCCAGGGTTACGCTACGTCTGGGACCGTTCGACGAACCAACCCTTCCTCCTTGGCAACAAGAACACCCTGACAGCCGTAATTTCTCACAAAATGTCGTCTTATGGGGGGGCTATGAACGCCGCCAACGCCATTCGAGACGTCTTTTCGCGCGCATGCACGAGTCTCATCATGACGCACGCGCCTCGCCTGCCTCTCCACCGCCACCCTTCCCTCTATTTCACGCTCTCGGCGGAGGTATCGCGAGATTCCACTTTAAGTGGGCACTTCCTGCCTCTGGATTTTACAAACACATTAAGCCTGGTGGATGGGTAATTAAAATGTTGCTTGGCTGACTTCCTGTATGTCTACAGTCAAACCCGAGAGTTCCGAATTTGCTTATATACTGATTTTTTTTTAGCCTATCCTGAAAAACTCACCTATTTGTTGTTTTTGTGCTTGAGCCAAAGCAAATGTATTACATTGGCGCAATCTTGTGGCATCTTGACGCCAAGGAACTACAAGGTGTGTCAGAGAAGATATAGATGTAGATGTATTTCAAGCAAAAATCGCAAGTTTTCCCTTCATTGTGGGGCTAAACGATCAAACAGCACATCATAAGAAGAGAAGAGCCCGTGAGTATCCGACACCTCCTGACCGAGTAGTACATCGGCGTGCTGCAGTGATCGTCCTAACGTAATGTTTTATGGGTCATCAAGGTAACCCGTTTTGAAGATGTGGACAACATCAAGATAGCCGCGATGATGAAGATGCCGACATCAGGCATGGCTCAGAAGCCTTAGACTCGAGGGAATTACTTCCAATAGGAAAACTTGTAGTTCCTATGATGCCAGTCTTGGAACTTTTCTGACATATCCCGTACACAGACACCAGTGAGGAGATTCATCCAGACAAAAGTAATGCTTTGCTATAAGGATGTTCGATACCACCAGTACCCGTATGCATACTCAAATCTTGAGTAGTCACTGATAACAAGTACCGATAGCACTAGTACTTTTTTTTTTTAATTCAGCGATAGATAAATTTAAAGAAAGACCTACATATCCCAATATAGCATTTTCCTTAAAATTGCGTGAAATTAATGGCAATTTTCTATTCTTCTAATTTCTAGTGTCTGATCGTAAAACAGCCACAGAAGTATCGGCCACCGACGTGAGTACCGATATCTTGAAAAAATGCTATGTATCGGCCCGACACGATACTTGGTATCAGCAGAGCTGGGCAAAACCGTCGTTTCATTGGCCCATCACTGATGTCCAACTTTCGACGAGTGCTTTATGATGCGAAGCCCAGAAAAAATACACGGACTGAGCAGCGACTACTGAAGCAGATTTTACGTCCGTCGATCCGCGTCATTCCGTGTATTTGTACGAGGCTTTGCATCATAAAACACTCGCTTTTTTGGGTAATGTTTTTGTTGTACTAAAAATATTTTTTTCTTGAAAAGACAAAAAAAATAATCTTGTAAATTACAAGTTTGTCTTCAGAAATAAATGCTGTTTTCACTTAAAAAAAAATAAAAAAAATTATTGTAATACATTTTTCTCTCACAATACTAAGAAAAAATACAAAAAATCATTGCGAATATTTGCTGTATAAAATACAACTTTTGTTCTTGCAATGTTATGAAGGTTTTTGAAAAAATACAACTTTCTCAAGTAAAATTCAGACTTTTTCCCTCACAAGATTCTTTGTCCTGGAAAAAATAATTTTTTAAATCGTAACATTGTCACTTTTTTCAAAAATACCACTACCTTTAACTTGTTTTGTCGTTATGAAGTTCTAAAAAAACATTTTCCAACTTTTTTCATTTATATTTTTTCAAAGAAAAAACTTTTTTTTGTTGCAGTGTTGCAATTGTTCTCTTAAAAAAATCTAACTTTTTCAATATTAAATTTTTGCATGTAACATTCAGAATAATTTTCTCGAAATTACACATTTTCTCATGACAATATTTTATTCTGATAAACTATTTGAAATATTTTTTTTATATTTTATATTTTTCTCTGAATTATTGCAACTTTTTCGCAATGCAACTTATAACTTTCAAAATACTTTCTAGAAAAATAACTACATTTCAAATCCTGTCAAAGTTTATATTACAACTAGGGGTGTGAATTGCCTAGTACCTGGCGATTCGATTCGCATCACGATTCATAGGTCACGATTCCATTCTTTACCGATTAATCCCGATACAAATCTATAAATTGATTATTGCGATTTTTTATTGTTTTTACTCAAATATAGAAAAGTAGTGTGCCCTACGATTGGCTGGCAACCAGTTCAGTCCCAAAGTCAGCTGGGATAGGCTCCTGCACCCCGGCGATCCTAGTGAGGAATGAAATCAAGAAAATAGATGGGTGGATGGAAAATAAAGAGATAAAAGTATTAAACAAGTTTAAAGATGCTTTGTTTGCGATATTACTTTTTATTCATCATAATCACCTTTTTTTTCTCTCTCGTAGTTTCTCAATAATAATGTCGAGTGTGGGTAACACTGTATCCGAGCGTGTGTTTTTGTCCTTGCAGGTTCCTCTGTGGTATTGCTGAAGAACCTGGGTTGGGGTCCTCTTCCCACCCCCCCCAACCTTACCCCTTACTCTCCCGGACCACCTCTTCCCTTCCTCTCCCTCAACCAAACCCTAGACAGGCCTCAAGATGATGTGCGAGGTGATGCCCACCATCTCCGAGGACGGGCGGGGCGGAGGTGGCGGCGGCTCGTCCTCGCCGGCAGGATCTGGCAGCGGCCTCGGCGGAGGTATCGGAGGTGGCATCGTCGGTTATGGTAGTCGGGACACCCGCGGCGGCAGTGGCGGGGATGAAGGAGGCAGCACGGGCAACCTGGAGTCGTTGATGGTCAACATGCTGACGGAGCGAGAGCGCCTGCTGGAGAGTCTGAGGGAGACCCAGGACAGCCTGGGAACGGCCCACCTGCGACTACGTGAGCTCGGACATGAAAAGGAGTCGCTGCAGAGGCAGCTGTCCATCGCGCTGCCACAGGTGAGAAGAAACCGCCCACCCTCCTATACAGAACAAGAAAAATGATGGCCGCATTAATTTTGGCAAATATTTTAATCTGAACAGTTGTAGTGATACAATATTAGTAATTTTTCGCATAGGATAAAAAATACATGCCAGTAAGTATGTTTATATCGTCTGTCTACATGTGTTTTCGCACCATTTGTTTTGAAACATCAGTTGATTAGAGGGTTACATCTACTGCTACATCGATGCTAGTTTCGTTAGCCTGTCTATGGTATTATACATTGCATGTTAGCATTAAGCAAGGGGACTTTCGATGTATGTATCTCAAGGCAACGCTTGTTCATGTGCAGCCTCAAAATATTTGTTACTGTTTAGAAGACCAGAGTCAGACCGGCGGGCCTAATAGCCCCAAATTCAGTGAGTTTGCCTTAGAGAGAGAACTAGCGCGAGTGAGAGGAGAGCTAAAAAGAGCAAAACAACACAGTGCGCAAATAATGATCATTTTGTGGCGCGTGCAGTATGTTACAAAATGGAGGCCGCTGGAAGTATGTAGAGAGGAGTGTGGAAAGTGTGTGATGCGCTTTGCACCAGCTTTTTTATTTTAACTTGGCCCAAAAATTCTCCCAGAATCCTTTTGGGCCCACAATTTGCCATCTGTCAGACAATTGTCCTGTTGTCTTTTTTTTTTGACTCCTGTTCTTTTCCTAAAAATAGGGGGGGGGGGGGGATTTCATGATTTAATTTGGCATGTATTCATCCACACCGCTGTCACTTGGGTTTCTGACCTGCCTTTTTTTTTGGCCGAGTTTACTTGTTAACCTGGATGACCAGATATGTAGTCTTTCGCTTTGTCTTATATATATATATATTTTTAGCTTAAACAAAAATAATGGCAATCACAAGTGCCATTTCATGACTTCAGTTGGCATTTACTCATCCACTGCGCTGCGACTCGGGCTTTTGTTTTTTACCTTGGTTTTTCGATTTAAATTTCTAGTCCTAATCCAATCAATTTCAAACAGCAGTCCCTTACCCAAGTCGGCATGTATTCACCTGCTTAAGCTGTGGCTCAGGTTTCTAACAGCATTACACGCACAATTAGACCTACACGTTGTCAAAATGTCGGACGAGCGTTAACGTCAGCTCAGGTCAATCCGAATGACTCGTGTGTGTGCATGGCGTGTCGCGCTGGTTCTTTGTTGACACATCGCCGTGGTTACCGGCGAGTCACACCAAAGGCAATTACACATAATTGCACAATTTGACAACAATTCAACTTGGCTGCTGTCAGTCAGTCAGGGCGCTGGCCCCTTTCCTGTCACCTCCGGGCGCTTCATTTTCATGCTGAAAACGCGCACACACACTCTTGGTTATTGCTCAATGAAAATTTCAGGCGCAACAGACTTCCTGTTAACGACTACTTGCAGAGTTTAAAGATACTTATTGATGTTATCATATATTTATAATTGATAATTTTGTTATATTTTTATTTAGAATGTATTGTTATTTGTTTGTTTTTAGCATTTATTTGTGATCAAAATGTGTGTGTCGGGGGGGGGCTCCAAATGTTGGAAAGAATAAGTACCGGTAGTCTCTCTATAAATGTGTGTAATACATATTTTTTAATTGGAATAAAAAACATGCCTCACAGTATGAAAGAAAGGGAGAACCTGTTTTGGATAACGCTATTGATAAATAAATTCCATACATTTAATTGTGGCCAGTGAAATAATACAGTACTGTAATTTTGAATATCGCCCTCTTGTGGCCCTCTGCAGGAATTTGCGGTTCTGACCAAAGAGCTGAACCTGTGTCGGGAGCAGCTGCTGGAACGCGAGGAGGAGATCGCAGAGCTCAAGGCAGAGCGCAACAACACACGAGTTAGTACACCTCTTATTCTACACGTTTTACATATTATATGGGTTTTTTAATAGGGTAATATGGATCATTTTCACATAATTTGATAATGGTAAACACAAGATATTGTTTGGAGATACCGTGTTAAACAGTTTTTTTCACCATGTCAGTTTTGGATCTGCAACGTGCACTTAGCAAGCTAGCTATGCCTACATCCTGAAAATACAATATCCCTTAAGGCAATCCCCTGTCACTGCTACTTTTTCATAGTTGTGTTGACTTCTTATTAACTCATTTGCTCACAAAAACGTATTTATATATTTTTTATATATATATTTTTTATGCTACAGAAGGCTTTGATGCTGCTTCTGAACTGAAGAGAATGCTTGACACAATGGTAGTTATTACAAAAAACGGCCAGCAGGTGGCAGCAGAGTAGAAAAGATCAACCAGGGCCATGTTGCAAAAAGCTCTTTCCCCCACTGTTTTAAACAGATTTGTCAATAAACAGATTTGTCAATATTGATGAAACTTAGCTATATTCTAATGCTAACTGCTGCAAAAACGGAAACTTAGAAATATACATTTTTTTCCTGATGAAAGAAGAGACTCTAATCTTTGTTTTGGTAGGTTCCATGTTTTTATAGCAATAGAACAATATTCTGTGGGCCTTGCAAAATCAGTCAAAATCCAGTAAAACAGCGGGGAGCGAAGGGGGTTGCTTCAGTGAAAATGGCTTGGAGTGAAGAAGCTAAAGGTTAAGCATATTTAAAAATAAAACCACAAGAGATGGAAAAGTACTATTACAAAGTATCGGTATTGGGCTGATACGATACCTTATTTTAAGATAACGGTGCACACGACGCCGGCCGATACTTGTGGCTGTTTTACGATCAGGAACTAAAGTCATACATGTCTGATAGGTGCCCAATAAAACGTACAACCACATGTTTTGTGGGATTATTTGTTTTGTTTTATTTAATTATTAAAATTCTTTTTATTGTGTGTTCTATACAAAATATGCATTTTATTAATAAATGGGAAAAAAAGATACTTGAAAATTGCCATAAATTTCATGCAATTTTAAGGAATAATACCATATGGGGATACATACAGTAGGTCTTTCTTTAATTTGATCTGTCATTGTTTCTTTTAAATTACATTATGTATCAAAATCACTATAGTATTAATACTTGGTATCTGTGATTACTCAAGCGTTGAGTACTCGCACTGGTATTGGTCTGAAAAAAAAATATATGTAATGAAGGCATTGTGTCATTGTTGTAGCTGCTTCTGGAGCACCTGGAGTGTTTGGTGTCCCGTCACGAGCGTAGCCTGCGGATGACGGTGGTGAAGCGTCAGGCACAGTCCCCCGCAGGAGTCTCCAGCGAGGTGGAGGTCCTCAAGGCCCTCAAGTCCCTGTTCGAGCATCACAAGGCCCTGGACGAGAAGGTCCGTGAGAGGCTGCGCGTGGCCCTGGAGCGAGTGGCGACGCTAGAGGACGAGCTGCAGACGTCCTCGCAAGAAGTCAGTCCCAAGTCGTGTCCGCTGGACCCTGACGGGATCCTTGCATGTGGTCCTGAAATCTTAATGTTGTTGTTGTAGGTGGTCTCTCTACGCGAGCAAATCAAACGACGACAGCAGGGACTCGACAAAGAGGTCTGTTCAGTGACACACACACACACACACATACAAAAATCAGTGTACATTATGAGATGATGGGAATGTGAACAATGGTCTAATTAACCTAATTAAAGACCTATGGTGTAGCTGCGTATAATAGGGGTGGGAATCTTTGAATGTCTCACGATTCGATTCGATTCCGATTTTTTGGTCTGGGTTTGGGTTCAAAATCGATTGTAGATTAAGAACGGAATTGTAATGATCTACTCCATTCTGACTCGTTAATGCTAATTAGGACGCTACTCGCGGCACTTTTATCACTCAAAAGAACGGCTCCACGCTGAAAAAAAATAAAAAAATATTGGAATAACTTGATCGTGACTTTTTCCTTCTACTCTCTAATGTGGCTACAACTTAACAGTGTATTAGACCGCGTGGAACCACACTGCCCCTCAGTGGCCAAACCGAGTACAACATGAACAGCGCTCCAAATAAAGGCACACACAGACAAAGGCAAGACCGTATAAAATAATTTAAATAAAATCTATTTTGGGACTTTTAAAATCGATTCTGAATCGTACTAAATGAGAATCGCGATTCTTATGAGAATCGATTTTTTGGCACACCCCTAGCGTATAAGTAAATCCCTTCCCTTCCTGTTTGTGATGAACATGTGAAATATTTATCTCCTGTCGTGCCAGCGGCTTCCCAACGGGCCGTCGTCCATCTTGGATGATGGCGAGGTGGACCGGCAGCGCGAAGGCGAGATCGAACGACAGCGATCGGAGTTGGGGCAGCTTAAAGAGAGGCTGGCGCTCATGTGCAGACAGGTACCATGTTACAACTAATACTGTATATACACTATAGTGTAGGTGTCATATAGTGTTTATACTGTAGAGTTCTAGTGCCAGGTAGAAGAGATTTCAGTGACGTAATCTTTCTGTTGCTTGACAGGTTGGTGAGATCGAGGAGCAGCTGACGTCTGCCAGGAGAGAACTGACGCGATCAGAGGAAGCCAACCACAAACTGCAACGAGACGTCAAGGAGGTCACTTGACATTTCACGAAAAAAATTCTGACACGTTTTGGTCAAACAACATGTACTGGACACCTTTTTGAAAACCTAACCCTACCCTATCCCTGTCTTGAAACCTTAACTCAGCTTTATTTGGAAATTTTAAATATGTCTGAAAACCCTACTTTTAAACCCTTGCCCTGCCTCTTGTTTAAAACCCTAACTCAGTCATGACAACTATTTTTGAAACCCTAACCCTCATTTGAAACCCAAACCCCGGCTTGAATCCGTAACCCAGACTTTAGACAATAATTTAATGCCCTAACCATTTTTGAAAACCCAACCTTGAAACCCTTACCCTGCCTTTAAACCCTAATTTGACTTGTTCTACGGTCGCTGACATCCACCATACGTACTTACGAACTTGAAGCCGCACTCAGCGATGAACCCTACTTTGAAGCCCAAGTTTTAAACCAAGGATGGGAAAATTCGGTCCTTGAGGGCCGGAGTCGTGCAGGTTTTGGATGTTTCCCTTCTCCAACACACCTGATTGATATGAACAGCTCATCAGCAAGCTCTGCCTAAACCCTGATAACATTCCTGTTCACTGGAATCAGCGATATTGGTGGAGGGAAATTAAACCTGCAGGACTTGCCCACCCCTGTTTTAAGCCCTTACCCTGCCTTAAAAACAAAATGAAAAGGACTTGAAGCCCTACTTTGATGCAGCCACCTGACTGTACAGTTACAGTGTGTCACTTGATTGGACAGTACATTCCAGAATGTGACAAGAACTTTGTTTGTCTTTAAACCTCTCAGGCTCTGTGCCAGAGAGAGGACATGGAGGAGAGAATCACCACACTCGAGCGCAGGTACGGTGTCTTTCTTTCGTTATACCTCCTCCTCCTCATCTTCGCTGAAAGCCCCTCCTGCTGCCTGCAGGTACCTGAGCGCCCAGCGGGAGGCGACGTCTCTCCACGACATCAAAGACAAGCTGGAGAACGAGCTGGCCAGCAAAGAGTCACTCCATCGACAGGTTAGAGAAAGCAAAAGGCAAAGCCTGAGCTAAGTTCTCGTTAGCATACACGGCTACATGCTAATGCCACATTCTAATGCTACGGTCCGTCGGCAGAGTGAGGAGAAGAACCGTCAGCTTCAGGAGCGCCTGGACGACGCCAAGCAGAAGCTGCAGCAAACCCTGCAGAGGGCCGAGACGCTGCCCGAGATTGAAGCGCAGCTGGCACAGCGGGTGGCCGCTCTCAACAAGGTAGGAAAGGAACAACAACAAAAAGACATCAATGAAATCAAACGCCAGGGATGATGTCAGAGATAAGAAAGCAATACTGCTTTTTTGTTGCGTATAAAAATGACTTTGAAAAAAATGCCACACTCCTTCATTTCAAAACATCTGACGAGAATTTTTTTTTACAATGAGTCGGTGACAATTTTTAAAAAAAGCGATTAGAATATAATATATAAATAATATAGTGTTTAAAAATGGAAATGTGTGTCTAGATAGATCACTAGGCGTGGCCAGCTCAGTGGGCACGAGTGGTAGAGTGTCCACTGTTGTGGGTTCAATCCCTGGCCGGTTCATACCAAAAGCTATAAAAAAAAATGGGGCCCATTTGCCTCCCTGCTTGACACTCAGCATTATGGGTTGGAATTGGGGGGTTAGATCACCAAATGATTCCCAAGTGCGGCCCCCGCTGCTGGTCACAGCTCGCTCGGGGGATGCGTCAAATGTGGAGAACGAATTTCACCCCACTTAGGTGGGTGTGGCAATCAGTTGTAATGTCAGCCTCGAACACAGATGAACCAATATCTTGGTCAGAATGACCAATTTGTATCGGTTGGCCCAATTACCAATATGTATTGGTTGAATAACGAATGAAGGAATAACTTCTGTGTCAAACCAGCTGACAAGAAAAATATCACAAAATATACAAATAAAAGATAGATAAAAGCTTGAATGGCTTCCAAATAAATCAATGAATCATTTTATTGAGCATCAGTGATGTATATGTTGGTGGTTTGCATCAATGCATGTTGCTACCCGCGCACTGCAATCACTGCTGTATACTATCGTATGTCAAAAATACATGATAGGATCCTGTGTACTTAGTCAATAATGTGTGTTGTTAAAGGCGCAGCAGGCATCCACAGTATGTGTGCTTTGAAATAGCCTCGAATGAGCACGTTATTTACACCGAGTGGTGCCACGTCATGAAAGAAGCTTCAGCGTTTCCCGGAACCTTTTCTCTTTAAAGGGCTGCCAAAAAGAAGCAAGCCGTGCTGCCAAACATCTTAAACGCACACAATTAGCCTGATGCGTGTCCAGGCAAGATGGGTGGATGAAAGTTTGCTGATGCATTTCCTTCTCTTCCTGCCCTCCTCTTCCGTCTCTTCTTTATTCTCCTCTTTTTTCTTCTCCTTGTTCTCTTCCTCCTTCGCCTCCTCTTCTTCCTCTTCATCTTCCTCATACCTCTCCTTCCCTTCATCCTCCTCCCCCTTTTCCTCCTTGCCTTTCACCTCCTCATCATCTTCCTTTTCCTTCCCTTCCTCATCCTCCTCGCCTTCCCTTACCACCTCACTTTTCTCCTCATCCTCCTCTTCCTACTTCGTCCTCCACCCCTTTCCAGGCAGAGGAGCGCCACGGCAACTTTGAGGAACGACTACGGCAGATGGAGGCGCAACTGGAGGAGAAGAACCAAGAGCTGCAGCGGGTGAGTCACGCTTGTCTCGTCTCCGCCATCTCGACCCTCACGCCACACAAAGGCGCTCTAATTTTCTAAAGCGAAAGATGCCAATCTCATGTCGAACGCAAGGCTTGTTATGAATGCTTTTTCCCCAGCACACATCTTGCACACCTTTATCTTCCTTTTCCTTCCCTTCGCCTGAAGGCCAGGCAGCGGGAGAGGATGAACGACGAACACAACAAGCGTCTCTCGGACACGGTGGACAAGCTGCTGTCCGAGTCCAACGAGAGGCTGCAGCTGCACCTCAAGGAGAGGATGGCCGCGCTGGAGGAGAAGGTGAAACCCTGCCAACCGACCACCATTATCGTTTTCGTCATCATCCAGTGGTTGTGTTTTGATTAGCAATAGGAATTGATAAGAATTTGGGGATTCTGATTCCATTATCGATCTGATTCTTTATTGATTCTCTTATCAATTCAAATAACAACATAAACAGAGGGTTAATTATACTGTATGTTGTAAAAGTTCAGAACCAAAACACACTTCTTGTGTGTGACACCATCACCCAATTGCGACCTAAGAGGTTTGAATTACAGGGATTTCGGTTTCCATCCCTAGCGATAATGTCAGTATCCAATGTGAGGTCATGCATACATGTCATCAACCTCATCATTCAGTGATTATGTGATGTCATTTTTGGCTGTGGCTATGGCTTGGCTGTGGCATTGATGAAAATGACTTGGCTGTGACAATGGCTACTTGGCTGTGACGAAGACGACTTGGCTGTGACAAAGACTTGACACACAAACTTCCGCACATAACGTAGACAATGCACCCACACCGACTGGATAAACACAACAGACTAACTACACCAACACTAACGAGACACACCTGGGGAAGGGAAGACATACACAGGTGGACGTGATTAGACATAACGAGACAAGGGAAGAAACCAGGAACACATGACAAAAACACCAACCACAGACAAAAACAACAAGAACACCCATAACAAACAAAAACCCAACCCTCAGAGAACCGAAACATGACAAAATGCCTGCCACCATTTCAAGGGCTTCTGCTGAACCCCAAATAAAGTGAAGCTGTTCTAGTTTTAATTTAAATTCTCATTTTTTTGTTTATTTCCACATGATCTCAGTAGTTTATTTTTACTTTCCCTCTCTAAATTATTATTTTTCCGCCCCCAATTGAGTTATGCAAGTTGCTACAAAGGCGTATTAGAGCCACGTATAAATAGATATTTTTTAGAGGGCAGGGGCAATATTCAGAGAAAAAAACTCGCAAATTTGCCACTTTATAAAGTCGCAAATTTGCCACTTTTTAAAGTGGCAGATTTGTGAGAGAGAAAAATAAAAAACTTACGAGAAATACACGTAGCGTACTACTCGACTGTTTCTGCCAATACTTTTCGGTCGGGTTTCCAAATAAGGAGCTAGTAATTGCTTTAGCATAGATTAACCATATGATGTTAAGCATTCGCTCTTGTGTACCGTTGTGTACGGCCACTGGCCAGCGACAAAGACGCCTCGCTTTGCGAAGCATTTAAGTTCATTTGTTAAAATGTATATTTACTCGTTTATTTATGTTTCCGGAATTATTATTGACACATTCATACAGTTTGGTATTTTTTTGTCTAAGTATCTTAAGTTGATGTGTCGAATCTGCTGCTCTCCGTCATTCAGTTGCATTTACCTATGGTATGCTAGCATCTGATTGGATAGTGTTGGTTAGCTGATAAGGGATCAGACAGGAAGTGTTGTCGCTCTAACTGCGGTGAATGACGAGTAAAGTTTGAATTTAAAAATGAATCTGTCTCCATCCTGCCTTTTCATTTTATAAACAGTGTCCCATTAACCACCAATGAATCCTCACATGATTAGACTATAGCTACGCTACGTGTATTTCTAGTAAGTTTCAGAGTTTTTTTTTCTCGCAAATCTGCGACTTCATAAAGTCGCAAATTTGCCACTTTATAAATAGTTTTTTTTCTCTGAATATTGCCCCCGCCCTCTAAAAAATAGATATTTATAAGTGACCCTAATACGCCGTTGTAAGTTGCATAATCACATTGTTGATGTAAAAAGTTTTTAGAATATTTATCTTGAACTCATTTATGTATCTATTGGTGTTTTTGTGATGTCATCATCCAATGTGTTGTCCATTGGTCATAACGTATTCGGTCTTCTTGCAGAACGCTCTTTCTGAGGAGCTGTCCAACATGAAGAAGATTCAGGACGACCTTCTAGCAAACAAGGTGTGGCTACGTCTGTCCTCTGACTTTGCGTACAGATTTTTACGTTGACTTTCTCACGATCTGTCTGTGTGTCTTCCATCAATCAGGACCAGCTCA
The DNA here is from genome assembly GCF_054856555.1 of Leptonotus elevatus. Lineage (NCBI taxonomy): Eukaryota > Metazoa > Chordata > Actinopteri > Syngnathiformes > Syngnathidae > Leptonotus > Leptonotus elevatus. The sequence goes on along the minus strand of NC_141239.1, from coordinate 30,984,162 downwards.
TCGCAGAACTGGAACGCATTCAGCTTGAACTGGATCAGCTGAGAGCCAGGCCCGGAGGTTCTTATTCTAGGTGGGGAAAAAAAAATCTAAATGTTTACTACCAGTTTGTTATACTCATACTGTACTTACATTCTTTTGTGGACACATATGTTGTCTTTACATTGCATGTCTTCATTCCTGTCTACTGGCCGATATAAGGAAACCTTTCATCCGCTCTCTTATCTGGGATCTCATATTTCCGTGTCCTAGTCGATCTTTGCCTGGCAGCGCTCTGGAGCTGAGGTACTCCCACGGGGGCGGCTCCCTCCCCATGGGCTCCACCACACACCTGGACACCTTCGGGAACGCCTCCCTGGGTGGCAGGCGAAGCCTCAGGGCCCGATGGAGTTCGGCCAGGGAGGACTCCAGTAAGGTGGGTTGGAAAATCTACCTGTGTTTTCACTTATATTTATTTTGTACAATAACAGTCTGCATGTCATGAAAGCCTTGCTGAATCAATACATGGATGCTAGTGTGTCATCCCATACCTTTCCACCCAAGTCTTCAAAAAGGAAGAGATCCGACTAAAAGCCAGGAGTGAAAGTCCTATGTCAGTTGTGCATCAGTCACTACACTTGTCATCCTGTACACTGACTGTTGCCCACTTGTCGTCCTATCATCCATTGGTCAGCCCTTGTAAATGCAATAAGCAATGGCTGACCAGTTTTTACACTGTAATAAAAAAAATGTACCAGATCTACTCATTAAAATGAGGCAACAGATTACAAGCAATAATATTAATTAAATTTCACTATGCTTGGTAGCCTATTGAGTAAATATTAATTAAATGAGACCCTTAATATTACACATTTAATATGAGCAGCTTTGAATAGAGAACCAAAAATGAATTAAAACCAAAACAAAAATCAGAAAAATATATACATTCTAAATGTGTAAATAGTACTTATAAAAGTGTATTTTATTACACATATCAGTGATTATAATTTTAATTTATAATTCTATATATTTTTTTAATTTGCTCCCTCACTCATGCACACATACAAAGATGATCTCCCGGGCAGTGAAGCGAACCCATGCCGCCTGCACCAAAGGCAAGTGACGGTAACACTTCGCCATCCAGAGGCCAACCAGCATGGAACTTACCAGGAGCTTCTCTTTGTCGAAAGACTGCATAAAACCAGTCTTCGTGATTTCGCGGGCTTGCATTCCGCTTCCGCACTTTTCAATTGAAAACTGCTTGATTAGCTTCAATTCACTCAATATTCTCTCAGTTTGGAATTAAATAAACATAATGGTTATGTTCTATTTAACAATAATGAGCGGGTTTTATTCCCAAACAGAGTTATTTAAATTGTAATTAAATAATTGCCACAAATCATAAATACAATTATATTGAATACTTTTTAAACTAATACATTAATTAAAATCTTCTTGACCAAAGATTTGGTTTTTAAAGTGTATGGGATGACACTTTAGTGACTGATGCACAAATATGACATCAGGACTTATAAATATAGCTGAAAAAAATACATCGACAACAAGAATGAATGTTAGTTTAATGGTACACTATTTGTGTATGCGTGTGTTTGCAGTACACAGACTGGGACACGGGGGCGCTGCTGGGGTCCGGCTATGAGCACGGCGTGGACGTGGTGTGCTCGGACGACGAGGACGACGGTGACCATCGTTTTGGGTCCGAGCTGCTGTCACCCAGCGGACAGACGGATGTACAGACGCTGGCCATCATGCTGCAGGAACAGCTTGAGGCCATCAACAAGGAGATCAAGTAAGATGGGAGCCGTGAGGGATTTAAGCTTCCAGGCTACATGCTTCGCTATTCTCATGAATTTCCTCTCCCAGGCTGATCCAGGAGGAGAAGGAGAACACGGAGATGCGGGCCGAGGAGATCGAGAGCCGTGTCAGCAGCGTGGCCCTGGACAGTCCGCCCATCCCGCCCTCCTCGCTGGGGAGGGACAGCACAGGGCGAGGCTTCATCCCGTCCTCCATCACTTCGTCCACCCTGGCCTCGCCATCGCCGCCCAGCTCGGGGCACTCCACCCCGCGCCTGCCCCACTCGCCGGCCCGTGAGAACGACAGACAGGTGCAGTGTGGATTACCTAGTCTAACAGTTAATTGTGTTGATTATGTTCAGTGGGATACTATTGCGACATGATTTAACATTTCAGAACAACAAAGACGATGAGCGCTCCCTGGCCCTCCTCGACTCCACGCCACCGCCCACGCCGCGGGCCCTGCGGCTGGACAGGATGACCCTCACACACCCGGGGGCTCTGCTGGACGACTCCCGCGAGTTCCGCAGGTGAGACGCGGCGACGGCCATTTCTACTTTTCTATTGGTCTACAAGTCTACTGACCCAGCTGTGCCCCCATCAGCCTGTCAGCAGATGGCAGCAGCTCCAACAGCAGCCAGGACTCCCTGCACAAGTCCAGCAAGAAGAAGAGCATCAAGTCTTCCATCGGACGTCTGTTTGGGAAGAAGGAGAAGGGCAGGATGGGTCATCCTGGGCGGGATGGTTCGGCCTCGCTCGGTAAGTAGATGTGGGAAGTACAATAGTGACTGATGCCCAAATTTGACACGGACATTTTTGAAAGAAGTTGTACAGCTGCTTTGAACTCCCTGTGCCTCCATCAGCGTCAACGCCTTCTGAAGACCTGGCCTCCGGAGACCCCATGGGCATAAACAAGACCGGGACTTTGGGTCCGGCTGACAAAGACCGGCGCAGCAAAAAGAAGTGAGTGCCACATTTCACACACCTGTTCATCTTTGGGGGCGGAAAAAATAATCATACTTCACATTCATGTACTCAGGCATGAGCTCTTAGAAGAAGCGTGTCGCCAAGGTTTGCCCTTCGCATCCTGGGACGGGCCCACTGTTGTGTCATGGCTGGAGGTACCTCCCCTTTTTTTTTTAGTCCCGCTTTCAAAGCCCCCTTTTCGCTTCATCCTGCTGCCAATATTCCTTCCAGCTGTGGGTAGGCATGCCCGCCTGGTACGTGGCGGCCTGCCGAGCCAACGTGAAAAGCGGCGCCATCATGGCCAACCTGTCGGACACGGAGATCCAGCGTGAGATCGGCATCAGTAACCCATTGCACCGCCTCAAGCTGAGGCTCGCCATCCAGGAGATGGTGTCTCTCACCAGCCCCTCGGCCCCTGCCAGCACTCGCTCGGTCAGGCCCCGCAACCACTATGCACACACGCAAGAGAGTTAATGGTTTTCTTTTCAAGCTTTTTTCAAAACTAAAACTTTAATTGGTTACTAATGTATAACAATGACAGATAACGTAAGGTCAGACCAATAGTATTGATTTGTGGGGGGAAAAATCGATGTAATGTAAAGTAAGTTAAACGGCAAAAAATACATCATACATCATTTTAAATTATTTGAGCAAAATACATTTAAAAGTGCCCCCAAAGTTCATCTAAAAGAAAAGGTAAATGTCTTTTCTTTAATTTAAAAAATCCTCAGTGTTCTAAAATATTTGTTCCTTCAAAAATATCCTAAGAATGAGGGGTTAGGATGAGTAAGGGTAAAAGGTTAGTCAAGTTAGGAGTTAGCATAAGACAATTTGGGTTGGGAGGCTTAAAGTTAGTAGGATTCGGAATACGTTTGGTGGTAAACCTAGGCTCCATTCCCCAGTGACGAATAATTAACTGTACACAGGTGAAACACATTAACACCCATGGAAAACAGTACTTCCAGAAAATCCTTCCAAGAAACAAAAGCAGTAAAAACAAAAATAATATAAAACACAATGCAGAATGTAATGCAATAAATGTCATCTGTAAAATGTAGGAAAAAAACCTTAAGCTTGCACGGACTTTCCAAAAGTGGTTTTTCAGTAAATTCCAGAGAAGCAGCTCAAGTTTTGACTGGAGTTTCATAAAAAATAAAACATCAAAAATCCCAAATTTTTATTGTGTGCCAGTTAAAAAATGTCATAAAAATCCAACTCAAACTCGCATGTATTTACTCTTTGAATCTTATGATACCAGGAAAGCTAGAACTCGGAACGGTCCCTGAGGGGAGCAGCTGATGTACTCCAGTAGGTAGATCGGTTGAATGTTTTGTGTTGTCATCTGACTGCGTCGCTTTTGTCTCCTCTTGTGCTGCAGTCGACCAGCAACGTTTGGATGACCCATGCCGAGATGGAGTCCTTGAACGCAGCAATCAAGCCGCCGGTTAGTGCCTGTCATCCTTTGTTTATTCCTAATAAATATTTACTATGTATTTTTTATTTATATATTTAAATTATATCACTACTACTTAATTTAATTTCTTTGTATTTTTCCAACATAATCCAACATATTTATAGCTGTTTAGTTTTGTTAATTTTGTTGGGGGGGGTTTTAAGATCCATGTTGATGAGTCTCCTTCCTCCTCCTCCTTTTCTTCTTCTTCTGTGGTTGTGTCTCGTAGTGTCGAGCATCTTCTTCTTCTTGTCCCTCTGGTTGCTGTTTCACTGTGAACCGCTTCCAGCTAATTGCCCGTTCACTAACACACTCTTCCTCCCTTTGTCCTCCTTTCCCCCCGGCTGCTCCTCTACTTCGCCTTCATCCCTTCCTCCTCCTCCTCGCCACGTCCTCCACCTCCACCGTCACTTCCTCGCTCTCTCTCTATCCACCCCCTCTCTTCTCCTCTCGGCCTTCCAGGAGCTGAAGGAGTTCAGCTGGGATCAGGTGAGGAAAAACCGACAGTCTGTCTATAGTGTAAATTTTGTGCTCAAGAGCCGCATTTGATTTTTTTTTTTTTAAAGGCACCTGGGCCAGGTCATTTGTAGATAATGTAAACACGAAAATAAGTTAAATGTGGATGTAAAATATTTAAAAATCATTCTCATTCATTTTATTAGATTATTTATTCTTTATTTAATAAAATCTATCCATCTATCCTTTTTCCGAAACAAATGCTAAATTCTTTATTTTACCATTATTCTTGTATTGTACGGATAATTGTTAATTTTAATAAGAAAACAATAAACCATGCAAATTTTATAATTTTATTATTGTAAATCATTTAATTACAATAATTTTTACCCCATTAATTTATGTAATTATACAAATGTTTTTTGTACTAATATTTTTGTAATTGATGTAAAATATTTAATTTAAATAATACATTGATGGTTCATTTTAATTTATAATTAACTTAATTATAATTAATTGACAAGAGTATTTAGAAAACTTATATAGAATAAATAAGCCATTTTAAAAGTATATAGCATAAATAATCAATTTAATTTTTTTAATTAAAAACTTGTTTATTTGAGTAATGTTTTGTTAGTACTGGTAATATACAATAGTTAATTTCAGTGATGAAATAATTCAAACATTTAAAAAGAAAATATATATATTTTTTTAAATGTACGTTTTTTAAATTGTTTATTACACAAAAATGTGTTATATACAGTAAACAATTTAACCAATTATTTAATGAACTACAATATATGCATAAAAATACCTCAAATGGTGCCAAAGCAATATTTTTGTATTAGACATGGCTTTTGGCCTCAGCACGATAAAACAGCAAAGCAAAAAAAATTCAGAAATGCTGAACAACAAATTTGGAAACCACTAACCAACCACAAATATGCAATATGCTTACCAAATTTAGAGGCGGGGGGAATTGTCCAATTAATACACAGCAAATACTATAATATTCTTCCAATGTAAATGCTAATTGGGCTGTATTAAAGAAAAAACACAACATTCTCCGTCCAGGTTTGGTCCAGTGAGACAAGCCAACTGTCAGACGTCTATCACAGCCTTTTGTCCCCGTTAAGATCCTGGCGTACGGCGACATGAATCACGAGTGGGTGGGCAATGACTGGCTGCCCAGCCTGGGCCTGCCACAGTACCGCAGCTACTTCATGGAGTCGCTGGTGGATGCCCGCATGCTGGACCACCTCACCAAGAAGGAGCTGAGAGGGCAGCTCAAGATGGTGGACAGCTTCCACAGGTGAGACCCGCAGACCATCACTGGTAGATGCTAGTGGGACGGTACCGTTGGAATGTTCCCCCTTAAAATAGGGGTGGTGGAAGTTCAACTCAACTCTGTATTACATTCAAAAAGTAGGCCAACCATGACAATGAGGTGAAGATGAGGTGATCTGAGATACTTCATTTCTCGATATTGTTGAAGAATGTCCCGTTATCTCTCCACATGTCCCATGATGCTTCTTTGGCTCCCATTTTGTTTCACCATTTCCCACAATTTCCCCTATTATGCCCTTGCCTATCAGACCAATAGTGTCTCATAAAGGTCCCCTATTGTGTCTCATCATGTCCAATTATGTCTCATTTATTACTATACTATCCAATTTGTCAACCATTTTGTCCCATAGTGTCAATTTTCACACCTATTATGTACCATAATGTCCCCTCTTGTGTCTCATGTCACATTGTATCCTATTGTGTCCCATAATGTCTTCCGTCATGTTTTATCATGTCAAATTATGTACCACAATGTCAATTCCCCTCCCATTTTGTCCAAAAATGCCCTCTCTTGTGTCTCATCATGTCCTATAATCTCCCGTTATGCTACATTACGCCCCATCAAGTCCCATAGTGTCTCATTTCCACCATTATGCCCTATTCTATTCCATAGTGTACCTTCCTTGTCATGTCTCATTTTGTCCACTATTGTGCCTCATCATGTCACATTGCACCCCATAATTTCTCCATTGTATTTTATCATGTCCCATAATATATCCTATTGTGTTTTATAACGTCCAATTATGCCGTATTTCCCCATTTTGTCCCACTATGTCACATTTTATTCTAGTGTCTCTTTTAATGTCTCATTGTGTCCCTTAATGTCTCATCATGCCCATAGTTTACCATAATGTCTCATATATTATAAATCCCCCATTTTGTCTCATTTTATTCCTGTGTCCCCTTTGTTTCATCATATCTCATCGTTTTCAATCATGTCGCTTATTGTGTCTCATTTTGTCCCTTTGTACCTTTTCTGTTCGATTGTCTGTCATTTTCATGGTTGTGAAATCCAGGTCCAGAAAGCAAAAACCCTGAACTAGTTTGGCTTTAGCTTCTAGTCACCAGGTGTAGATGAGCTTGTTTAGCTGCCAGCACCTATGGTTAATCTGTGGCAGGGTTTTTACTTTCTGAACCTGGATTCCCCAACCCTGCTCATTTTATCCTATAGCGCCCTTTAATGTCCAGTAGCATGTCACATTTTATTTTATAGCGTCCCATAATCTGCACTATTGTGCTCTCCGGACAGTGATCGCCACTCAAGTGTGTGTCTCCCGGCCTGCGCACAGGGTCAGGCGGTCAAAGGGTGTCAAATGGTATTGAGACTCACCCCTAGGCCCCCTCACCTCTCACCTCTCCCCTCTGATCCGGCAGGGTGAGTTTGCATTATGGCATCATGTGCCTAAAGCGCCTCAACTATGATCGCAAAGAGCTGGAGAGGCGGCGGGAGGACAGCGCACACCACAACAAAGGTGAGACAACCTCCTTCACCCCACCACCAACCCTACACTCGTTACCCTTTTTACAGACCTCGTTTGCTTCTTCATGCTGCGTAGTGGTCTAGTTGGAGGAAATTAGCGACCCTTTTTTGCACGCGGTGTGATGGAAATTTACCAGAGCAGACTGCTACATGTCTGTGGTGAAGCAGCGTGTGGCTCATTAGCCAAGGTTATTTTGAACGTCGTGTTCCGGGTAAACAGTTGTTTGTGATCACCAGTCGGATGTTTTTTTACAGTGGTACCTTGATATACGAGTGCCTCAATTTAAGAGATTTTCCAGATACGTATTAGTGGATTATTATTTAATTCTTTATTTATTTGCCTTTCAAACAGAAAAACAATGAGCACTGTATGTGCTGTATATCACACCATGTGTATTTAAAACAAGCACACGACTTTACCTTAGAATTATCCACTAGCTTAATGCTAAGACATAATTGGAAATGCCAAAGGACGGGCTTGACAAGTAGCATCTATGTGGCTGTGTTCTAGCGCTTTAATCAATGAACACAGATGGTGCAACAACACATGTAGACATACCATATTCAAATATACGCCAACATATGTTCTTTATCCTCTAAGCACTATATGTCTATATTTTTGTATTGTTACATACAAGGCTGCTATCTATTTTTGTTGCTATTCACTAATAAGAGAGACCATTTATTTTACTTCAGTGCCATCATAAGGGAAAAAAGTACATATTTTCCTCATATTTACTGTTACTAAATTAGTTTTCCGATGGCCATCATTTTTAGAGCTTTTACGTAAATTAGACCATTGTCAATTTTTTTCCAATTATAATTAGTTCATCCATTTGTTTACCAACGATACTAAAGGAGTTCAGAGAAAACTCCCTGGCCACTTTATTAGGTACTCCCGCGGAATTTTATAATTTGAGCGCACTTGTAGTAGCACGGTTCCTCACATAACGAGGCAGCATGTCAAGGCAGGACGGCGATGATGTCAGAGGATGTTAATGTATGCATGCGTTGCCTACAGACAATCACAAACATCGTCGTCGATGTCGCTGTTAACGTGGCTGCTTCTAAAATGTCTCCCAGCCATGCGGCAATCATCGCAAGTCTTTGGTTTGTCACAGATTTTATTGCAGTCATCATTTAACAATGAAACCACTTGGCAAGTAAGAACAAGACATCTGAAAAACAAAAACAAAGCTGTAATAAAGATAAATGTCTGGTTATTTGATGAGTTGATTTCCCTGTCGCCCCTTTCACACCATTTTCCCCATTTTTGCCTTTCACACAAAACCCAGAAGAATTATCCTTACTTCTAATTCTTCCTTTGCCCCCGCAGACGTGATGGTGTGGTCCAACGAGCGCGTGATGTGCTGGGTGCAGACGGTGGGCCTGAAAGAGTACGCCGACAACCTTCGCGAGAGCGGCGTCCACGGAGCCCTGCTGGCCCTCGACGACACCTTCGACTACACCGACCTGGCGCTGCTGCTGCAGATACCCAATCAGAACACGCAGGTAGATACGTGTCTTGTGTTGATGTTTTCAGATGTACAACGGTTGCCCACTATTGCTGCCGCTTGTCACGTTCACTTCTGCATGTACAGTATATGCTGATTTATGTTATATGTTGCTTTTTGGGTGACATGCTAACGGCTATATACTGTAAATAGGATCTATTTATTATATACTGCTTATATTTGGACTATATATTGATATAGTTGCAGTTCATATATATATATACGCCAAACAACAACAAACTCTGCTGACCGTCGCTAATGTCCACACTCCGTCCTGCAGGCCCGACAGCTCCTGGAGCAGGAATACAACTCGCTCATCTCCATGGGAACCGAGAGGCGGCCCGATGAGGTCCGACAAACACACACATACAAGAACCACATGCACACAAAACACAAACAAATACCACACACATAGACGGCAAGCGTGTATTTTGGTTGCAGGACGGCACCAAGACGTTCACGCGCTCTCCGTCGTGGCGCAAGATGTTCCGCGAGAAGGACCTGCGGGGCGTCACCTCGGACTCGGCCGAGACCCTGCCTGCTAATTTCCGTGCCTCCGCCATCGCCACGCCCTCCGTCACCCTCAGGAAGGTCCAGAGCGACGGTGAGTGGCCGTGACCCGCCCATCACGCCCTCGCCTCCGATTTGCCGAGCCTGCGGCAGCGAGGACGCTTTGAGCTTTGAGCCGCCGTGCGGGGTGTGACTCACCGGCACGGAATGATAGGAATCAGGCCTCGGGGTCCTAGAGGAGCGCTCTTCAAACTATTATTAGGATTGTAGGATTATTTCCTTGGGTTAGAGTTTCTTTTTTTTTGGACAACAAGGAAGAACCATTGGGTTATTTGTTTCAGTTTTTTAGTGCATCCCTCAACATCATGTTTGCACATTTTGGACTTCCTAGTGTACTGGAGTACAGCTGGAAAGTACACATCGCATGATAAGGTTCCTGTTGAGTGGCTAATCACACACGCACATAGGATGTATGCATTTCACAGCTCGTCTGAACATGCCTGTAACAATACACATTCTTATAGTCTGCGGCAAGCACAACAAAAAAGTCTATTATATTTTAATTTTCACATTATATATGTCAGTAAGTGTGTTTTGAAGGTAGGGCCTAAAAAATGGCATTCTGGTAAGAAGTCAAATTGACTAATAATGTCAATATTTTGACCTTCCTCAACCATCCTGCTACAGGTAAATGTTTAGTAATGGAGTTAATAATGAGCTATAGATCATGTTGAATTATCCCAAAGTGTTTGAAATGAACAAAGATGCCTCAGGTCAAAATGACTGAAAGTATCAAATATATTGAAATGGTTAGTAATTGCCTTAATGGTGAGAAATAAATCATGTTTATTGAGATTCTGTGTCATTTCTGACAGTTGGAGAATTTCACAGAAATCACATAAAAAAAATTTTTATATATTAAAAATAGTTATAAAGTAGGTTTTTTTGCATGAAACCGTTGCCTGGCCTAATAAAAGGTATTGATTGCAATGGTTAGTAATGGTGATACTAAGGAGATATAAATGTTGGATCAAAGTATAAAAACAACAAAAAACTGCTGTTTTTGGAACATGTTCTGCTTGGCTTAATAAGATTAAATATTGAAATGGTGAGCAATGCACTTAATAACGAGTCATAAATAATGTTTACTTGTTGTTCCTTTCCGACTGACACTTTTGGAGAATTATAGATACTCGAGTCAAATTGGCCCAGGAACGTTATTGTTGTAAGAATCCAGCACAAAAGGCAGATTAGGACATTTTTAAGACCTGTCGTTCACTAAATATGATCAACACAACTCAACTTCATTTATAGAACACTTTAACAGCAAACACAGCTGTAACCAAGTGTTGTTTAAGATCAAACTTAAAACATCAACCACATTATGTGATAATAATTGTAAAAGTAAAATAAGTAAGCTGCCGGAGCTCAGATTTGAATGTAAACAAATGACTGGGGGTTTTTCTAATAGTTGTTAGTTTGTCCCTTGGTGATTAACGCACACAGCATCAGCAAGGAAAACCACAAATAGTTTGAGCTATCTGTAGCTAATTCGCATTTAACATCTAACATGCTGTACATTATAGACATCTGTTGAGGTATCCATTTTGAGAAAACATGGAAAAACAACAGCTACAAAACCAACTAGCATGGTATTTATTAACATTAGCATTAATCACATCAATTATCATGTCCATTTTGAGAAAATGTAAAAAAAAAAAAAAGAGACAGATATGACGAGCAAGCTTCCTGTGTCTTAACTAGTAGTACGTAATAGCTAATACTTTCAGAACTTTCTGAGGCTAAATACCAATTAGCGACTAACTCGTTCCACATTATACAAATCATTTTGAGAAAATGCACTAAAATGACAGCTAACTTAAGCTATACGCCAGTTTAAGTTAGCTATACTTAAATTAAGTTTCTGTTTTATGGCATTGTATTTTATTTTGCTCTGTATGAAGCTGTCCTTTTTTTGTGAAGCGCTTTGTGACTTCTTTCCATGAAAAGTGCTATATAAATAAAGCTTAAAGCGGTACTTGCTTACTAACTAGCAATTAGCAACAAACAAGCTCACTGTACATTGTACACATCTGTTGAGAATGAGGTTCCATTAGAAGTTGAAGAAGGCTCACTATGATACTTGTATTACGTATTCATCAAAATGACATTGATTAATGTGTAATTTAAGCCCTTGGAATGGCGGGTTTTCTTTGTGGAGGCAACAATTGTCGTTTTTAAGGACACCCTACGTGTCAAAGTGCTTTCCATGCTTGTGTGCCATTATTCCAGCGCATGAATTCTCATTTCCTTTCTTAGAGGAAGCGGTGATGAAAAGGAGAAGGCAGTGTAAAGTACACGGAGGAACATTTTATCCGCCATTCCGGGTCTTAATGGGAATGCCTGTGGAAGGGTTAGTGGTGTTTAAATGTAACCTGCGTGTGTGTGTGTGTGTGTGTTATTCACAGCCAGCTCCAGTGCCCGGGGTGAATCTGCCTCCGTGAGGACGTACTCGTGTTGAGGGGGCGACTGAGGTGAGGGAGCGGCCAGCCCATGCGCTCGTTAAAGCGTCGAGAGCCCTTTCGTTAGCGCGGCGAGACGAGATGGCTTGCTCATGTGTCTTTGTGGTGTTGTTCTTGTGGTTCGAAGTTTTCCCCGCTTGTAGTTTGCACGAAATTGCTTCGTTTTGGTCGTGTTATTTCAAATAAGTTGACAACCAAAACACTTGGTTCCGAGGAATTTGAGGGAAAAAAAACTACTCTAATCATTGTCATGATGGAGCGTGAGTGGATGAGGGATGGTGGACCCAAATGCAAGGAAACAGGAATCAAGTGCAATGTGTTGTACTTTTATTAACCATAGGGAGAAATGTGAGCAGACAACCATGACTGGACGGGACGTGAGTAGACTGGTCGCCATGACTGGACAGGGCGTGAGTAGACTGGTCGCCATGACTGGACAGGATGTGAATAGACTGGTCGCCATAACTGGATATGACGTGAGTAGACTGGTCGCCATGACTGGGCATGATGTGACTAGACTGGTCGCCATAACTGGACAGGACGTGAGTAGACTGGTCTACATGACTGGAGCAAGCGTGAAGAGACAGGACCTGATTTGCCTTGACTTGACTTGCCGTGGAGTGGCTATGACTTGGCTGGGGCTATGGCTACATGGCTGTGGCGATGACTTGGCTGTGATGAGGACTTGACACATGACCTTCCACACGTAACGTAGACAATGCACCCTCACCGACTGGACAAACACAACCGACTAAATACACCAACACTAATGAGACACACTTGGGGAAGGGAAGACATACACAGGTGGACGTGATTAGACACAACGAGACAAGGGAATAAATGGGAAAAAAAAGACAAAAAACACCAACCACAGACAAAAACAAACAAGAACACCCATAACAAAGAAAAACCCAACCCCCACAGAACCGAAACATGACAATCATGAGTAGACCATAAAAAAGTGTTTTTATTTAAAGCTGCCTTTCTACAGCCATTTCTAAGGGTTCTTTGAAATTTCAGCTTCTGAATTTTCCTTTGCAATGTGCGTATCCATCATTAATAGACCCACAAAAAATTCTCACGAGGACATACCTGGAAAGAAGTCTACTATTTTGTTTTAAAATGGCCATTTTAGGGTACACTTCCAAGGGTTCTTCAAGCACAAACTTCTACAGGAACATTTTGCCCTGGATGCTAGTTTAACAATATGAAATTTGGTAGGCATGTCCTTCATTCTGCTTTAAAGTGGCCATTTCAGGTTCAATTGGGCCCTTTTTCTATGTATACATCAAAGGTTTAATTGGATTACTACCTAATTTGATCAATGTACAGTATACTAAACAAACAGGCGATACTAAATTATGAATAATTTGACTTTTCATCACTACATGTGGGTTGTTGCCATAAAAGTAAAAAAAAGTAAATAGGTTGTAAGTTTCTTTTTTTTCCAGACAAAAATTCCTTTTTCAATATATTCCAATATGGTCAGACATGCTGTTGATCTCCACAGGGGGCGCCGATCACACTGGGAACCTCCGACTCACATGAAGAATGGCTCTAAAGAAGAAGGACTCCCACACAGTACACTCAACTTCAGGCTAGTTGTGCTCCGAGCGTTCTGCAATAATGCCAACAGGATGAAGATGACCTGATGATTCCTCAATGTTGTTCGCAGAGCAGGAAATTCTAATTCTCTCTCCGTGGCCCCTCTTTGTTAGAATCTTTGTTACACAAAGCAAGTTACGATGCCATTGTTGACGTCAAGGGGGGTGTCTGAGCGTCCCCAATTGATGTGGGCTGTAAAACATGTCGACCATTGAGCGGCAGACCACATCACAGCCACGCCGCTCTGCTGCGTCCTTTTGTCTCCACTACCTTGAAAGCGGATCCGACTTCCTTTGAAGGCATCCCATAATAATAGACTTGAAAGGCTTTGAGGGAGTGCGGGCGGCCAGTCACACAGGCATCGGGTTTGACTGTTTCCCAACACTTTTAACGCAGAGAGCCTAAATGTAGTGCCGGGATTGAGCAACCTGAGCCTTTCACACAGAACTAAGCGTAGCGGAATAATGCCAATTCACACGGGTGGAAGCTTTTACAGTGAGTAGCCTTGCCAAAATGGGTTTTTCTGAGTTGTGTGTGAAAGGTAGTGAAGGCAACCCGGCAGTTTCATGAGGGTTTAGTGGAAAACGGACACATCAGAAGTAGATGCGACATTAAGCCACCTGTGCCTTTCACACAGTCGAAGAAGTTGACACATCAAAACTGCCTTTTTCCCTTGTCGGTGTTCCGTGTGAATGCTACCTGTCTTCTGAGGTAGTAGGGGAATTGCAACATGGATGCGCTTATGTGAAAGGGGATAGCAGAAAGCTTGAAAAAGGGTGTGAATCATCTGATTGTGGGATGTTGTTGCTGTGTGAAACAGCACATGGTCATAAAAATCCATCAACTGGAAAATTGTAAGCATCCAAATTTGTGGGAACATTTGTGCATCAAAATATTCAATGAAAAGTGTTTTGGGATTTTTGGAAAGTAGTTGAAAGCGGACTCCTCCGTTGGGATCTTTGGGGAAACGTGACGGTGAAAGATGAATGACGGGAGGGGCCACAGAGAGACAAAACAGATTAAAAGAAAACGGACGGACAAAAGAAAATGGACAGACAGAAGCCGCTCATTTTACATACACACACAGACAAGCCATAACAGAACTCTCTGGAAGGGGGTGAGGAAAGGGGTGAGTAGGAAGGCCAGGAAACAGAACCTTTAGCCTCCGTGTTTACGATGCATGTCTTAAAAAAGAAAACAAGAAGGAAAAAAAAGACAATGAGATATTTTCGTTTTTGCCCTCAATGGTGAAGCTAACGAGGTGTGGTTCAAAATGAAAAACAACAAAAGATATTTAAAAAAACAAAACAAAAATATATATGTATGATACAGCTACAATGGGGGGTGGGTAGCCTGTGCGGGAGGGGGGGGTGTCAATTTGTAAAATGTGTGAACTTTTTTTCAGTTGTATTTTTTATTTTTTACAACGACTATTTATTTTTCTTTAAGGTATGTATTGGATAAATGTATGTATGTACATGTACGTCCTTGTTCCCTCTCTCTCTCCCTCTCATTAACACTTCTTCATTTTGGAGCTCGGCCGAATGGTCGCCAGTCCGATCGGAAGGCGACCGTTCCGCTTGCTAGCGCTGCTGTTACGTGTCCATTCTGACGACAGGTCGTGCAATGATTGCAGATTTCCATGATTATAAAAGTGACCGTAATACAAAACTGAAGATATCCTATATGGAAAATGAACAAATATGATGAAAATGGTGATGTAAAAAAGAAAAGAAAAGAATAAAGCAATCCATGTGGATCTGCTCATCATACAACGGTGGCTCTTGGTTCTTACGTGCTAATTTATAAGTTAAAAGAAAACTATGCAGCCCTGACACCAAATTTGGTGGACATGTCTGTCGGCCATTTCAATTTCAAAAAGTATCCTCAGAAAGTGAGAAAAAAAACAGTTTCACCGATTGACCAAAAAGTCTGAAGGACCCACGCCCAAATATAGACATTTACCAGGTGTATTCTGATTGGGCCATTGCTCAATGAACAAACATTTGATGACGTTGATGAAGCGCGACCATTTATTGACAAATGCTCTCCATCTGGTACAACATTCATACGAAGCCTCAGTTGGGGCGTCACTTCCTCCATGGAGAAGCCAACTCAGACGCCGCCGCTCCTCTATAAATATACAAGCTCCATACATACAAGCCGATATACATACAGTGCTTAACAAATGTATGCAAATGAATGTTTAAGCTCACAGCTGCCTGAAATGAAGGGGAGAATACGCAAATGTGCATTTTATTTATTGATGGGAACGTGAAATTGAATTCATATACAGAAAACAATATTATTTTTATTCTCATAAGAACTTGACATTTTATTTTTTACTTTTTTCTGGTTGTATTAAAACGTTTTTTTCTGTCCATATTACAGTAGGGGAAAAACATATTACAACTTTTTTGCTAATATCGCTTTAGTCTGTTAAATTGCAATTTTTATTTTAATGTTCCAACTTTGTTCTTGTAAAATGACAATTTTCTATATAATTTAAAACATTTCAAATGTTCAATGTTAAAATAAGCTTTTTTGCTTGTGTATTACAAGTATACATTTAAAATGTTCCCTTATAATTACATATTATTTTAGAAATGTAATTATTTTTCTGCAATACATGTAATTACATTGTTGTCTTGTAAAATGACAACTTTTTCTATTTCTATTTTAGTTTTTATATACATTTAAAAAAAATAGTTTTTTATTTATTTATTACTTTCTTGTAAAATTTGAATTTATGTTGTTTTACTAGCAAATGTTTTCCATGCATAACAATTACATTTCTTATAGAATTAATTACTTATTTTATTAATTCAACTTTTATCTTGTCATATTAAAAATCATGTATAATAAAATATGTAAAAATATATATTTTTGTTTTTTGTTTTTATGATATTACAATATTCTCCTAAAATACATATTTTTTTCCTCCTAATATTCAGTGTTGTTTTGTAAATTATAATTTGTACAAAGTAAAAAACAAACAAATAAATAAAAATTCAACCGTTGGACATTTATTATTTTAAAAGTTTTTTTTCTGGTATAATTACATTTATTCCTTGTAAAATTAAAATGTATTCTGTTGATATGATTTTTACATTTTGAAAAATTGCTAATTTTGTACATAATGTGATTGTTGTCACGAATGTTCAGCTTATTCTGCATAAAATAATGACAATTCTTAAAACTCTGGTTGAATGAATGATGCGTTTGAATTTGTGACTGAAGATTATGACGGCTCCTCTAATAATTCATTTGTTAAGCACTGTACGTACACAGACTGGTGAAGGAATATATTAATATCAAAGTCATACACAATGCTTACGTACTAATAACTTAGGTTATGAAAGATAAATCGTATAAAAACATCTCTATATACTATGTTCCGGTGTGAGGTCTTTGAGGTGTGTGGTACGGTTATCCCCGCCCCCTGCGGGCCAGCGCCTCGCGGGCCAGGATCTGATTGGCTCTGGAGAGCAGCACGCAAACGCAGGACGAGTCGATGCGGATCCACCTCCACCCCGTCCGGTTGTTGGCGTCCTTGGTGAGGGCGCGCACGTACGACTTCTTGGCCTTGCACTCGCTCACCCACTGCTTCTTGTCCACGCCCAGGCAGCCGGCGCCCGCCACCCCGGTGGGCTGCGACGCCTCCCTGCCACCGGGCCCGTGGCTCTTCTGCTGCTCGGCCTGGCGGCAGCGCGTCTCGTAGAAGTACTGCTTGAGCGGACCCGTCTGGGTCTGGATGTCCTGCAGGACGGTGACCTCCTGACCCCGCGAGTCCACGGCCGTCTTCTTGTCCGTCACCCAGACGCTCTCCGCCTCGCATACCGACTTCTCGCCCCGACGGCGGTCCATCAAATGCGAGCGTTTGTCCCTCCTGAGGGGGCGGCCCGAATCCGACGGCAATCCCGACCCGTTGCCCCAACTGAGGCTCCGATCGCCGTGACCCTCGGCGTGGCCGTTGTCCAGTTCCTCGGCGTCATCCTCCAGGAGGCCGCCCTCCAACATGAGCAGGAGGGGCGGGTGCTCTGGGGGCGACGAGGAGAACAGCACCCGCGGGTGAGCGTCCAGAAACATCTCGTCCCCTTCCAGGAGGCCTTCCAGGAAACCCAACCCGGCCTCCGGGGTGGCATTGACCGCGCCGCTCGCAGGCGTCGCAGCCTTCGCCGTGGGCCCCCTCCTCGACACGTTCCTGAGATGCTCCGCGGGAACAGTTGTTGCGGATCCTCTGGGAGTCCTTGGCCCGGCGGATGCAGGATTTTGGATTATCTGGGTTTCCACCTCAGCGACTTGCGTGGGTCCATTCACGGAGTCCAGGAAACCGCCGCCCACCCCAGTGGGGTCCGGTCGACTCTGGTTCTTCTTGCTCCTATCCGGCGAGTCCTGGGTGCGGTTCTCGAAGACGGCCACGTTGGAGTGTGTTTGCGAGGCATTTCCCCGGGAGTTGTAGTCCACGGCGAGGTGACGCCGCTCGTCGTCCACGCTGGCGGCGGAGGCAATCCTGGACGCGGGCTTGTGAGGGAAGGGCAGGGCCGAGGCGATCACCATGGCAACCAGGGGAAGCCAGTGCATCACTCCCAGGACGTATCAGCTGGGCGAACAACAGAGAGAAAGAGAGAGAGAGTGAGTTACTTGAGGAATGCGCTTGATGCCATTACGCTAACTGGCTCAATTAAGATGTAAAACCGGGAGATTTTACGTGAGGCACGCTATTTTATGAGCCCAAGTAAGCACAGGCCTTAAAATCTTGGCACAACCTGTGGAAAAAAACTCCATAGAGTACCGCCAGGTCGTCCTCTGCTTCCTTGAGATGGAGATCCTACACATTCACATACACACACACACACGCACACACACTCTTGTCTTTGTATCATCGTGGGGACATCTCATTAACATGATGCATTTCCTATCAAAAATGATTGCTTACCTCCATTCCTTACCCTAACCTCAACCATAACCCAATTCAACCCTAAACTCTAAAACCAAGTCTTGACCCTCACAAAGAGGTCTGAACTTGTGGGGACCACCAAAATGTCCCCACAATTACAAGTCGGTCCCCACAATGGTAGTTAAACCTGGAAAAACCCGCGTGTATGGGCCCCACAATGTAGCAAAGACAAAAGCAGTTACACAACCTCCCATAGACACTAAAACGAACGTTCATACACGCTCTCTCATATATGCACTTGCACTCACTCACTATCACGTCATATACTCTCTCACCTGATCTCTTTCACTCACACATTCAATACCATGCACTTTCACACTAACATTCTCACACTAGGACAAACTCACACACACCCTCTCTCCCACACTCACTCTCACACATAAAACTCAGCTACTTTCATACATTGTCACATTCACACTCTCCTGCACACTCAGTTGCACAACGTCCCATACACACTAAAACTAACACACATGCACGCTCTCATATATGCACTCTCACAAACACATTTTCACATAACATACTCTTTCATTACCATGCACTCTCACGAACAATCCCACGGAGACACTCACTGTCTCCCATGCTCACTCTAACACATATACTCAGATACTTTTATACACTGTCACATTCACACTCTCATGTACACAGACACACATAATCTCTCTCTCACACACACACACACACACACATACAGACACTCGCTCACAATCACACAAACTCAACACTCACTTTCACACACTCACACAAACTTACACTCTCTCACACAATGTCTCATTCACATGCAGACACACTGTCACACATTTCACTTGCACTCTCTCTCGCACACACATACACACTATTTCTTACACGTACACTCCCACTAGCACGTTAACACACTGTTTCACACACACACACACACACTAAGAATAACAGAAACTGACACACATCCTCATTTATGCACTCCCTCACAACCACACTCACACTACTAACACATTCTCTCACACACGTTCACTTTTTTCACTCAAACATTCTCACGTTAAACACTCTCTCAAACACATACTCTCACATAAATTCTCAGATACTTTCATACATTCTCACACACACTCATGCATACACTATTTCTCACACATACTCTCTCTGTTTACTCTCTCACGGTCACAAGCACAAATTAACCCACTGTTTCACACACCTACTTTCACACTCACAAATACTTACACACACACACACACACACTCTTAAACACAAACTCAAGTCGCAGACGCGCACACGCACACTCAGAAGGGTTGACCTTCAAAGGCGAGCCAGTTAGGAATGTGTGCAGGTTCAAAACTTTCCACATGAAAGCCACCAAGGAAACTCACATTCCACCATTTAAAGCTTTTTAACGTCATTCATTCATAATACCTTTTAAGTCTAATTTATGTTCGACATCAGTTTTTATTAAGCTTTCTCAGGACAGAATGTAAATTTTGCTTGATAGAATTATGATTTATAGAAGCGCTTGCACTAAATAGTAAGTAGGATTGCTTTCCGGTGGAGCCAAGAGTGCTTGTTAAAATAAATGAATAAATAAACAAAAGCAAAATGATATCATGTCAGTCAAAACTGATCCAAGTTGAATTACTTTCACAACATTCCAAACGCGTTGCTGATACCTTAACAACGCCTCAGTTGACACTTGTAAGACCTCGCTGCACTTGCTCCTTCGGCCTTGGCGCAGGTGTTGGAAGGAAACGTCAACTCGGCGCAATTAGCCAGGCGAGGAAGAGGACAAGAAGCTAAGTAAGACACGCCCACCCTACAAACACCTTTGATGTGTCACGTCACCGAGATTCATCAGGAGTGAAGAGGACAGCAACCGCACACACATTGTCTTACACAAACACACTATCTACTACATAAAAGAGAAAGTATGTGAGTGTGTCAGAAACGATGTGAGCGCGCTCAAAAACACACTCTCACGCATCGCCAACAGAAGCACTCACGCACGCTCAAAAGCGCTCGCAAACACACGCGCGCGTCATCAAAATCTCTGACATGCACTCACACGCTCTCTCACACGCATACTTTTTTTCTGACACACGCTCTCACATGATCTCACACACAACTCTCAGGAAAATAAGACACTCCTTCCAAGCACCTTTGACACGTGACGTCACAGAGATAAAAGTCGTGAGTCAAGATGACGATGTGAGTGAGTCAGTGAGAAAACGCGACCGGGATGCCACCACCGCCTAAAAGCAGGAGGAGGTCAGCTTATGGGAAATGGTTATATATATATATATATATATATATATATATATATATATATATATATATATATATAAAAAAGAGTAACAATAAAAGGAATCGGAATGGCAGGAATGTTGATGACGCAGTGTTGCTGGCGAGGCTTTTTAAGGTCTCCTCAGAGCAAACTAATACTTGTCAAGGAGTGGATCTTGTGTTTGTACACAAATGATTTGTCAGTCAGTGAGTGTGCATGTGTGACAGAACAAAAGTCAGCACGTTGACAGGACTTGAAAAGTCTGAAGTAAACCCCACCCTGCTTGATGAAACACAGCATTCGCTTCCTGTGTTGCGGCACGCCAGGAAATCTCCTTCATTGAAGATGACAATCAGCATTTCATTCATCGTTCGTCATTGTTATGATGCCTATGAATGTTAAATCTTTCATTGGAAATATGGAGTAGCGCGGCAAAGGAGTCGTTAGTACAGCTGGCGAGCAGTACAGTAGTCATGCTCAATTTCTAAATTGTTCTTTAAAACAAGGCACGTTTCTCCTTCTCGGAGACTCATGCTGACAAAAAGGCATCTTTTGTTCTTTGGGGACTTGAATTGACTCTTTTACATGCATTTAAAACTATTGACTGACACTTACAAAAAACGGCTTACTTTCATTCAGGACTAAAATATCCTGATTATGAAAACATTCAGTGATTGTTTTCTTCTTTGGATGAACCTAAATTGATTTTGTTTGCAAACACTTTTTTTTTATACCGCATCCAAACAGGAAATGATATTGTTATTTATTAAAAGTGATGTCAAATAAAAAAAATGTCCATTAGTCTAATCACAACATTCTGATGTATATTCCGTTTGTGGAAAATGAATTAAAAAAAGTTTTTAATCCACCTCAGGGGGCGGCCATTTTGCCACTTGCTGTCAACTGAAAATGACATCACAACTCACCTGTTTTCTGAAGCTGAGCCGTGATTGGTCGTTACTTGAGCCCTGAGCAACTGTGATGTCATTTTCAGTTGCCAGCATGTGGCAAAATGGCCACCCCCAGACATGGATAGAAACGGGTGGATTTTCTTAATTCATATTCCACAAACGCAATACCATGTTTAGACTAGTGGGGGGCGCTATCATATTGTTGTAATGAAATTTTTAATTACCGGTATTATGTCTAGCCAATCAGAGACGGTTGAAAAAGAAGGCGTGACAGAGATGCGTCAGTCATTTGCTCATCTGCTATCACCGCTCCCAGAGACTATTCTTGTTTCTTGGCTGCTAATTGAACTCTGTTTAGCAAGAAAATGTCAAAAGAAGGAATTGGAAAGCACTCTACTTAACATCAAGTGATACTGTATAATGTTTGATGTTTTTTTGGGAGCGGACAGCTGTACTGACGTGACAGTTCCCATCGGGTCATCAGGTAAGTTGATTGCCTCCCTTATATTTCAGGGAGACCTCTTATGTTTTTAATTGATTGTGCATCCCAAAAATACAACACGAAACCGGTAACGTTTCAATTCCGCATCATTAACACTACAATCTGTATATGCGTGAGCGTGTGCGTGTGGTAGTCAGGTGTGTTCAGTGTGATGACGCCATAGTCAAAGGCTAATCCCGGCAGTTAACACGCCCCTCACACACATGGGGGGGCAATTACACTTCTGACAGTGTGTATTTGTGTGCGTGTGTCACACTCAGTGTTTTTGTGTGTGTGTGTGTCTTGCTCAACACTTGATGATCAGCGCGCTCCATTTACTCCCGTCACACGCTTGGCTGCTGCACGCCTCAACAGAGACCCTCCACCGTGGGTGTGCTTGTGTGTGCGTGCGTGTGTGTGTGTGAGTGTGTGTGCTAACATGCTTCCAAATGGAGGGTAAACAAACACGGACGAGGTAAGGCAGCCAAGCCCCGCCCCACACGTCATGTAAAACACAGGGAGCAGGCTGACCTGTGAACTCAACTCTGTGCATTCCCATGACAACTTCAGCATTTAGTGTTAAGCATTTGAACTGTGTTTATTTCAAATTTGTTATAATAAATTAAAAAAATTATATATATATATATATATATAAAACCAAAGCTGCATTGAACGTACTCTTTGTCACTAACCCTAACAATATGCATATAATAAACTAAAAACACTGTAGAAAAAGACTAGTTTAAAACAATAACAACCAAATACTAAAAAAACAAAAATAGTTTCCTTTTATGCAAATAAATAAATAAATCCCATGACGTTTTCCACTATTACCTTTTGTTTTAACTGAAAATTTGGTAAAGTAATTTTTATGATTTTATTTATTTATTTATATTTTATTATTATTAATATTTTATTTATTTATAATATATATATTTATTTATTTAAGTGTCCTTAAAGTCTCAATTTGGTATACTGAATGAATGGAAGTTCTCACTGGACACAACAGTAGGTACACTTGTCACCTAATATGTCATTGGGAAAAAAATATCTTTACAACTATGCTTATAAAAATGAACATTTTCAAATACTCTTCCACTAAAATTGTAAATAAAATATAAGTAAAAGATAATAATACAATTCCATTTAATTTGATGTGAATGTACACTGGACACATCATTAGGTACAACAGCTCAATCGAATCTGGTTCCAAACATTGGATACAGCAAAAGTCAGCATTGTTATCTATGTAAAGGCAAACTTTTTCGATGGTTTGCCTACTCAAGTGCTCACTATTGACAGAATGACCCAGTTGTAAAGAAAGCAACCAGCACAAGCTGAATCATTTTTTTACAGTGGATCCAATGGCACCCAGTAAAAAGCGGCTAGTGGCAACATCGCGCCGTCTTCAAAGGCGAAGCCGATCAGCCGTAAAAAACGACATTTTGCATTCTGACCATGGCACATGGCAGAAATTGGTATTAAAGGACCGGTAGTGTGCCATTAGCCTGTTAGCCTGCTAATCCAAAATGACAAAACATCTGACAGCTGCTGAACTCCGTTGTCCAACAGTAATCCGCATACTTTCATCTGCAACAACCTGCGAGGCATTTAAAACAAAAAGAAAGCAGGCACACGGGAAAACATGCAAGTAATGGAAATATCCAGCGGTGGTTTGTGGCATGCGCAATATGTGAGGCCACACAGGGCAGCATTTTTGATGTCAAACTGTTTTCCGTTGGCATCATAACATGTCAATCACTGGCGTTTTTGTATTTGGGAATTTGCCGCCCTCTATAGAAGAGACACAAGGAAAGTTGTTGGGTGCAGGGGGGTATTCTTGAGGAATGGAGTTATTTATTGTAAACATGGAGAGGGAGGGAAACGTTTAGTGCGCAATTTCAAAAGAAAAGAAAAGAAGAGAAACAAGTAAAAGTTGCAGGTATGGGTTGATCTTTTTTTTTTTATTCCTATTGACCATGTTTTGTTTTTTGGATGTAGGGGTCCAATATGACATTGTTGATAAACGAGGGGTGCACCGATCACAATTTTCTGGCCGATCTCCGATCTTTTAACAAGTCTGACCTGCCAATCCCGATTTTTCCGATCTCGATTTTTTTCATAACAAGCAGCATGCACCTTCAGAGTTCCAATCATATTTTATTGGAAAACATTGAACAATATCTGTGCAATAATACAAACAAGTTTTTTTAAACTGCAAATTAAGTAGTTATCTGAAATAAAAATGAAAAGCCTATTCGCCATCTCAGCAGAAGAGGACAGTGGCTGACTTTTTCAGACCTCTGAGGAGGGAGATGAGATCGGTGGAAAAGATCGGTTTATACTTAAGGGATCGGCCGATAAATCGGTGCACCCTAAATATTTACTTGAAAAAATAGTAACGTTTTATTCACTCAAAAATTCTAAGTACATTTTACAAGGAGAGTTTTGAGTACATTTGGCTTATTAAAAAAATAAATTAAAAAAAGTTACTCAAGTGTAGAGGAACGAACTCATGACCTTCAGCTTGGGAGATAGCTGAGCCATGCCACTCTTGCTGTTTGCCACCATATTGCGTTGCTGATGTGTCCAAAATGAGATCAAAAACTGGTCTTTTGGAGGTGATTCCGCCTGACACCATCAATATACCAACACACAGCAGGAGTGGCATGGTTCAGGTGGTAGAGTGGTTGTGGATTCGTTCCTCAACCCTTGAGTAACTTTTTTGTACTTAACTGGTAGAATGTACTCAAAACTTTCCTTGTAAACTTTACTTTGAAATCCTGAGTGAAAAAACTTTACTAGTTTATTTTAATGTAAATATTAATTTTTCTTTCTTTCTTTTTTTTTAATACAGTGCATGTTGCCTTTTCAATGGAGGCGAAATAGAAATTACTTTGCAAATAATTATATATTTCTGCCACCTTTTGGCCCCTGCAAATTCAAAAAAAAAAAAACTATAATGGAAAAAAATGGAGAGGGGGGGGGGGCTGGTGGCTAATAGAAAGCCAGCAGAAGACCTAAAATCTTTTCATGTTTTAAAATTTTGATTTTTGATCTTTAAAATTGGTCATTTTGAACCCGCAGTCGCAGTGTTAATAGGTAGGTTAAGAAGTAAAATAAATGTATTATAATTGTATAATGCTAAAAAAAAATAGTACTTGATAAAACGTTCAGTCCTCAGCTTTAATAAAGGTGTAATGTGAAGTTGAGCCATGCGATTTATTCCACTGAAATACAAGTTGTGAAAAGAAGTGATGTTAACAGCTGAAGGTAAAAACAATAAAAGCTTAACTTTGACAACAAGCAGCGACGCAGATGGCGATGCACGTTAAGCCACAAAAAGCCAAAGAAAAAGCTAACCGTAGTTATTTAATCCTTTCTTTGTACGATGTCAGGCAGAGTTCATCTTTCAGCCCTTTTCAGCTGCTCCTTTTGCAATAATTGGCTCCAAAGAGTTTGAAGTGACTTTACAGAGGAATTATTCCTGACAATCTGGGTCAAATTCTCAAGTGTCCAACTTCTGGGCCCTTTGACTTCAGTTTACGTAACGTGTGTCACTAAAGAAGAGAATCTTTTGATGCTCACGGATCTGAGGTGGTATACACTGTCGTCATGCAGAGGTCAATTGTATTACTTTAGAGGCAGGATGATCAATGGCTACCATGACAGGACGCCCAAAAAAGTCTCATTAATCCAAGGATGATATGGAACAGAAAGTTGGACATTTTGGGGCAATTCTCATGAGAGCACCAGGAAAGTTGGTAAAAAGAAAAAAAAATTGCCCCTGACAGCAGTTTCACCAACTGACATCAAATTTTGCAGACATGGTTATCATGGCAAGACACATGAAAAAGTCTCAAGAACGAAACTGTATACGAAGTCCGCCATTTTGGTTTGAAGGAACCAGTTTAGGTCAGTTTGGCCATTCAAGCAAATCCCCCCAACACCAGTTTTTTTTTTAACAAAATTGAGTGTACATGTCTATCAAAACAAGATGCACAAAAAAAGTTTCAACGACCTATTGCGGAAATGGAACAGGAAGTCGGACAATTTAGATGAATTCCCCCAGGGGAGCCACGGGAAAGTTATAGGGACCAGTTCCACCAATTGACACAAAATTTGGTGGTCATGTCTCAAGAACCCATAACTGAAAATTGAACAAAAAGTTGGCCATTTTGGGTGAATACACCTTTACTGCCACCTAGAAAGTAACACACACACACACAAATCAGTTTCATGATTCAACACAAAACTGGGTGGACATATTAGCTAGGGGTGTGCCCAAAAATAAATGTTCATAAGAATCGCAATTCTCATTTAGTACGATTCAGAATCGATTTCAAATGTCCCAAAATCGATTTTAACTAAATTATTTGATACTGTCTTGCCTCTTTCTGTCTGTGCCTTTATTTGGAGCGCTGTTCATGTTGTACCCAGTTTGGCCACTGAGGGGCAGTGTGGTTCCACGCGGTCTAATACACGGTTAAGTTGTAGCCACATTAGAGAGTAGAAGGAAAAAGTCACAATCAAGTTATTCAAATAAAAGTTGTTTTTTTGCAGTGTGGAGCCGTTCTTTTGAGTGATAAAAGTGCCGCAAGTAGCGCGCTAATTAGCATTAGCGAGTCCGATTGGAGTAGATTATTACAATTCCTTGATCATCTATAGATTGAAGCAAAAATCATTGTCAGCCAAATCATTTTGAATCATAAATCGTTCTCAATCGAAAATTTATTCTGAAACGAATCGCAGACCCAAAAATCTAATTGAATCATGAGACATTCAAAGATTCCCACCCTTAATAGTAGCGATAACGTGGCACAAAAAAGTCTCAAGGTCCCATGCCTAAAAAAATGAAGTCAGTCATTTTGGTTTGAAGCAACCACTTGGAATTTGCCCAAATCAGAAGCTGCTGTCCTCGACAGATGGGAACTGTTATTTTTTTGACCACGCCTTCTAATGTGAGCAAAGCACGGTGTCAAATTTGATGATGATTTCGAGGATTAGCCATGAATAAAATCCACAGGAAATGAAGAATTCCGTAGTCTTGTGAATTCTTGCTGATGACTCCATGGAAGCATGTCTTCCCTCCAAATATTTTGGTTGGATTCCAAACTTTACAACGCGAGATGACAGATGATGTCACAGCATCATCAGAAAATCACAGCACTCACCAACCCTAATGAAGCAATTCAATGAAGCGCCAAGCGACTCACAAAATGTCGACAGGCATTTCATCTCACTAGAAGAAACCCATCTGGTATGTAACTAAGTACTTTTACACTGCCCTGCGACACATTCGCGTGCGCCAACACCAAAAGCATGGCAGGAATTTGAGTGTTGAAGTGAAAATGTCACCACGTTCTGCTACAATTAAAAAACAACAACACAAAAAGTCACCCAAACACCCAGCCTGAAACAGAAAGTACCCAAAATAACACAATAAAAGTGTAATGACATGTCATTTCTCTCACTTCGCAACATATGTGGACTTTTACAGAATGCTTTGGCTTTTTCTTTTCTTAATTGCTTTGATCTGTGCTCAGACTTGCACAACAATCTTGCTCTTGACATTAAATTGTAAACCTTAGTAATAAATATTGTTTGAAGTTGCCTGCATGTCTCTTGCAATAAAGCAGAAGTTAACACATATTTACCCTCTTTTATTTATATTTTCTATTCCTGTTAAATTAGGAGAGTCGTTCAAATTTGAGTTGAATTGCGTACATTTTAACGTTTGGTCTACAGCATGCGCATACGCCTTGAATTTCGAAATGATGTGTTCATTAAAAAAAATCAAAAAAAAATCATCCATACCGTTGAGGTGAGATCCGGACCCCGCGTCCTTCCAGCTGACACCACATTGATTCCCAAGTCCTGTCCCCGGACAGTCGCCTAACAGGTTTTAGGGAGGGGGAGTCAAAAAACACTCTCTAAACATGCGCGCATGTCTCTGTTCTTTAAAAAAGTCCATAACATCTCACGAGAAACAACCCCAAAAGGCAAAACAGTCCAATATGGTGTACGGGGAAAAGAAAGTTTTAAAAAAGAAAGGGGGGGAGTCCGCCTGCTGTCCCGGGGAGCGCACCCAGCCTGAGACAAAGTGCTCAATTAGCCCCGAGAAATAAGGCGACGCCAACGCGGCATGACAGATATCCGGCGCTTCGATGCCTCTCCAAAGAAGGCCAAGGATGAAAACATTCCTCTGTTCAAGTATGCGAGGTGAACAATTGGCCAAAATGTTGGAAGAAGCTCCGCAACTCCGCCTGGCTGCAAGCAACGCGCAAAAAGTCAAATCGGGCTCAAGTAAGCCAGCACTTGTGAAGCATCTAACATCCGGGCATGCCTTATAAAATAAAAGTATCAGTACGAAACCCTACCATGATTTAACGTTACTCTGTTAGATTGTATATTACGTCAATCTTAATGTTTAAACCAAAGCGTTTAATCTAAATCAACGCAATATAATCCACCAATTTGGCACTGGATTTTATTTTACTATTTTCCAGTGTGTAGCTTCGCTAGCTTGACAATGCTGCCTCCTGCTCGGCTTGGTCTTGTTAGTTTAAAACAACGTTTTCAAGATGTTACTTGTTGGAATACACACGGGACAAAACTCAACAAGTTACAAGTGAAAAACAGAGTGAGGATACTTTTTTTTTTTTTTTAAGGACGGCTTCCCTTTTAATTAATAGAAAGCAGATAGTCTAGTGCCATTTGGTTTGCTAGCAGCTAAGAAGTTTTGACAAGCACAGCACACAATTGCGTGACTCAAAATAGTTTCCTTTTTTTTTTACTCACCCTTAGGCCGCCAAGTAGATTTCCCCCCCGCCCACAGTTTTATTAGAAAACAATTAACTTAAACGGCAGCAGCAACGTTGGCCTGCGTC
This sequence comes from Leptonotus elevatus, assembly GCF_054856555.1. Classification (NCBI taxonomy): domain Eukaryota; kingdom Metazoa; phylum Chordata; class Actinopteri; order Syngnathiformes; family Syngnathidae; genus Leptonotus; species Leptonotus elevatus. Next base: position 30,955,035 of record NC_141239.1, on the reverse strand, counting down.
CAGGTGAGTGTTTTTTCTTAACAAGTTGGTAACAGGACGAATTATTACAAACAAGGTGTTGCAGTGAGTGACGACAATGCTACACAAGCTTGATTTACCGAAACTTTTGTTCATTTTTCCTTTCTCAGTGAGCTATCTAACTCACTGTTTTGTTTATGCCTATAATATACTCCAGTGTTTCTCAACCCTGGTCCTCGGGGCACACTATCCAGCCTGTTTTCCATGTCTCCCAATTTCCAATGCAGGTGATTCCAATGAGCTCTGGAGAAGCTTGATGACGATTCTCACCTGCGTTGGAATCAGGAGACATGGAAAACAGGCTGGATAGTGTGCCCCGAGGACCAGGGTTGAGAAACACTGCTACTCTATTTTGCTTTTTGCAAAAAAAAGGAAAGTGCTTCCCTTACTTCCGACTATTACGCAACAGTAGGAAGTTCAGAGGAATCGAGCAGTGATGAATGAATGACATTTCCTATTGACAATCTCGAGCTTCCGTCACAAGTCAAAATGGAGGCCAACTCGATGAATTGACCCTCTCTGAAAAAACATTTGGACTTTGGATGGTTGTAATTTGATTTGTGAGGGTTATTTTGATTTCAATTAAAAAATTTTGAGTACTATAACCATCTGCTTGGTTTGTACGCTGTTTGTTTTCACCGTGTAAAGGAAGCATTTACATTGTGTTGCATTGCGAAAATATCAGAAATGCCCGAATGTTCTGAATTGTCAATAACAAAAATGGCTGCCACTCATTTAAGGGGGACAGGAAAATGTACTTTTTAACTCATTCACTGCCATTGATGGCTATAGACGTCAAACATTCATTTGAACTATTTCTATTAGTTAAACATTTGTTCCACTTTTGTTAACAAGAGCATGGAAACCTAGAATTATTTTTATTGTACATTTAGAACATATATACAATTTGTGATTAAAAGTGAGTTAACTAACCTGGCAATTGAACAGGGGTGTGTAGATTTTTTATATCCAATATAGATTGATAGAGAGCCAAGCTTTGTGGTGTCTTGCCAACTTTTGATATCATTTTAGAACAATCTGGATCTCTTAAGGCTGTTGCAAATCATTGAATTTATTTATTTTCTCCATTTTTGACTTGATTTTTGGATTCATAGTGCTAACTTGTAAAGTTTTCATATAATTTGAACATCCGATTGACTCATCTCCAACTGGAGGGCAGACAGCGGCCGATCACAAGGGACTTGTTGTTTTTTGGGGAATGTAGCGCCGTCGGGAAGACAAAAGCTGTTCCAAGGAGGAAGATTTACATTCTGCAAATGCGTGTGACGATCTTGTTGGCGTTGGATTTTGATCGTGGTCGTAGCGAGGATGGTGGGATGATTGGATAGCGCCACGGGCGCAGCGCGAACCAAGGCATTGATCTCCTTCCAGGGCTTCTTCTGGTGATGTTGCATCATCGCATCAGAATATTGAACTTGATACCACGGAAATGGTTTTTTTTGTGGTGTGTTAGTAGTGCACACAAGCATTCATGAAAATGTTGTCTTGTTCAAGTCTTTGCAGTGATCCAAGAAGCCGAGGCATGTGTTGTCTTCCCAACATAAGGTCGACCTTGTCTCGACTTGCCTTGTGTGCGCTCAGATGCTTCACACATGCGACCTACATGTATGCCGCATATTTTTTTCCCTCAAAAAAGACTTTTTCTCTAAGAATTTGACTTTTTTTCTAAAAATAAATTACCCATTTTTCCCCAAAAATGAATTTGACCTTTTTCCCTCTTAAAATATTTAAGCCAACCCAACCCCCCTCCAAGAAAAGTAGGATATGTTTTCTCTAAAATAATCAGACTTTTTTTTTTCTTCCAAAACTTTTTTCTTTTTTCTTTTTTTTAAAGTCAGCCATGCAGACGGTTCATTTATTAAGCGCAGTAATGTTATGATGCCATCTTTAGTAGATGTCTCCATGAAATGAGGAGATCGAAAAGTGTCGCCTAATTTTCCCAAAACATTTTGTCGATCTCCCGAAGATGAGTCCCTATGTAGTAGCGATGTAACAATAACGGCAATATCGTGATATCGCAATACTAAAACTGCCAAATTATTGTCGTCGTCAGGTCACGATAATAAAAGCAGCACATCTGTTAAAAAAAAGAGTCAGGTTGATTTCCATTTTTGCAGTTCTAGTACCCTCTGGTGGCTAGTTTTTAGTGCAGTTGAATTTCCACAAGGCATGTTTAGGCACTTCTATGTTTAAAATCCACGCCAATGGTCAGATGAAGGGGAACTTAATATGCTTGTGAACAGAGTCAATATGTGGAGGAATTCAATATGTGTGTGCATTAGCAAGTAAGTGCCTCAAAATTAAGCATTATTAGAGATTGGAGGTGGTTTATATGCGTTGCTGTTATTTACAAAAGCACAATATTGTGTGGTTTTTTTTAGTACGAGTTTTATTTTTTATTTTTTACAATATTGTGACCTTTTTTTTTATATCGCCAACCTTCCCAACAATATTGTGATAATTATCGTATTGTGAGCTTCATATTGTGAAAATATTGTACCGTGATGTTTGGATATTGTTACATCCTTACAATGTAGGGCCTACATTAGGGATGTGCAAAAAAATCGATTTTCATAAGAATCGCGATTCTCATTTAGTACGATTCAGAATTTATTTTAAATGTTCTAAAATCAATTTTATTTAAATAATTTTATACTGTCTTGCCTTTGTCTGTGTGTGCCTTTATTTGGAGCGCTGTTTATATTGTACCCGGTTTAGCCACTGAGGGGCAGTGTGGTTCCACACGGTCTAATACACTGTTAAGTTGTAGCCACATTAGAGAGTAGAAGGAAAAAGTCACGATCAAGTTATTCCAATAAAAGTTGTTTTTTTGCAGTGTGGAGCCGTTCTTTTGAGTGATAAAAGTGCCACGAGTAGCGCGCTAATTAGCATTAGCGAGTCAGACTGGAGTAGATCATTACAATTCCTTGCTCATCTATAGATTGAAGCAAAAATCGTTGTCAATCAAATAATTTTCAATCAAAAATCGCCCCTCAGCGAAAATCGATTCTGAATCGAACCGCAGAGCCAAAAATCGGAATCGGATCGAATCGAGTCGTGAGACATTCAAAGATTCCCACCCCTGGCCTACATGCTGGACCAGATTTACGTCCGTAAACACTGTGCTGTGTGTTATTTTTGTGGGCATGTCACTCAATGCTGGGCTTTGTGTGCACGCGTGTTCACTTCAGAAGTCGTTCAAGTTGCATTTGTTTTTGTCATGTGAAAAATAATACAAAAATAATAAATACATACAATAAAAAATAATACTTCTCTCAAAAAAAAAAAAAAAAAAGCTGACCTATTTCTAGATAAATTTTTCAAAATATATTTGACATTTTCCCCTCAAATTTGATACAACTTTTCCACTGTCATAAAATTTTGTGTGTGATTTTCCACGTGACATGGAATTTATTCCTGGAGGCACAATGTCCGACGCCCAGATGGTTTTTGGTACCTTGCCTCAGATAAGTGATCCCTTCACACACATACATACACACAGGGGTAGCAGGTTGAGGGTGGTGGGGGAGCGGGCTATGAGGAGGTTCAGTGCTTTTGACCACTGGGCCTCCCTACCTTGAATGGCCTTGTTGAAAAGCACGGCCATAAATTGTGGGATGAGACCCCAACACACACACACACACACACCTTTCTCATCCGCCCACTATCTCTTCACCCTCTCCCCGTTCGGAGAGCGGTGGTTTCCATCTCGGCCAGCCTCTCGCTCTTTAAAGAGATGAAAGGATAAGCAAAAGAATGGACACAAAAGGCGAGCTGGCTCGTGTTACCGGGATGGCCCTCGGAGAGCGCCCATGAAAGGCTTCGGGGATGGGAGAAGACACGGACACCGACAGGGAGACGGGCCGTCCTCAAAAGATGTTTGTCACGACTCGCCAACACTAAAACAGGTCGCTCACCTGTGCGCTCCAGTCGCTCAAAATCAAACCATGCTCTTAAAGCCGTCGCGCTAAATGTCACAATGTCGGTAGTGTCTGATTTCCAACTCCAGCTGTGAGTTCTATGAATCCTACAGTGGATATAAAAATCTACACACCCCTGTTGCCTGTTTTCATTTCAAATCTTTTCCCGCCATTTATGTGACCTACAATCTGTTAAACTCATTAAAAAATCTTTTCAAGAGGGGAAGTAAAAAAACAAACCAAGTGAGATCATGTGACTGCACAAGGATGCGCACCCTCTTATAATTGGACATGTGGCTGTTTACAATTAACCGGTCACGTTCACGTTAAATGGGAATCAGCGCGCGCACACAAGTAAAGTTCCACAAATAAAACCCAAATAAATCAATTCTGTCTTGCTTTAACCATTAACTCTTTGACTGCCATAAACGTTATAAAACGTTTAGCATAAACCTAGGGAAGGGCGCCGAGGACGTTAAAAGACGTCCCCTATGTTTTTTTTTTTTTTTTTCAAAAACGGGTGCAGGAAAGCCTTGGGCAGCTGTGCTGAAAGAATCAGGCTGATCTGATTAGTCAAAGACTCGTTTTGGCCCCTAGAGGGCAGCGATGACTCTCTTTGCACAAGGTTGGATGGGCCGCCCACCGTGGGCGTCAGTAGAAGACGTGAGGCGGAGCTAGAGTGTTGAGGAGACAATGGCTGATCCAAGCCACAATGGCTTGACCAAGCAACCGGTTACAAGCAGCTCAGCTTGAGCATTTTTTTCAAAGACGGAAAGCATCAATCAATACTAAAAAGCGCATTGATGTCAACGATGATGATGACAACGAGCTCTACGCCAAAGTTGGAAGCCTGGACGTGTTTACGATCACGTTGTAAGCCTCACCGGCTACGCGCGGCTAGCGCTGCTAAGGCCGGAAAACGCGCACAATAGCCGGCCGGGTACTTCTGCACAAGCGGACATTCGATCGGGCGATGGAGAGTTGGCATCGACCAATGCAGATTGATGTCAACGATGATGATGACAACGAGCTCTACGCCAAAGTTGGAAGCCTGGACGTGTTTACGATCACGTTGTAAGCCTCACCGGCTACGCGCGGCTAGCGCGGCTAGCGCGGCTAGCGCTGCTAAGGCCGGAAAACGCGCACAATAGCCGGCCGGGTACTTCTGCACAAGCGGACATTCGATCGGGCGATGGAGAGTTGGCATCGACCAATGCAGATTGATGATGATGATGATGATGATGACTGCGAGTTTGACGCCAAAGTTGGAAGCCTGGACGTGTTTACGATCACGTTGTAAGCCTCACCGGCTACGCGCGGCTAGCGCGGCTAGCGCTGCTAAGGCCGGAAAACGCGGAGCTGCACAAGCGGACATTCGATCGGACAATGAAGAGTACCCCGAGTCCAATGCATATTCATCGGAGGAGCGGGTACAGTCTGATCACGGAGAAGACACTGTTTCTGGACTACGATGCCACCATGAATGGACTGGATAAAATGGATCATGCAAATGCTGTTGCGTCTTCTTGCACGCAGGAGAGTGTTACACAAAGAAAAACTGTCGTTGAAACATCCACATATTTGTAAATAGCACCACAGTTGCACACATTTGTAAATAGTTTGCCAAATTGTTGTCAAATTGTTACACTGTTGAATGTAAATAAACGTATTTTGCTATCAAAAAACACTTTTTCATTCTTGGTGGTAGTGTTTTATAGAAGTAAAGCACTATTTAGGTGTTTGTGGCATCATTCATGGACAAAAAGAAGTGTCAAATTCACTAGAATGCATGAAATAATATCGTTTCACTAAAAGCTTGATTTCTCCGTATTTGAGTTCAAAACAAGCGAAATCGGATGCAACTAACCATTTTCTATTGTTGATTACTAAAGAACGGAATAAGGTAGAAACAAACTCTTTTTTTCTGATGAAAGATGAAAGTCCAATCTTTCATTTGGTAGTACGTGTGTTTCCATAGTCCAAACAGAACATTTTCTGTGGACCTTGAAAATCAGTCAAAATGCTTAAATCGGCTGGCACTGGCGGCATCCCTTTTCTGAAAACGTCTGGCAGTCAAAGAGTTAAGTAGCTGCAAAAGTTTGTAAAAATAGCCACGATTTGCTTTTCAGCATTTTGCCACAATTTGAATAGCAGCTAAATAAATCCAGATTTTGTAACATCAGCATGACACCACTATTTGTGAAAAAAAGTGTCTAATTTCTCTTTGTTTTAAGCCAGACATTGCATCAAGTAGCATCTCGTCTTACTTAGGAAAGCAACAACAAAATCCAGATTTTTCTTTAAAAACAAAAACAAAAACCAGACACTGTTTGTCTGCATTTGTGCATATTTTGAGTCTTATTTGGTATTTTTGAAATTTGCCATGTGTTCAAAGACATAGCAGCAAACAGCCTATCATGCACTCTCCAGACTAAAGGTGCAGATTTACGCCAGCATTGAAATACGATATATCGAAGTAAACATAATGTTACAGTAAAAACTTGTATGTGCCACACTCAGTCCTTAAATTTCTCGTATTCTGAAGTGAACAACAGGTGAATATTTGTGTTTGATGAAATGCCCAGTGCATGTGTTTGATGATGAAGTGCTGCCTCCGCCACTGAAAATATAATCCAAACTCAGGGCTTGTGTGCACTTCCAAATTCGCGGTCACTTTAAAAACTTTTTTTTTTTGACTGGCTGATCAACAAATAGCCATTCTCGAGCTCTGCCTCTAGTAGTCATGCATGGTATCAATAGCTGCAATCTGCATTTGCCCTGGAGTAGAAAGGGTAAAACGGGTACATGTCAGCAATGGAAAAAAATAGCTGATGTTATTGTGTTGTAATTAATTTTTCTTGGAATATTTTGATGAAAGGATGTTGTAGACATGTTATTAAGATACCTTGGAAGTGGTTTTAAATTGCAGAAGAAAATGTGTAATATTTCTCCTTTAAGGATATTTGCAAGTTGCAACGTTGTTCTGACAGCTTCAATCTTTCGTCTGTCAGCACCAACCGGCAAACGAGGTGATTATTAACAACCGTCTTGGGTTTTTTCTGCTTCATTTTTGCTACTTTAATTGTTGGAGGTAGAATTTGGGACTTTCTACTTTGTATCACAGCGTAGCATTTCAACACAGTACATGATTTCTTGTGTCAGCTTTCAAAAGCACACACGTGTTTGATTTTTATCAGGTCAACCCTAACCCCCCCGATTTGTGAATTGGCACTCATGAGCACATAAGAAGAAGGGTTTTTTTATATCACTTATATCACACAGTAGTTGTCCATGCTTTATTGAGTGTAACATTTTGCCAACAAATATGGAAGTTAACATTTTGCACCACTGCCCTCATTCCTCACTGGCATTTCTGTGGTCTTGGGTCTATAAGTATTTGAAGACTAGTGTCAGTCGCAGTAGAACTAGCCAGCCAGCGCAGGCGAAACTAACTGCTATCTGCTATCCTCACCACAACCATCGTACTTTTATATTCTCAGAGGGGCACTGACGTAGGAAGACTGCGTGGTCTTATTGGCCGGACATTTTGCTGCTCCACAGAGAGTTATACAGGAGTCCGGCAACAGCAGCTAACGGCCGAGTCCAAAGTCCTCTGCATATTGGTTGGAAGACTCCAAAAACACACGATTAGCGATGAGTCGATTTAGCTAAATGTTGATGCGAAGTGGTAAAGTAGACTTGTTGACTAATTGGTTGGTGCCACCTGAAACGCATCCCTTGCAAAAAAATGGAAGTAAAAATTGGGAGTGTATTTATGTTTTAAATTCGAGATGAGCGGGTACCACTACAAGTGATCAGTATCGGGATGATACTGGCCTTATTTCAAGTGTATTCATGAAGGATGCCAACACCAAGCACTGATATGTACATAGCTTATAGGAAGGCCTTTTGTTTACAATTATGTCAGTGTGTTAACTGAAATTTTAGGTAACAAAAGTTCTAGCAGTATCTGTACTTGGTATAAGTATTGTTGAGTACTCAAGAGTGTGTTCATGTACTCGTATGGGTTAAAAGTAGTATCGAACATCCATCCATTTACTACCGCTTATCCGGGGTTGGGTCGCGGGGGCAGCAGCTTTAGCAGGGAAGCCCAGACTTCCCTGTACTCAGCCACTTCAACCAGCTCCTCCGGCGGGATCCCAAGGCGTTCCCAGGCCAGCCCAGAAACATAGTCTCTCCAGCGTCGTCCATGCCCGGAACACCTCTCCATGGAGGCGTCCAGGAGGCATCCGAACCAGATGCCCGAGCCACCACAACTGGCTCCTCTCCACGCGGAGTCCCTCCCAGATGACCGAGCTTCTCACCCTATCTCTAAGGGAGAGCCCGGACACCCTACGGAGGAAACTCATTTCAGCCGCTTGTATCCGGAACTTGTTCTTTCGATCACGACCCACAGCTCGTGACCATAGGTGAGGGTCGGAACGTAGATCGACCGGTAAATCGAGAGCTTTGCCTTTTGGCTCAGTTCCTTCTTCACCACAACGGACTGATACAGACTCCGCATCCCTGCAGATGCTGCACCGATCAGCCAGTCGATCTCTCGCTCCATCCTGTCCTCACTCGTGAACAAGACCCCAAGATACTTAAACTCCTCCACTTGGGGCAGGACCTCATCCCCGACCCGTAGAGAGCACGCCATCCTTTTCCGACTGAGGACCATGGTCTCGGATTTGGAGGTGCTGATCTTCATCCCAACCGCTTCACTCTCGGCTGCGAACCACTCCAGCAAGAGTTGAATATCACGGCTTGCTGAAGCCAACAGCACAACATCATATGCAAAAAAGCAGACATGCTATACTGAGGCCACCAAATCAGACCCCCTCAAAGCTTCGGCTGCGCCTCGAAATTCTGTCCATAAAAGCTATGAACATAATTGGTGACAAAGGGCAGCTTTGGCGGAGTCCAACCCTCACTGGGAACGAATCCGACATACTGCCGGCAATGCGGACCAAACTTTGACATCGGTCAGACAGAGACCGAACATCCCGTATCAGGGGGCTCGGTACCCCATACTCCCGAAGCACCCCCCACAGGACTCCCCGAGGGACACGGTCAAACGCCTTCTCCAAATCCACAAAACACATGTAGACGGGTTGGGCGAACTCCCATGCACCCTCAAGGACCCTGCCGAGAGTGTAGAGCTGATCCACTGTTCCACGACCGGAACGAAAACCACACTGCTCCTCCTGAATCTGAGATACGACTTCCCGACGGACCCTCCTCTCCAGCACCCACAGAATAGACCTTACCAAGGAGGCTGAGAAGTGTTATCTGTCTATAGTTGGAGCACACCCTCCGGTCCCCCTTCTTAAAAAGGGGAACCACCACCCCGGTCTGCCAATCCAGGGGCACTGTCCCTGATGTCCACGCGATGTTGTAGAGGCGCGTCAACCACGACAGCCCCACAACATCCAGAGGCTCTTATAAACTCCGGGCGGATCTCATCCACCCCCGGGGCCTTGCCACAGAGGAGCTTTCCAACCACCTCAGTGATTTCGTCCCCAGATATAGGAGAGCCCACCTCGGAGTCCCCAGACTCTGCTTCCTTAAAGGAAGACGTATTGATGGTATTGAGGAGGTCTTCAAAGTATTCTCCCCACCGGTTCACAACGTCCCGAGTTGAGGTTAGCAGCACCCCATCTCCACTATACACAGTGTTAATGGTGCACTGCTTTCCTCTCCAGAATTTCCTCAAAGCCGTCTGGAAGTCGTTTTCCATGGCCTCACCGAACTCATCCCATGTCCGAGTTTTTGACTCAGCAACCGCTGACGCTGCATTCCGCTTGGCCAGTCGGTACCTGTCAGCTGCCTCCGGAGTCCCACAGTCCCAAAAGGGCCGATAGGACTCCTTCTTCAGCTTGACACCATCCCTTACCACTGGTGTCCACCAGCGGGTTCGAGGATTGCTGCCACAACAGGCACCGACCACCTTACAGCCACAGCTCTGATCGGCCGCCTCGACAATGGAGGCGCGGAACATGGTCCACTCGGACTCAATGCCCCCACCTCCCCCGGGACAAGGGAGTATTTCGGACGGAGGTGGGTGTTACACTCCTTCTGAAAAGGGATTCTGCCAGACGTTCCCAGCAAACCCTCACAATTCGTTTGGGTTTACCAGGTCTGACCGGCATCTTCCCCCGCCATCGGAGCCAAAACACCACCAAGTGGTGATCAGTTGACAGCTCAACCCCTCTCCTCACCCACGTGTCCAAAACATGCGGCCGCAAATCCGATGACACGACTACAAAGTCAATCACCGAACTGCAGCCAAGGGTGTCCTGGTGCCAAGTACATATATGGGCACCCTTATGTTTGAATATGGTGTTTGTTATGGACAATCCATGACGAGCAAAGAAGTCCAATAACAGAACACCACTATGGTTCTCTGTTCTGCCCGTTCCTCCCAATCACGCCCCTCCAGGTCTCACTGTCATTTCCCACGTGAGCGTTGATGTCCCCCAGCAGAGTGAGGGAGTCTCCAGGGGGAGCGCTCTCCAGCACACCCTCCAAGGACTCCAAAAAGGGTGGCTACCCTCTCGTCTACCGGGGTAAACCCCAACATACAGGCGCCAAGCCGGGGGGCAATAAGTATGCCCACACCTGCTCTGCGCCTCTCATCGTGGGCAACTCCAGAGTGGAAGAGAATCCAACCCCTCTCGAGAGGGTTGGTACCAGAGCCCAAGCTGTGTGTGGAGGAGAGTCTGACTATATCTAATCGGAATTTCTCTTCTTCACACACCAGCTCGGGCTCCTTCCCCACCAAAGAGGTGACATTCCATGTCCTAAGAGTTAGCTTCTGTAGCTGGGGATTGGACCGCCAAGGTCCCGGCCCTTGGCTGCCGCCAAGCCCACTATGCACCCGACCCCTTTGGCCCCTCCGACCGGTGGTGAGCCCATGGGAAGGGGGGCCCACGTTGCCTTTTCGGGCGCAGGTGCAGGCCCAGCCATCAGGCGCTCGCCAATGAGCCCCACCTGCGGGCCTGACTCCAGAGGGGGGCCCCGGTGACCCGTGTCCGGGCAAGGGAAACGTCTGTCCATATATATATATTAAACATCCCTAGTTTAAACTACAGTATTAATATAGGCAATTAACACTTGACCCTGTAAGTGGGTGTCAATTAGTTGCACATTTTTGCTATGTAGCTAATGTAGGGGCGAGAGTTCCCTCAACTTGTTTCAGATCTTGTAGTCAGGTTTTAACGAGTATTAGTGTTTGACAGTGGAGGCCCCCTTCAAGGATGCACAGTAGCGTCACTAAAATTAGACTTCCTAGATTCCTGAGTGGGATCTTCACCATCAACACACACACTCCTACTCTCCTCGGTGTCTCCCTCGTGGCATTCCTCCTCCTCCTTGGCGTTTACTGTCACTCACTCCAAATCCTCCAAAAGCCCTCCGCCGTTCTCGGTGGCGGCGGCTTTGCCCGGACTCGCCCTGCGTGCTGGCAGATATTTTGTGCCTGGGGGGGGTCATGTCAGCGAGAGTTTGCAAAGAGAAAGTTGCAAGCGCGGACAAACAAGAGTGTCGAGTCAAAAGGGCGCCGGTCCTCCCCCCTCCTTCTCGTCCCGGTGTTGTCACCTCGGGGAGTTTACCCGCTTTACTGTCAACGCCCACACCACTATTTTTAAAAACAATTTTTTTGTCTCAGCGCCTGTGTTAAATTGCGCAATCAAAGTAAATTCAAATGCATTCAGTGGCTGTCAAGTGCGTGCCAAGGCAACAGGTGGCGCTAGATGATTTGAGTCAATCAGAAAATTGTACAATTTTATATATATATATAAAATCTTCAACTGGAGGGGACCCCCTACCAACCACCCCCCCACCCCAATATTTAATTTGCATGTAGACCAATAGACAAAAAAATACAAAATAAGAACCCAAACACTTAATTGTCCTATTAGAATGAATGTAAATACTGCATAAATACAACACGGCAGTCCAACAAGCCGTTTTTCCCTTTTGGGTGGGAAGGATTTTTGTTTTGGGACAAACAACATTTTCATGAATCCAAGCAGTTTTCCAAGACCGTGGTCCCCGAACCTGAGTCCAGCTCGTGTCCGGATGTCACATACACACACATACAAAATCACACACACACACACCCCCGTGTAGCATGACATAATTACATACGTCCTCTGTTACGTCTGGGACATCCACCTTCAATGGAAACTCTAATTGGAAACAAGCTATTATGGCAATTATGGCAAATGCTGGGCTGCCAAGGCGGCCAAAGTGTGTCAAACGTCAGACAGCAGTTTTGGCGACCTTGCTGCCGTTCCCCACCCTGCTATATCCAAACTCTCATAATGGAGACTGGATATTGCAAGGTCAGAATGGATAAACGACATAAATCCCTCTCCCCCCAATCATCTCATTCTCTTCTAGTCTGACTTTTTGGCCGTTTTCCACTTCTGACATCCTTTCTTCAATCAATGGACCCCGCCATTGAACCTTTACACACACACACGCACACACACACGGAAAGTGATGTTAAGCCCCACATGTTTCCAATTTCAGGGGTAATGCAACGCTCCTTGCAATCTGACCCAATTAGCCCGAGTCGGCTGAAAATGTCCCAGCTCTAAACGCGGTGGCAAAGAGGTAAAGGTTCAACGGTGAGGCCCATGTGTGTGTGCGTGTGTGTGTGTGTATATATATGTGTGTGTGTTTGGGTGGGGGATGGTGAAGGCCAATCGTCTGGCAGCCAGCAAGACTGCTCGCTGCTTGTGACATGTTCGGCACAGGTGCAATATCGATACATACGATACAACAAAACTGTGACCAGAACTGAATAGAATTATGCAATGTCTAAATGATCTTTCTATCTTTCTATCTATCTATCATATATTATTAATAAAATATTTTTGAAAAAGTCTTTGGTTCCATAGCTATTGCGATGTATCTTACTGTTTTACAACTCGGTATTGATATATCACCTTTAGATCAAAGGTTTTCATAGTGTTAAAGGTTTGCTTTTTCATTGCATAGATATCACAATGTATCGTTTCCGCTTCCAATACGGTATTGATATGTCAGATGTAGAGTATATCAGGCTTGAGTGTGTCGTCATACTTAACAACCCTTCATTCACATGGATATCGCAATGTTTCTTATCACTTTCACTTGTGATACAAGACTCCAGCGTCTGAAGTATTTCATAATGTTTTAGACCTTTTTAATAGCTTGTGAAGCTACCAATGAAAAAAGGATTTATTACATACTATTGTGATGTAAGCTATCTTTTTTGTTTACATACCACAAATCTTTACATTATAGCTTCCCCATGTCTTGGTAAATGATACTGTGATGTATCATACTTGGTTTTCTGCCAATGCAGCCATTATCACATTACCGGTATCGTTAGCACAGTTTCCTGCGAATTCCATATCATGTGTTTGACAGCTTTGTAAAAGGTCAAAGAGAGGAACAACACACGAGTACTGTATGCAAACACACCCACGCGCTCACTCACAGACTCTGACAAACAAACAACGCATGCGGCTACAAGTCTGTCCTATGCAAAACTGAAATTAGCGCTTGGAATGTTCACCTTCGGGAAAAGCGGCCCATGCGGGAACCGGAGCAGTCGGCCCAGCAGAGGCCTCATTAGGGACGACTTTACTAAGTGGCTTAATGAGAAGCAGGCGTGGTTCGGGAGAAGACTGGCAAGGGCCATCGGCCGCCATCAGCCGGCGCACGCACGCAAGTCTCGTTAACACGCTTTGAGGCCCTCTCCTCTTACAGGCCACCGCGCTACTGCCGCCAATCCTCGCTGGTGTCTCCTTGCAGGACGCCATCCATCCACAACGGCTTTCACTGAGATGTGTCGATAGTTAATCATCTAGCTGCAAGTTTAACGCCTCCTTGTGGTGTCAGACTCCCGCCTTTGCCTCTGGTCTCGCCGGAGGCAAAATGTTACAGGTTGTACTTGACTCACTGTACAACTCATGGACGGATCGTGTTCCACAAGCGGACTTTGTGTTAGGAAGGCTCGGGCAATTAGCCGCGGATTGATTTTCAGAGCTATAATGGACTCAGTGCGGCCCACTTCTTCACGTTCCCGCTGTCTCCATCTGTCACTCCTAAGGGACTCTTGCCCCTTTTACACAGCCTGTAAAAGACGGCATTATCCCCATCTTTTTTAAATGGATATAAAGTCGAGCTGGCAATTTTCCATTCTCTAACTGCTCTGCCTTCTGAAGTTTACCAATGAAAGTATGGACGTCAACCCGGATTTTTTCTGCCTTCGAAAGTGGTATGTAGTCCCTTTTGCACTGCCCACCTAAGCTGACATGCTTTCCTGTGCATCTGGTACCGATGCGGGGTGTGCGGCAAAAAAGTCCAGATATTTGTCACCCTCTGAGGCAGAAGAGTATACCATGAAGCCGAGAGAATTGACTATTTTCCACACATGGTGGCAAATCTGTCAATTTTCTGCTTTCAGATGTATCAAGGCCCTTTCACACTATCCCTCAAAGAAGGCTGGGAAATGGCATTTCACACAGTCAGATAAATGCCTGATCTGTGACGTCAAACAAGAAAGATGATGTATAGGGAGAGCTCACTAAAGGATTACTTTGCCTTTTTTTGTACACTTATTCCAAATTAAGGAGTTATACTGTTGACTATTAACTGTGCTTAACTTCATTTTAAACTAGTTTGATGTCATATTTGTAAGTGGGAATGGTCAAATCAGATTTTTTTCCATTGGCAACAATGATCTCATTGACATGAACAGGGATGAAAAACCACTGTGATCACCATGAAAGAAGCTGACAAACTGGAGCTGTTGCTACAGAGCAGAGTCACACTGCCCCCCTGTGGACGGGAGGGTAAGTCCCCTTTTGCTATCCTAAAAGTCCCTTTTTTTTTGTCTGCACGCATCCTAATGACTCTTTTCCCTGATCAGCATCCAAGAAGTGACCTGCGGTAGCGAGGAGGTGAGTGACGGTTGGAGGGATTTTGGTGGCGCGGGATGAGGCAGGAGGGGATTGGGCTTGCTGATGGGGTTTACTCCCGAGCACCAAGCTGTCATTGCGTATAATCTGCAAATTTCCTCAGATGACGCAAAGACTGTGACTTTGCATCTCCCGTCATCGCCACAGCCGTCTTCTTCATCTCCCGATGCCTCGCTCTTGTCAGACGGGAGATAGCGAAGCTCAACAGGTAAGCTTCCGGACTCGACTTCCGCCTCACCCGTCACCCTCTACCGTCCATCTCATATTAACTCGAACCGGTTGCTGCTTTTTCCCCCCCTCTTTTTATTTTATACATAATTGAGGTTCTGTCTTTGAATGTCAGTTGCTGTTTTTATTGTTTTTCCTTTTTCAATTGAACAATTTTAAGTGGTTTACATGGTTAGAAAGTGTTACTAGTAGTAGTTGGCATTTACATATAAGGTATCAGTAGAAAGGATGTTTCCCAATGTTTGATTGGGTAGAAGGTGACGTTTGAGTGGTTTACCTGGTAAAAAGTGTCGTTTACTAGTCATTTACCTGGTAAACGGTAGCGTTCACAAATGGTTTACCATGCAAATGTGACATTTACTAGTGGTTTTACCTAGCAGAATGGGAGTATTTACTTGTATTTTACCTGGTAAGTGTGACGTTTACTATGCATTAGATGGTATAAGGTGACTAGTTGTTTACCTGCAAGAAGGGGAAGATTACTAGTAACTACTTACTACTACTAGTAACGTTTAGTTGTGTAACAGGCAGACGTTGAAGTTCAGCAAGTAGAAGATGAAGTTTACTAGTAGATTAACAAGTGACATAGGTTACCAGTTTACTAATATTTTACCACGTCAAAAGTGACATTTCTAAGTAGAACGTTACTAGTACTGTAATTTACCTGAAATACAGTAATTGAAGTTTACCTGTTTTATGTGGTAGTAGAGGAAGTTTGTGGATTGGTTTACAAGGTAGCAAATTAAGTTCTCGACCTGGTAAAAAGCTAATTTAACTTGCAATTTACACAGTTATGGGTGAAGTTGACAATGCCTGCAATCTGCCGTCATTGCCAATTTCCCAACTGTGGGACTAATAAAGGTTGTCTCATTCTATCACGATCAGGATTGAGGTGTTGCCAAGGCACCTGGTGGCCAAATGAGGAAAGGGGATTTATTGTGAGCTGTGTGAAATGAGGTCCCGATGACTTCTGTGCGTGCGTGCGTGCGTGCGTGCGTATGAGAGGCCAGCCAAAATAAAATGAAGAAAAGCAAAGAGAGGGTTTATAAATAGCCGATCTTTGCAAGGGTGACGAGAGCAGATGTGATCGACTGACTGTGCTTAAGGAGTTCAAACAACAGATTAATACACACAGATTATCATCCCGAAAGGGGAGGGGAAGAGCTACACAAACACGTGTACACACACACTCGTAGCGAAGGGGTGTCACAATATCTTCTTGTTCTCTTACGACTGTATTTTTTATCCACCCCCCCACACTATTCTATAGTCAAATAACGTGTTGACTGGTTGCCATAATCAATCAAAAATGTTCCATTCTCTTTAAAAAATAATATATGTATGGATATTTGATTTGTATCGTGTTATTACGGTTAAACACTAAACAGAGCAGTTCACATTGACCCGTGAACTTGTTTTGTACTTTTGTTGTCATGTTTATCCTAATAATGAGTGCTGAACTCTGATCCTTCTGTACTACGTAATACAGAGTGTTCCGTTGGTGCTGGTCAGTCGTACCCGTTAACCCTTCTGTTGTGTGTTTTGCTTTGGTGCTCTGTGCATGGGTCAATCTGATACACTGCTTGTTTTGATATTATTTATGGCAACATTTGGGGTAAATATTGGAAAATGGACATTGAATAAAATAGTATTGTACGCATAAATGAGACAATTCTGCTCGAAATATTTCCATTTCCACCTCCCCCAGCCCCTGCCCCCAATTGACCCAACACCATTGACTGGAGGGTTAAATGAATACATTTCTGACAGCATCAATCAAAAATCACAGTTTAAGGCGGTGCTTAATGTCTCAATATAAGCCCTTAAAAAAAGACTTTCACCAGCATTTTTGACGTATTTTGACGGATGGTATCCATGATTGCCAAAAAGTGCTACACAAAACAATCATATGAATGATGACTGTAAATTGCATTGTATCTTCCTTCAAGGGAGGGGGACGGAGGGTTGGCGGTGGGCTGGGGAGGATTGGATTATATGTCCATCCCTTTGCAAAGCTCACACCAAACAATCAACTGTTGCAAGTAATCCCCTGTGACACAAACAGACACCCGAACACACCACACACACACACATGCGCACTCCCCGTGCACCCCCCCACTACTACTACTACTGTAGTCCAATATGTATTTACACAATCCTCATTTGTTGCTTCATTCATGTGTGGAGCATGAACTTCTGACATTGTCATCCAGCTTTCAAATAACAGAGTGACATAGATTATTATGGCATCATCAGCCTGTCAAATGCAAATGAGAGTATATTTGAAAAATAATAATAACTTGTCAGGGGTGGACAAACTCCTACGGGTTTTGGATGTTTTCCCTTCTCCAACCAAGCTGATTCATATGATCAGCTCATCAGGAAGCTCTGGCGAAGCCGGATAATGATCCTCACCTGTGTTGGAGGAGGGAGACATCTAAAACCTGCAGGACTCCGGCCCTCGAGGACTGAGTTTGCTTACCCCTGTTTCCCAGTTGATATAAATGTTAGTCGTTTAGCCAATAATGAGTGTAGTTCACTCATTTGAATATGTAGTAGTAGTTTATCTGTTATGGTTCTAGTTTATTAGTGGTCCACCGGTAGACAGTGGAGTTTGCCTGGTAGATGTACCTGGTAGATTTGAATCTTTATTGGTAGTATACCCAGTAGAATGTAAAGGTAACTAAAAGCTTACTTGGTAGAAGGTAAAGTTGAACTATTTATAATATGCTTTGTTAGTGATGTCCCGATGTGAAAAAGCGGAAGGTTGCTATGGAGTGGATTACCTGGAAGCTTACTAGTAGTACAACTGGTAGAAGGACAAATGTACTAGTAGCTTACCTGGAAGAATCAAATCAATCAATCAAACAAATAATCAATCAATATCAATATCAATATCAATCACTATATAGAACTTTTCTAACAAAATATACAACTCAGACAACCCTCCAACCAACCACCCGGACAATACTAGCCCACGAAGATAAAGACCCTTATAAAGGCCCAGAAGGTAACATTGACTCGAACCAGTAGAAGCTGAAACATTTAATAGTATAAAGTAGGGAAGGGAGAATACCGATACCAGGTATTGGTATTGAGCCGATACTGGACATATTTATGGTATCGGTACTCGCAACGGTTATTTTGCATTTTTTGACCGCCACAGGTACCCCAAGTACGGAAAATCCGAGAGCTTTTTTTTGCCTCGAGTACTCATTTATTTAAGGCTTTAACGCAGCCGACGCACGGGCTACGTTAATTTAGCCACTTACGACACCAACGCAAGGGAAGGAAGAAGAAGTGGATGTTACTTATTTGATTCAAGCAGCAGGAACAAAGGAAGTAAAGACAAATCGAAGGGGCTAGCGGAATGCGGAAATGGCGGCGACGACGATTTAGACAAGGTAGGTGAACCTGCGGAAGGCTCATTACCGGAGAACGCGAGCGCCCGCGGCGAACGAGGCTGAGGGTGCGGCCGACTGGCGTGAGCCCGGCATATATGGCCTACTGGTAAACTGCTCAAAATTCATAAATGCACAATCACTACGCCGGCGTATAATGTAAGTGTACAATTTGCAAAATTTTAATAAACTGTTGATTAAACTTAACTTGTTTTTCATTATTAAGTGAAAATGTCTTCTCTTTTTTTTTGTACTTTAAATTACTCTTTATCCAAGCAAAACATATATTTTATCCGAGTATTTGAGAAGCCTACTTGTTAGAATTTTCAGTTGAGTATTCGAATACTAAATACTCAATAGTTGCAGCCCTACTGTATTCCTTAAAAGGAAGTTGTACAACCACATATTTTGATTGGGACTATTTTTTTCCTGGCTACTATTTTATGGTTTGCTCTATGCAAAATGACTTATGAGCAAATTGAAAGAATATAATTGCCATTAATTTCAAGCAATTTTAAGGAAATTTGCTACAATTGGGTTATATAGGTCTTTAAAAAAATAATAATATATATTTTTTTAAATCTCTCTTATGTATCATAAGTACTAATGGTATCGGTATCGGTGAGTACTGAAGATATCGGTCTAAAAAAAAGTGGTATCGAACATCCCTAGTATAAAGTTTTAAAGTTTGCTGCTTTGTGAGGGGCATCCAGCTCTGAATCCAGCCGGGAAAGATGAAGTTTGTTAGCAGTTGACTTGGTAGAAAACTGGGTTTACAATTACTTTACCTGGTAAAAGTTTACCAAACAGAAGATAAAGTTGACTATTTGTGATATGAAGACGGGTTTACATGGAGTCTTGTATTCCGACTAGAATGAATCCGAATGACCAAACGGAATGAACATGCTCCGTACAAACACCTCAGTTGGAATAAAAAAAGGCCACACAGGGGTGGTAACCGTGGTAGTCTACCTAGTAGAAGGTAAAGTGTACTATTTATAGTGTATAAATCACTGTATGGTTTGGGCGACGTTCCATGTCCCGAGAGCTAGCGTCTGTAGCCAGGGATCGGCCCACCAAGGTTCCCACCTTTGGCTGCCTCCCAGCTCACAAGGCAACTGACCCATCTGGCCTTCCCCACAGGGAGTGGGAAGTCCTGATTTCTCGGCTAAAGTTGCTGCCCCCGCAACATGAACCCAGATAAGTGGTAAAAAAAAATAATAATGGATGGATGGATGATAATTGACACGGGTCAATTAATGTGGTCCAGGTTTCAAAGCAAACATGGTGAAGTGGCTTTTAGCTGTTATGCTGCAGGCAAATGGAATAAGTTGCCAACATAAGTATAAATTCTTTGAAATCCAGGTTACAAACTTTGTCCCCCCCCCACCCCCCATACCTTATAAGACGGACTTTGAAGCATTTTAAAAATCTATTTCACTATATGTTCTTTTAGTTGATTTATTTCCTTTGCTTTTAAATGTCTTTAAATCTTTAGTTTGTAAATGCATTTAAATGTTGTCCCTGTGTGTTTGTTTAGTAATTGTTATAAGCTACTTTTTTGGGTTTTGCTTTGCGAATGTCTTCAGCTGTTCCGTTCATAAATGATTGTAGGTGTTGTTCTTTTTTTTGTGTGAAGCCCATTGAGTTGCATTGTGTATGAAATGTGCAAAATAAATACATTTGGCGTCCCTTCCTTCCCTTAAAATGTGTATTACAAGTGGAATCCTGCTACGAGAAAGGTCAAGTTTACTTGCGGTTTAGTAGGTAGAAGCTAAACTTTGGTATTGTAGTAGTTAACCCGATATAAAGTCAAGTTGACTGTTTGTGGTATGCGTTGCAAGTGGCGTCCCACGCTGACGTCATCGTCGGCTGGAGCTCGATTACAGTAATCAAAGGCCGCTGTGGTGAGGGATTATCATGCCCTGTCATCGCCCGTTGTCATGGAAACTGCGGCGATTAAGAAGTTGGGTCCTAAGTACAACGGCCGCCATCCCTGATTGAGATTGCGGCGGTTGTCACGCGTGGCCGTCCATCCCACTTGTCGCTACTGTCGCCAAATTTGTCACGCATGTTTGCGTAGAGGGTTGTGATCTTGTGCAGACATGTTGAACTTTTGGGGAACTTTCCTAGAACTTTTTGGAGACACTCAGTATATTTTGTTTCATCGTAGCTTACTTGGAATAACGTTTACTAGTGGTTTACTCATTAGAGGGTAAAGTCGACTTGTAGTTTATCTGGTCTGGAGTTCAATTTTGAGCGTCCATCATTCATCAATCGTTAACAGTCAGGACACCCTTCGGGCATTTTCACACGTCAATATTTCAAGCTGAACCAAATTGTAATCGTCAATATGTCATTCCTCAGCGAAATGGTCGTCTGTCATTTTTTCTGTCATTCTTCATGAAGATTGAGATCCATTAACCTGGTTATCGATGAGCACCCCATCCACACGACCAATCAATCATTCGTACTTGTCAACAATGGCTTTGTAAAAAAAGAAAAAAAGAAATAGAAGAAGAAGAAGAAGAAAATCGTAAATCGTCTACAAGTTAGGGTTTGCCATATTTTCTTCTTTTGTAATGAGCCTTATTTGTGTCTGTGGATTTGTCAGAAATGGGTAGAAATTCTGTAATTTGATTTGTAGTTATCACAACAACAACAACAAAAAAAGATATATATATATATATATATATATATATATATAGTTATTGATGATTACAACCCTTGTCCTTGAGAGTCGCAGTTTGCGGTTTTTAGATGTTTCCCTCCTCCAACACAAGTGATTCAGAAGATCCGCTCATCAGCAAGCTCCGGAGAAGCCTGATAACCATCATCACCTGTGTTGGAAGAGGGAGACACCTGAACCACGCAGGACTGTGGCTCTCGAGGATCAAAAGACTAGTAGTACACCCAGTAGAGACTCAAGTGTACTTGCGGTTTACCTGTTAGAACGTAAATGTTACTTGCGTTTTAAGTTACCGATTGTACAGTGGCATTCATTAGTCGTTGACCTGTTAGGAGGTAAAGTTTCCCAGTTGAAGTATACCAGTGGTTTACCCAGGTCAGGTTTACTAAAGTACTACTTCTACTAGTACTACCATATAGGATTTTTATCGTATTGAAATCGACTTCAAAAAATTCCGAACCTGGGGCAAAAGCCATACTGCACCCTTCCTCCTATTTGGTTTTTCATCCTGGTCTTCCAGCATCCTATCGTCTACGTCATTGTCCAGGTGCGTTAGCTCGTCTTTGACCACTGGAATATGGTCTGATCTGCCAGACTAAGATGTTTACATCTTAAAAGTTCACTTCCAGTCGGACCGACTTAATGATGCCACGTAAGTGTACTGAGTGACAGCACAAGTTCTGGTTCTTACATCCTCACTCGGCTATGATCTCGTTTCGCGTTTCATTGTCCCGGAGCTCTCTCCACAAACGTCTCTTTAAAGGGATTTCCCGGCGGCCCGCCTGGCAGCTGAGCACAAGCACCTGTGCGATCTCGCCGCTGACGTCCAGGATTTACTGGAAGCTGTCCGGTCGGGCGGCGCTCTGAACCCTCTGACCGCTGCGGCTCCTGTTTCTTACTAGCCGTGCTAAGCCCTAACGTGATGCAACCAGCCCAGAGCTGTGCCAGGCCAGGCCTCGTTCTCCCGTTACGCTCATCCTCTAATCAGCATCTGTTTCCCGCGGTCCCGTAAAAGTGTAATTAAGTAGTTTTCAGGCAAAGAAATAGTGGTCGGGTGGAGGCGTTCAGGGTTCACCTTGAAACTGCTCTGGCATTTCCTGGAGCAGCAAATAATCTGCCTGCTGGGGAAACTTAAAGGTTGACGTCTTTAAACGTGTCCTTGTAGTTTAATCGTCAAACCTCCACCGTCCAGATTGTCTCCATTCTCCTTTTGTTCAAAAACATTAGGAGAGCAAGCTTTCGACAGTGAGGAAGGTTTATTTGTTTATATTGAAAACATTTGTGTTGTACATCAAAAGATGGATATCAAACAAGCGATCACCAGTTCAGCTTTTATCTAAAGGTGTTTACATGCGGATCGGTCTAGAATCCTCAGAATCCTCACGTCTGTAAAATCACCAAGAAAACAAAACAAAACACCATTTGCCTGAGTTAGCAGTCACCGTATCGTTGAAATTGTTCTTAGCGCTAATATTGCTAGCATATACTTTTGGGCTTCATCTTCACTAAGTTGTGTTCACGTTCTAATTTAATATGCTAAACAAATTGATAATTTAGTGCACTGTCACCAGACGCAATAAATAAAGGATGAGGTGAATATGTGCATTAATTGACAAAAATTTATCTTCACGTACTTATCTTTGTGGCTCAATAACCCAACCATGTTCACTCATTGTTTTTTCAACACACAAAAAAGAGGGGCTTTCAATCTTGAGGCAACATGATGACGCACGGCACCCGCAGAGTGAGGGAAGAGAATTAATAGATTTGTTCACAAACTATTACGTATAAAAAAAAAAAACAGGACGACGTGCACTGTGCCGAATATTTCAGAATATCTCCGTTCCCATATAGTTTTGCTTGGAAAAATGCAAAAACGGACTGTCGGGACGATCAAATCTGCTCTTTCTCCCGTGCCACCTCTTCGTAACCCCGCTGTCCGAGAAACAATGTCACAGAAAAGAATGACATAAGGATCGAAAAGAGGATTTGTGAAGACGACAACAGCGGAGCCTCCTCCACCCCCCCACCCCCCAACACCCCCCCACCCCCATTCCTGTCCTGGCCGCACATTTGACAGGAGGATTACATCCTCGTTGTCCAAACTGGCCGGGACGTCCTCCGTCTCCGGACATCACATCGAGTGGGGTCGGAGGATGAGCGCTTGAGGTGGACAGGTAACGCTGTTTTGGTGATTGTCCTGTCTGTTGGATTATAATCTGCTTGGAAAGAGAGACGGTCGGCGCTCTGACGTAGACTTGGCTGGCGGCGCCGCTCTCCAGATGTGTTTACATGAGGTGGTGGGAGTCTGAAACACAGACAGGGGACGCGCTCACAATCGGGGCTTTTGTTGCGTTGGAGGCCGTGAGAATGTTGGGAGGGAAATATGTTCTTTAACAATCCTGCGTTGAACCACGGGAATTAAAATAAGACCATCAATAACTAAAATGCTTGCAGATGACAAATTCAATTGTGTATGATGCAGTTCTGTAGGCGCGGGAATCCCACAATACACACACACACACACAACACAAGATTGTTTGTAGTTGTTTGTCACAATGGAGCGGCTGTGCAGTCATGTAGGTATACAGAGTGTACGATAGGGGACTTGGCGTGGACACCTGCGGGTTGTCTGTGTTGATGGCTGGAAGAAAATATGTAGGGAGGAACTTGAAATTGCGTGTACAATACTTTATCGATGATCGATTATGATGACATTATATGCCAATATCGATATTTTGTCTCACGTTCACGGAATATGCATTCAGGACGGGGATCTTGGAGTAACTTGCGATATGATGCTGCTATATTTTGCGAGCAATGCAGCACTTTCTCGAGATTGAAAATGTCACAATAAGCATTCAAATATGAAATGAAACGATCGAATACAAAACTGTCGACCGTCGAGTACAATATGCCAGTTGGCGACCCTTTTAATGGATGCCAAGGTCAAAATCCCGTATGTGGCTATCATCCTTCGCTTTATGGTTCCCACCATGTCCACAGGCAGGATGACAAACCAGGCCACAGTCAACCAGTCCAACGCCAACAAGTCCAAAGCAGGAGATGAAAGTCGTCAGGATGACAGCACGGAGGTGGGCTACAAAGACGCCGGCCACTGCAGCCGCAACACGCACAGCCTCCTGCTGGTCCTCACTGTCGTGGGTATGTGCCAATGTCAGGATGTCAAGCGCTTACCTTGCTCGTAGAAGCCAAAATTGATACACCTCATTGAGATGTTGACAAACAAAAGCTGTAATCTGCTACAGTGCAGCTGATATGTCACTTCGACTAAAAAGTATTGGGACGCAGTGTGTTGAATATGTGATCGTTCTCCGTCAGTGGAAGAAAGGTTGATGAATTTAAACATTTGTAGCTCAATTAGAAATGACTGAGACGTCAATTATTTGTTTTTATTCATGTTACATTTTGATTTAAAAAAATTATCATTTCAAATGTATTCATTGAACTTTAGGGAACTTTAGAGTGTTTTCTAATCTATGTGTGGATGCTGTAACATGTCAAAACACTATTTAAAAATAAATTCAATGTGTTTTTGTTTTAATTATTCAAATGGAATAAAACTAAGTATGAAAATAAATTTTAAGTGTATGTCAAATAAACTTCAGAGACCACAAAATCTATCATTAATTTTTTTAATTAATTTTAAAATGCATCATTGAACTTTTAAAAAATTAATTATAATTAATTTAGTTACAAAAGTTGAATTCAAAATGTAGTATTTTTTCAATTATTTAGATTCAATTTAAAAAATAATTACAATATAAAGTAATAAGCTAAAAGGGTTTTAATAACTTCAAGGATGACATGTTTTTAAAAAAGTAAAAGTATTTTATTTAATCAAAGTAAATTAATTAAAAACAGTTTAAAGATTTTTATGTAAGTTCAGTGACAATTGATATTTTTTTACATTATGATCTTAATGAAACATTTAATTAAAAGTTTTTTTTATTTAGTATTAGAAATTCTACTAACTAATTTTTTTTTGAGTTCATTTGAATTAAATGAAAATCAAATACATTTAAGTTGAAATGCTTTTAAGGTACAACTATTTTATTTATTTATTTTTTTAATTTAAAGTAAATTCAAAACGTATTCATTTACTTTCAGTGACAACTGACAGCTGTGTCCCAATGCTTGTCTCAATACCAGTGTATGAGATTGTACTAATAATAATAATGAGTTGTTGTGACGGTGTGCCAGGTGTGGTGATGGGCGTGGCCCTGGGCATGCTGCTGCGTTACATGACGGTGACGGACAGCTCGGCCCTAACCATGGTCTCCTTCCCCGGAGAGATCCTCATGAGGATGCTCAAGATGCTCATCCTGCCCCTCATCATCTCCAGCCTCATCACAGGTGACACTTCGCTTCCTCTTCAGCTCACCTTGTATTCAAAATAATAATACTGAGGTTTTCCTGGTTCAAATTTGGATCTTAAATAATATGTTGCGCAATATATATATATTTATTTATTTATTTATTTATTTATTTATTTATTTATTTATATGGAGCCTATGTGGTATTAAATATAATAAATTGCATGTTTCTACAGTTAAACAACAAAGTTTATCCACTCACTAAACTAAACTCACTTTAAACACTTTTAAACACACTGTGTATTCAAACACTTCAATTCAACAAAACACACGTTTTAAAGTATTCCTTAGCGCCGGTTCTCGCTCGCTCACTCTCAAGAAATACATGCCTGTGAGGAAATAAAAAGAAGACTAGCACGGTTGCACGGTTGTCCAAATAAGAGGCAACTTGTGCTGTTTATTTGTCACTCTCAGTTGAAGTTGATTCTAAAATTGAGGCATAAAAGTAAATAGAATGGAATTTTGTGTGTTCAAACACTAAAACGTTCATTTAATATTAAAGGTTTGCTAGCATTGCTAATAGCCTAGTCATATTTGATTGTTTTCGGAAAACAAGAAAAACACCTGAATAAAAAAAATTAATGAATAAAATTTGCACTTAACTCCATCAAAAATGTAGTAAAACCCAATAAAAATACTAATTTCACAAATAATGTAATAAAAAAAATCCTGACTGTTAATGTGTGTAACATTTTTGCTGATATGTAATAATACAGGATTCCATTATTATATTTGGCTATATTATATTATGTTTTCAGGAAATTATACATCGTAAGATGCGACAGAGCTCAGTGATGACCAGCATGTTGTGGCACAATGTGGTACTTCACTTGATTGTATACAAAAACTAGGGCTGTTCGTATTCACTCTTGAGTACTCACCGATACCGAGTACTTATACCTCTAATTCATTTGATGTACTGTATAAATTTTATTGAACGCAACGACAATAATTCCTCGGTCTCTGAGGTACGAGAATTCCACCTGAGACCAGCGTTATAATGACACACAGTAGGAGCGGAGATTGGTTGTCTCCCAAACTGAAGTTTCTGCGACACACACACACATTTTCTTTTCTTTTTTTGTTAGAAATATTTTACACTTCTAAGTAGAAAATTTACTTGGACCGAATATAATATTTTTTAGAGCACGATTTACTTTCCGAAATTTACTGTGTTGATGATGGTTGGACGATTGTGTCATTATGCCCCAGTATTTAATCCCCCCCCCCCCCCTTCAAAATTATTGCTTTAAGTATTGGTGGCTGGTAGCGGCAGCTTCCATAATTACTCGAAGCCCGTTATCGATACCTGTTATTGGTACTCAACCATCCTTAGTAAAACCCCCTAAAATTGCTTTGAAATCAGCAATATTGTGGGGTTGGGGAACACTGTATTTTAGCACAAATGCAATCAAATAATATGTTTCAAAAATGAGGTAATAAACATGTAATAAAGAAATGGTAAATGTCCACCTGTGTGTTTCAGGACTGGCTGGTCTGGACGCTCGCTCTAGCGGCAGGATGGGCAGCAGAGCCATGGTGTACTACATGAGCACCACCATCATTGCCGCCATCCTGGGCGTCATCCTGGTGATCAGCATCCACCCCGGCAACCCTAAGCTCAGGGGGCGCTCCACCGTCGCCGGCTCCCTGAAGAACCAGGAAGTCAGCAGTCTGGATGCCTTCCTCGACCTCATTCGCAACCTCTTCCCGGAGAACTTGGTGCAGGCGTGCGTCCAGCAGGTCACTTGGCCGCCTCCTGCTTGTTTGTTCGCTATTGTGACCAATGTCGATTGCCGTGTAGCAACTTGTGTCAAACTGTGTGACGAAAGGTCCAGACGGTGTTGAAACAAGCGCCGGTGGCGGCCGCGAACCAAACGGAGCCGGTCATTGTCAGCAGAAAGAAACTGGAATACAAATGGGGCATGAACGTTCTCGGTGAGAATACTACTCCTACTACTCCTGATACTACCAGTATTACTGCTGCTAGTATATACTGTATGTACTATGTACTACCACTCTTACCGTTTTACTATAGTTACTAACACTATAACTACTACTGATACTGTTACTTCAATTACTGCCATCTCTGCTATTAAAGTTCCCACCATCCTTACTATTACCACAACAGTACTACTTCCACCAGAGCTGTAGGAAAATTCAGAAGTGAATTGAGAATGACCCCTAATTCTTGAATTTGAATTGAGTTAGCAAACAGGAAGCAGAATTGCAATGCGAATTTCGAATTGCAGGAAGTCGAATGAAAATTTCATGAAATTCAAAGAAATGCATGTAAAATTAAAGCGCATTTAACAATGACGCTTTACTGTATATAAGCCTATTTATAAACATGAATTTCATACAAATATTGTAAGGACTTTAGGTACACATTTCTTAATTAATAGTGAATAATAAAGTGTAGTAATTGTTTTAATAGTAAAGTGAAGTTATTTCATATTAAAATTGATTAATTAATTAATTGATTAAAATTGTGAAAACTTTAAAATGGTTTGAAATGACAGAAGAACGGCACTTAATTTGCCAAAATATAAGTTTTTAAAAATGTCTGCCCAAACATTTTTGGAAATTTTGTTTGGAGCATACTAAGGAAGTACACGGTCTCGTTCCACTGATATGTGAGGAGAATGAGTTTTTCTGAATTCAGTTCCATGTCCTGCAATTCACATTCAAATTCAAAATTCAGCATCCTGTGGGGGTGGAGTCAATTCAAATGCATCTGTTGAATTGAATTGAACTCTGAAATTCAGAATTTCACCATTTCCCACGACCATCACCTCTAAGTACTACTCCTACCACTCCTTCAATTACTTCTCCTCCCACCATCTACTACCACTTCCACAACAACTACTACCATTTTCTACAATCTCCACCACGATCACTCACAACCGGTGCCAGTCGTACTGCCACCACCAGTACCATGATTACCAAAACCACTAACACTTCAACGACTTCATCTGCTACTACGAGCACGTACTGTATATGACCACTGCTACCACTACTACTGCCACTGCCACTACCACAGCGCTTTAGTCACGCGAGGACGCATTACCAAGCTGAAATCCAGGACATTTCCAAAAGTCAGAGGATAATACCACATAGAATTTCTTCATGTTGAGCTGAGTCATGATTTAAAAAAGGCATTGATTTTCTTTTTTTTAACAATTTCTAATAAGTCAAATCAAGTCTGTCATTTCTTGACAATAATATGTTATACAGTATATGACCTCACTAGTCTAAACATGACATTCAGATTAATATTACATTTGTGGAATTTTTTTATCCATCGGTGGGGGCGGCCATTTTGCCACTTGCTATTGACTGAAGACTCAGGCAATGACCAATCACAGCTCACCTGTTTTCTGAAGCTGATCTGCGATTGGTTGTTACCTGAGACCTGAGCAACATTGATGTCATCTTCAGTCGACAGCAAGTGGCAAAATGGCCGCCTCCTGAGATGGATAAAAACGGTCGGATTTTGCTACTTAACTCATATTCCACTCACGCAATATTAAACAGAATAACATATTTGGACTTGTGGGGCTGCAAGAACATGTTATTGTCAAAAAAAAAAGGGTTGACTTCCCCTTTAAATTGATGGAGGGTATTATTGTGTGTTGATTCAGGCTTGATCGGCTTTTTCATCACCTTTGGCATCTGCATGGGAAGGATGGGCGAACGCGGCAAAGTCATGTGCGACTTCTTCAACATCCTCAACGAGATCATCATGACCATGGTGTCCATGATCATGTGGTCAGTGTCTTGCTTTCGTTCCCTTTCTCTCTTTAGGGCCGAACTATTACTAAGTAAAAATAAAGGCTAACGTTGAAAGCAAATGTTGAAGCTAACTTTGGACATTGCTATTAGAGCTAGCATTAAATCCACACATAGCCCTGAATAAGAGGTGTCGACAAGTTTGGACTATATTTGGGAAAAAAAACATCTTTAAACAATTTGATTATTTTCCCACATTGTTCATTCTGACGCCACTTTTGCAAAAACGCCTCTGCTTTTGCTCACTTGAATCAGCGTCTGCATTATTTTGACATGCTGGAGATAGCGCACATAGCGGCTGCTGACAGTGACGGACGGAGAAGGCAAGGGAAGACACAGTGGACGCACTGTGGGAACCCGGCATCGGCGGGGGGGCGGGTGAGGAAGTGTGTCGGTGTGAAGGATGTGGACAGATGGGATCCTGGACTCTGTGGTATGCACACATGCTGGGGGAGTAGGAGCAATGTTGACTTCTCCCGCGGGAGACGACGTGGAACATCTCCACAATGTCAGTCGAGGTGGCAAAATTACTCGCACTCTGTACTTGAGTAGGATTACAGATAGATCTTTACTTGTGAAAAAAAATAAAGGATGGGTAAAAGTAGAACATCTTAAGTCCGTTACATGGGCTATAAAAAGTCAACACCCCCTTGTTCAAATGTCAGGTTTTTGTCATGTAGAAAATGAGACAAGGCTATATTGTTTTAAAACATTTTCCACCATTTTACCTATAATCTGTACAACCTAAAGAAAAAAAGAAAAATCTTTTCGAAAAAGGGAAGTAAAAAATAAACAACTGAGATCATGTGATTGCACAAGTGTACACACCCTCTTATAAATGGAGTGGCTGGTTTCAGAATGGACCAATCACATTCAAATTCATGTTAAATGGGAGTCAGCACACAACTGCCACAGTTTTAAGTTTCCTAACTAAAGTTCAGCTGTTCTAGAAGGCTTTTCCTGCGATGACAGCCACAGTCGCCAATACACTTTCAGCCATTTATTGAATGGAAGAGTCTGTCAAACACAAAGAAACACTTATAAGGAGCTGCTGTAGGCCGCTACTCGCGTACAAACACTCACACTGAAGGACAGTAACTGGCCAACAATTCATTCAGTAATTATACATTATGAATCTATTTCCTGTCTTTATGTTGTTGTTTTTTACTATGTTTTTTTATGTGTTGTCAAAGTTAAAGCATTAACTGATTAATTAATCACAAAAAAAATATTGCCTTAATCATGAATTAACGCAGATTAATCGCATTATTATTTTTGACCAAAGATGATCCGTTAGCGTGACAGCAGATGGCTACGTTTAAGGTAGCACAGGATGTTTGAGCAATAAAAATAATTACGTGCATTAAAGTAAAGCATTTAATAAATATTTGCGTATGACATTCAGAATATTTGCTCATGTCCAAATATTGGGGTCATTTTCCCCCCATTTTAAATTATGCAAGTAATTAATTGATTGGAAAAAGAGGAGGATAAGCGTTTGCAGTGGATCAAAAAATGTTGAAGACGTCCTCTTAACATTAAATGTCAAATAATTAACACGTAACCGGTGCTCTTCAAATTTGGCGAGAAAGAAATATTGATAAAAAAGCCCTTTTTTAGTGATTAATTGTGATTAATCAAAATTCTATGATGTGATTAATCTGATTAAAAATTTGTTAAATTTGACAGCTCTACTTTTTATACATTATACTTTATTAAATGCATAAATTGTCATGTGAATACAATTTATGCATTTTTAGATCCCTTCCAAAAAATGCACAAATCAGCAAAAAATTAATGCACCTCTAAAAAGGTTTATAATTGCCTTTAGATGGCGGGAAAGAACTGCATGAAGCTCCTCAACTCACTTTCTTAGCACCAAGATGCCAAAAGATGGTGATTAATTATAATGGAGGATGCGTCCCCAAATAAAATCTGCAAAATAGGTGAATCCGCACATAGTCAATGACTTGTAAGTCAAGGTACCGCTGTATTTGTACATTGGTACTTTGTACCACTGCAATCGTGAATCGTGACATAGAAGCAACAGAAAGAAGACGAAGAACGTGGTGGCGGTGAAAAAAAAAACTGTCCTTGTGCAGCTGGTCACCAGAGGAAGCGTGCATGTTCGCATCACTCGTGCTGTGTAAACACATTAGCCAGCAGCTAAACACAGAGGCCAGTGTATACAAAAACGCGCAGTCTACGAGGAAGACATCCATCAGTGTGCACGCGGCACGCTCCGTAAAAACAACCGCGACTGGACGCCGACGTCGGAACGCAGAGAAGAAGCAACTGGATGGGAATCTGAGATGTCAGTTGAAATGAAGGTTGATGCCATGCCCACGTTGAATACAAGCATGTTTTTCTACTGGTAGAATTGACAGCGGACGAAATACCAGTAAACAAACAAGCAAGCTAGCTAGCTTGTTTGTTTACCTAACATTACTAAATGACTTTCCTAACTTACTTACTGAACTCACTTACTTACTTAACTATAGCATACCTTGGCTTGTAGTATCTCCACCAAGGCCTAACAAACAACTCCCTGACTACGAACTGATGTCCGAGATTGGAAATCGTCATTTTTGCAGGTACTCCCCGGTGGGCATCGCCTCGCTGATCGCGGGCAAGATCGCAGCCATCGGGAACCTGGAGATTGTGGCGCGGCAGCTGGGCATGTATATGGTGACCGTCATCGTGGGCCTGATGATTCACGGTGGCCTCATCCTACCCGCCATCTTTTTCGCCATCACCCGCAAGAGCCCCTTCACCTTCTATTCGGGCATCTTCCAGGCATGGATCACCGCGCTGGGCACGGCCAGTAGGTGAGAAGGATGAGCTACAGTAAAATAGCAGCGTATGCATGCATGTCATGCGTACCTACAATTGTTTTATTGGGAAAATTCTTTTTACTTCTAATTCATGTATCCATCCATCCATTGTCTGAATAACTTGCGTGCTGGAACCTATCCCGGCAGTAGGTGGGGTACACCTGAACTGGTTGCCCGCCAATTGCAGGGCACAACAATCATTCACACTCACAATCACACTTAGGGGCAAGTTAGAGTGTTCACTTCATCTGCCATGCATGTTTTTTTGGGGAATGTGGGAGGAAACCCACAAAAGTACAGGGAGAGCATGCAAAGTCCACTCAGGAAGGGACTGGATCTCACGACAGCTGCACTGGGAGTCAGGCGTGCTAACTTGACGTCCCAAAATGAATTAACTACATATTTGCATATTATTCTGCATACAAAATCAGGAAATGTCCAGAAAGTACAATTGTTGATTTGGGATTTTGTTATTTACAGTAATGATATTAACCAATTACCTAATGTCATAAGCACAGCATTCGTTTAATATGTGTAGCCTACATTTTACACCGTTAATGTTAATCTAATAATTCATTATGGTATTATAAAATAATTCTATTAAAATCAATGCATTCATTATTTAATAAACACATTTAGAAACTGTTCATCAAATGCTTTATTTTGCAATTAATTTTATGTACAATAAATCAGCCAAGCAATTATTCAATGAGATAAATGAATAAATACATGTAATACAATTATAATAATGAATTCAACCATTTATTTAACTATTGTATTTAATATTTTTTATGTAATAAAATGCAATGGTTTTAATTGTAAATAAGATTTGTTTTGTAAAAAATAACCAATTTTATCTGGCCATTAGGCTCAAATAAATAGGTGGATAATTATACTACCATGATCTAACACAAATGATTATACAATTTTAAAATATCTTACAAATTTTGACAAATGTGGCCCCTGAGACCAAAAATGTGCCATTCCCGGAACAACAAACAAAGGGGAGTCCAGTAGCTTCAAATGCGAAGCAACTGTTATTTTGGCACATGACTTGAGTCCAAATGGGAAATCCTATCAAGGTCTCCTCTAATTATATTACGACCCCAGCTTAGCCCCACCCGGGAATCAAATTCCTCTAATACATGCGCGGGACCCCCAGCGTGGCCGAGACCAGCTGTCGGGAGGAGGCTGCAGGCTTCCGCTCACGTTTCCGCATTATTTGGTCTCCATGCCAATCTCTGCCCCCCACCCTCTGTCCTCACCTCCACACGTCACCACCTGTCTGCTTATTTTCTGTCCGCCGTGTTAATATTCAGCGCCGGGACCTTGCCTGTGACGTTCCGCTGCCTGGAGGAGAATTTGAAGATTGACAAACGCGTGACCCGCTTCGTGCTGCCCATCGGCGCCACCATCAACATGGATGGCACGGCGCTCTACGAGGCCGTGGCGGCCATCTTCATCGCACAGATGAACGACATCACGTTGGACGGCGGCCAGATCATCACTGTCAGGTCAGGGTAAACAAAAAAAAAACTGCTCCCAGGAACGGCCCTCCCCGCACACATATGATATGTTTCATCACTTACAATTGGTTGACTGTACTGTTTATTGTACAGTATTTCACAAAATGGGATACAAAAACATCATCATCATCATCATCATCATAATAATAATAATAATAATAATAATAATAGTACTAGTAGTAGTAGTAAATAAAATCTACAATTTAGAAAAACATAATGTACTGGATTTATAAATAGGCTCTTTATATTATAGTATATACTATACTATACAGTATATGGTCAGGGTTTTTATTGCAGGACATTACTGTAAAAATAATACTGTTAGGTATTGTGAAATGCTGGTAATTTTTTTACAGTGTACTATACTAATTTAAGTAAATTCATTCTTATTACTCGGTCAGTTTTTATGATTCGCTTCTGGTTAAAAGCATAAAAGCAAATGTTTGATGATATAATTTGATAATAATAATAATAATAATAAATGATACTTATTGTTTGGTTTATAATTTATAATACAGTGATACAAAAAAACAAGAGCACACAAGGCTGAACTCTGTGAAGGCTTTGATCATATTTCATTCATGTGCAGATTGTTTTAATGGGAACATCAACCCTGTCATGGAACATTTCTGCTTTATATTAAGAATGATGTACAAAACAAAGCTACAGCAATAACAATATAACCTCTCTGGCAGATGTAATGCATTTCAAAGCACTGTACTACATGTAGAAATGTCCATCCATCCATCCATCTTCTTAAACCGCGTATTCCTCACAAGGGTCGCGGGGGTGCTGGAGCCTATCCCAGCTGGCTTCGGGCAGAAGGCGGGGTACACCCTAAACTGGTTGCCAGCCAATCCAGGGCACACAAAGACCAACAACCATTCACACTCACAATCACACCTAGGGACAATTTAGAGTGTTCATTTAACCTTCTGTGCATGTCTTTGGAATGTGGCAGGAAACCGGAGAACCCGCGAAAACCCACACATGAAATGTGACAAATTTAATTATCCAAATGTTTCCTTGTTTTCCTTAGGATCCTAGCAGCACTGTTTGGATGCTGTGCGTGTGTTTCACATTTGCATATAATAGATTCCTGGCGGAGGTCTTGGCCGTTCCAGCGACTTGCACTCGCTGACGAGTGATTCTTTTCTGTACAAGCTTTGTAGTCTGTGGTTTGTCAGCCTCGCATGGTGAAATAATACCAACATTTTACTGGCCCCCGCATCTGTCTGCAGTTAAGTCGCTTTTTTAAACCAGCCTGCTTTCATGTCACTAAAATTCACATCTCGACGATAGCGGTAGGTCACATTGACTCACGGGTCCCTTGGGAGCTCGTCGGCGTTGTCAGGGTTGATGTATGGAGATGAACATACGAGCAGTCTACTTGTTCATTCCTCGTTCGCGCAGTTTCAAAGTGATGGCAAACATTCGTCTGGAGATGGAGCGGTCGCGGTTGCCCCGACAAATGATTCTCAGTGTGTGTGCAAGTATTTGATCAATGACAGCGTGACCGCCGAG
Source organism: Leptonotus elevatus (assembly GCF_054856555.1). Taxonomy (NCBI): domain Eukaryota; kingdom Metazoa; phylum Chordata; class Actinopteri; order Syngnathiformes; family Syngnathidae; genus Leptonotus; species Leptonotus elevatus. The sequence goes on along the minus strand of NC_141239.1, from coordinate 30,919,706 downwards.
TCTAACCTCTAAATATTGTATTGTCTCTTGGGGCCGAGAGATGGTCGTAAATATGCGACACATTGCTGACTATCAGCTTCGCAGATGTAGAATGCTGTTGTCCATAAATATGGGAGCAGACACTGAAGAAAGAAAAATATGATAAAATTGCAAAGTACGTAAAAAGAGGCTTCAAAATCATGAAAAATCGATCCGTTCTCTCAACTTTTGAATACTGTGAGCAGGTGTGTTGAATGCACTGCAACCTCCCCCGGATGTCAGTATTACAACCTGGAAGTCTTTGGTCGCTCTTCCTCGCTTGTCATCATGGTGTTCTAATGCGGCCTCGCCAGCGCAAAAGCCCTGTCCGCACATTGGCTATCACGTCGGACTTGAAAATATATATATATATTTACCTCACTCTTACTATCTTCTTTCTGTGACTTGCGTGCACTCATCGTCAAAGTCTGGGCTTCCCTGCTAAAGCTGCTGCCCCCGCAACCCGACCCCGGATAAGCATTAGATGATGGATGGATGGATGTTGTTGAACAGCTAAGAGGGGTCCTTGTGCCAGTATTTACGGAAGTAGTCACAGTAGTTATAACGGCACGATAATCTCCTTCCTAAATCCGCTATGGTTCGTAGCACTGTACGTTTTACTTTTCTGCCACTGGCACTGCTGTCTTTCTTTGGGCCCATGACAACGAAAATTGTCGTGGAAAAATCAAAATGCACTCGCGAATGTACGGAGCACCTCCGGGAGTATTCTCCCGCTCTGACTGGAAATGAGCAACGTGAAGAAGACAGCAGTAAAGAATCATAAGTCCGCTTTAAGAATGGGCTCGAGAAAGAAAATCCAAGTTCATGGTACTCTACAAAGTTTCTTAGGGTCTAAAAAGTGACTGGAGGTGCAGTTGTAGCCATACTGTTTGTCCTTGACGCGATTGTCCTTTCTCAACCCAGCATGACGGCGACTCTGGCCAGCGTGGGAGCGGCCAGTATCCCAAGCGCCGGATTGGTCACCATGCTGCTGATCCTGACGGCCGTGGGCCTCCCCACACAGGACATCAGTCTGCTCATCGCCGTCGACTGGCTACTGTGAGTTCAAAAGGGGTTTAGCGGGTTGGTGTCATTAATGAGGAGGAAGCTGTTTGTCCACCCATTAGAGGTGTGGGGGACTTGAGTCACAGCCTTGACTCAACTCTGGCTGGGGTCACCGAACTTAAGACTTGGGTCTTGTTTGGCTAAAACTTGTCAAAGACTTGACTTGACTTTGGTATGGTCTTCGTGAGACCTGACTTGACAAGTCTTACCAAGTTGTGAAACTCAAAGAGTCATGACAACTACAACATCTAACTTCATTCGCCTCTGTAAAACCCACAAAACCTGTCTTTGTGCTACATTAATTGAGTAGACAATCAAGTAATCATCAGTCTGAGTCCATGATTGTGAATGTGTTAGAACAGCTACAGATGCTGATATATGTTGTAATTGATGGGCATTATATGATTTATCTCGAGACTTGCCCAACTAATGACTTGACTCAACTTGGTTGAAATTGAATGGGGACGTCACTTGACTTGCTTGCCATAGTAACTTGGGACCTGAAGGTTAAAGGTGTAGTCCGAAGGATCAGTTTTGGCCTGCCAGGGACGTTTCTGGGTGGAGACTAAACCTTTTCCTTCTTGTCAAGCCGTGTGTCCTGTGTCTTGTCTGCATATGCAAGTTCGGGTGTGTGAACCCCCGCTCCTGATTGATGGACTGGTTTCATGCTCGTTCCAGGTTGGCTGCCGTCCTCGGCTTCCTCGAGCGTCAATTTTGAATGTTGTGTGCAGCAACGGAAAAATGTCAGACGGTACCTTTAAAGACTTGAGACTTCCTTCTGACTTATGTCAGACATATATGACTTACTCCCACCTCTGGGGATTTGGATCCAACCAGCAAACCTCCTGGTGTTGTACAGATCAATATGGTGTTTTGGGAGTGGTTTACTTGAAACACTCTGCTGTCCATTGGTTGGTCATTGGGCATATGGAGATGTAGGTTTTCGCCAAGTAAAGATACTGAGTGCAAAGTGACTAAGCAAGATTGGATGACTTGTTTAATTTACCCAAGTAATAACTTAAAAAATCTAGAAGGGACTATTGGATTTTTGTGACTGTAACTTAGGACTTTGAAGCTTAAGACTTGAGACTTATTGTACTTATGACTCACTCCCTCTACCATTCAGCGACCGGATGCGCACCTCCATCAATGTTGTTGGCGACTCGTTCGGTGCCGGCATTGTGGACCACTTGTCCAAAGCGGAGCTCCAGGAAATAGACGCGGCCGAAATGCAAATGCTCCCGGTGGAAGAGGAACTGGATTTCATCCCGCCACCGCCCATCCTGACCGAGATGGACATGGGGGACCCGCTCAGGCCCCCCGAGCTGCCTCCCCGTTCGCCCAGACCTCCCAAGCAGAACCACCACGGCCACGTCCTGTCCCAGTCCCACTCGGTCACCTACTCTCCGTCCCGTTCTATCCGCTCCCCTTCGCCGCGCTCTATCCGTTCACCCTCCCCGCGTTCCGTGTGCTCCCACTCCCCTCGGCCTTTCCGCGCCCACTCGCCTCGCCTCCTCTGCAGGACGGAGCCGGGCTACTGCGCCCTGCCCAGCCACGACAACCAGGTAAGAGCATGCTCTGTGCTTCCCGTAATGGTTCAGTGTCATTTTACATGGCTTTGGAATTGTACATCTAAGTTCTAAGTAGATGACACTTTAAAAGGTATTTAAGTAAATAGGTGGGTAGATAGTAAGTAGTGCGATTGTTGGGTAAATTAGTAGATGGATTGGTTAAGTTGTCCGTAGCTGAATGGTAGTTATGGAGGCAGAGTTGATTGATATATTTTTGGTTTGTTGGTAAGTACTTAAGATAGTTGGTCGATACTGTCAGGTGGGTAGGTAAGTGGACTGGTAGGTATGTTGAAGGGTAGGTGGTCAGATGGGAAGGTGAGTACACTCTAAAAACAGGTCAGAGGTAACCCAATTATGGATAAAAAATGGACCGATCCACTTTATGGGTCAATTTGACCCAACTCTCTAGGTTGTTTTATACAAAATGAACCAATTTTTTCACCCAAGTAAAGGATCTGACCAATATTTATGAGTTGTTTTACGCTGAAAACCCCATTTCTTGACTCAAAATTGGGTCAAATCGACTCAAGTAGAGGATCGGTCCATTTTGTGACCCATAGTTAGGTTATTTTTGACCCAACTCTTTTTAGAGTGTAGGTAGTTTGGTTGGTGTAGCAAGTCTCGTGACATGGGTGGGTCAGTGAAATCGATTTTAGTTTATAAACGTAGCTAGAGTGTTGGGTTGGTAGATAAATTGTTGGGTAGGTAGGTCAGTTGTTAGGTAGGTAATATTATATATAGATGGGTTGGTACCGGGTAGGTAGGTTGATAGATAGATGATACTTCAAAAGTTGGTAGGTAGTTAAGTAGCTGGGTAAGTTGGTCAGTTGCTGGGAAGCTAGATGGCTTGGTCGAGGAGGGAATAGTTAGATAGGTAGATAGGGTCGATACAGCAGATGTCGGGAGGTATGTTGTTGGGTAGGTTGACAGTTAGCTCGATGGATGGGTAGATAGGTAGGCACTTGGGTGGATTGGTGGTAGGCATATTGGTATGCTGCATGCTATAGGTACATAGATGGTAGGTAGATTTTTGGTAGATATGTTGTTGGGTATATAGATAGAGTAGTAAGTAGCATAAACTGTAAATAAGAAGCTAGCTAGATAGAAAAGATTCAAGTGTGACATATTTGTCAAACAGTTAACCTGCCTGGAATGACGTGTTTGTGTGTGTAGCTCCCCACCCTGCCACGCTGCTACCGGGACCGCGACCGTCTGCACCGAGAGAGCGAGACGGAGGAGGAGGAAGAGCGAGAACGAGAGCGCGTCCTGGGCGAAGCCAGCGACGGCGAGGAGAGCGACGACACTGCGTACGACCGGCGGCATGTCATCCAACCGTGCGACCTACCGTGAAGACAACTAACGCCCACTTGTTTCAATTCATGTATTGTTACAATCAAAACACTTCTCATTTGATGCTAAAATTATTAAATTAATTTATCTCTCACTGTTTTTGATTCCTCTTTTTGAAAGCATAAAGCTCATTCTTGAAAGCTGTGTTTTCCATCAGGCAGCTGTTAGTGTCGCGTCAGTCAACCCTACACCAAGCAACACTGTTTGGTCCAGTTTGGTATGAAATGGGGAAAGGTTCTCCATACTGAACCGGTTCTAGACCCTGAAGCTGATACCAAAATGGCAGAACAAGTGTCCTCCATTTTGTTTCACCTTCAACAAGACTGCCTGGTGAAAACGTGGCGTCTCACTTATGGCGTTTGTTGACTCATTGTTGCCAAAATACATGAGCCGCAGTTTTTTGTTGTTGCTTCGCATTGAGACTTTTAGTTTGTTTTTATCTCGTTGATCTGGAACGCGCAACTCCCACATCCCAACTCGACGTGACAGGTCTTTTGTGTGTGTTTGTGTGTGTGTCCACGTGTATGTGTGTGCGCAATAAAAAACCCTCCGAGAGTTCCTTTAAGAGTAGCGTTTTCTTTTTACTTTCTGTGGGAGGATTTGCTGTGCAAAAGAGGGTCACACGTCACAGATAAAGATGAAGGAAAAAAAATACAAAGAAATGACTGGACAAACACACACATAGTCACGCACACCATTGATGAGACAAAGATACACGTATCAACACACTTAATCCTCTCAAAGAAGATGGAGCGATGGTAGATGGGTGGGGGCGGCAGATGGCCAGAAAGACGTCAATCCTTCTCATTCTTCCCAGACAGCATAAGAGCGCTGGATGATTGCGTTGTAGGCCTGATGTGTGTGTGCGCGTGTGTTTATTTGTTTGCTTGCGTGTGTGTTGTCAAGTGAGGTGGAGGTGAAAGTTTGATGATGCTCTGACGCATGTTATTCAACTTTGGCACAGTCGTGCGCTAATCTGGCAGGTAGCGCGTCACCATGACGATGCACAACGGAAAATGACACACAAAAGTAGGTTTGTGTGTGCATGTGTGTACAAGTGTGTGGTATTGCTGTCATTGTCATTTACAGGAAAAAAAGACGGTAAAGAGAAGCAAGGCGGAGGCAATTGTTTGGTGTGTACACTGGATGGATAGGATAGGTAAGGATATACTGTAGTTCTCTAGATGATAGGAAGGTAGTAGATTGTAGGAGAGGTGGATTGGTGCGGAAAGTAGATATAGCTAAGGCAAGGTACATGTATTTATACAGCACATTTCATACACAAGGTAACTCAATATGCTTCACAATTTAAACATACTAAAAGAGTATACAGTGCATGGACAATAAAAAAGAAATTGGGGGGGATTTCAAATGCTTTAAAATACCTTAATTTCAGTATGTTAACTGATAGGTAGGTATGTTGAAGGAAGTTAGCCAGATGGTTGAAGTGTGTAGGGTAGAAGGTGGGTACATTGATAGGTGTGTAGGTAGGTAGATTGAGGAGTTAATAGTTAAGTCTATATAGGTACGTATGCTGATTGATTGTTGGATAGGTAGCTTGGTTGGTAGATAAAAAGGTGTATGAATATATAAATACAGTAAATCGTTAGGGAGGTTGTCGATTTGTAGATAGATAGATGGTGTAGGTAATAGTGGTGCAACGGATCATAAAAGTCACGGTTCGAATCACAGATTTGAGTCACGGATCGGATCGTTTTTAGGATCAGCAACAACAACAAAAAAATATATATATATTTATTTTGTCAAATGCTTTCCCCATTATTACTATTATTATTTTAAAAGAAAGATCAATTCAAAATGTCTAATATAGCCGTTTAGGATTTAGGAACACAACTTTAGTGCAATATGAGGCAACCTTATTTTATACATGGTCCATGTGTAAAATTAAGTGCAATTTAAGGCACATTGCCTTCCTTTAAACTTGGAGAGTCAATTACAAAGTAGCCTTGGTCCAGAATATTGAAAAAGAATTAAAGTGTCACACCGCGGTGAGGTTGTCTTGTCATTTCCTGTTTTATTTTGAAAATTCTGACTCCTTTCGTTTCAGGTCACTTGCCCTTCCTCATGTGGTGTCAGTGTCAACCCTGATTCCTGATTGTGTCCACCTGTTTTCTATTACCCTCATGTGTTAAATGGTCTGCGTCTCCCCTGTCTTGTGCCTAAGTGTTTTCGTCAGAGCCACTCAAGCCAGTCACAGTCCTCAGCCTTGTTGTCCTGGCTTTTGTGTGAACTTTGGTTTGTAACTTTGTATAGCCACAGTATAGTTTTAGTTAAGGAGTGATATTGTTTTGTTTGTAGGTTAGACATCCTCCCTTTTGGCGCGCCTTTAGTTAAACATTTAATAGCCTTTGTTTTTTCCCTCTAAACGAGGAGTTTTTTTGTTTAATAAATATCTGCCTTGGCCTCAAACTCCTATCTCTGTGTCTGAGTCCTAAATCTGCCACGGCGTGTCAGTACACTTAGGCCAGTATGGACCCAGCAGATAGGGAGCAAATGGCCGCAGCGCTGCGAGCTCAGGAAGCCCGTCTCTCCCAGCAAGAGGGATTTCAGACAGCCATGGCAGCGCAAATGGTCCAGCTCACAGCACAGGTACAGGACTTTCTGGGTCGCACCACTAGCCCTCCTGCCGTGCCAGAGACTCAAGCAGCCATGCTGATTCCGCCCGTGCCGTATGCCGGGTTGGGGATCAAGCTAGCCTCCCCTGAGCGATTCTCTGGGGAGCCAGGACAATGCAAGGCATTTTTGACTGACTGTGACATTCATTTTGAGTACTCCCCCCTGGCCTTTCCCACAGATCGATCCCGGGTGGCTTTCATGATTTCCCACCTGACTGGGAGAGCCGGACGGATCATCGGCTGCCGGAGGTTACGCAGAGCCGCGGTCACAGGGCAAGGACGACGGAGGGATCCCCGCTCTCCCAAGCATCAGGTGTGTCAGCTCCTCTCTGTTCCTCGTCTGTTCAGCGCCAACACGTTCCCTTTTGAACCAGAGGAGGAGCCCATGCAACTGGGCAGAGCGCGGCTTTCGCAGGAGGAGAGACGGCGCCGACAGCTGGAAGTTCGGTGCTTTTACTGCGGTAACCAAGATCACCTCGTGGCCACCTGCCCAGCCAAAAGGACCAAAGCGGTGAGTCATGTTAGGACTCCAGTGTCGGCCCCACGAAAACTCACACCAGCAAAAATTATTCACCGCACCACTTCCACAGACCTCCATGCCCTGATGGACTCTGGGGCAAATGAGAGCCTGATAGACTGGGGGCTTGTGAGACATTTTAGTGCCAAGACTGAGCCGCTAATTAAGCCCATTAAGGCTAGGGCACTAAATGGTAGTGAGTTTTTCACCATTACACACATCACAGAACCCATCCAGCTCCAATTTGGCAAACATAAGGAGCACCTAGTTTTTCATGCGTTTCAGTCTCCTTCACAGACTCTGGTCCTGGGACACCCATGGTTGTGTGAACACAACCCCCATGTAAACTGGTTGACTGGTGAAGTTCTGGGATGGGGAAAGAATTGTGTGAGCCATGGGGTTGGTTCACCAATTCAGGAAGCGGACATTATGACTGTTACTCATATTTCTGTTAATTCCCACAGACTCTGAATACCCAAATCTGAGCATCGTGCCTCCTACCATCACCTCCAGGAGGTATTCAACAAGACAAAAGCAATGTCGATCCCACCGCATCATACCTATGACTGTGCCATAGAGCTGATTCCAGGTTCCACCATTCCCAAGGAACGCCTATATTCTGTTTCAGGACCAGAGAAGGCGGCCCTGAAGGAATACATCGAAACTTCCCTGAAGGCTGGACTGATTCGTCCTTCGTCATCACCAGCGGGAGCGGGTTTCTTTTTTTGTGGGGAAAAAGGATGGTTCCTTACAGCCTTGTATAGACTATAGCCTCCTTAATGACATTACAATCAAAAACTGTTACCCCCTCCCTCTCATGTCGTCCGTATTTGAAAATCTTCAACAAGCTAAGAAATTTACCAAATTGGACTTGCGCAATGCATACCATCTCATTAGGATCCGGGAGGGGGATGAATGGAAAACAGGGTTTAATACACCTAGTGGCCATTACGAGTACCTAGTCATGCCCTTCGGTCTCACTAATGCTCCTGCTGTTTTCCAGGCCATGATTAATGAAGTTTTGAGAGACTTTCTGGACCAGTTTGTGTATGTTTATTTAGACGACATACTTGTATACTCGTCAGATCTAGCCACACATCAAATCCATGTTTCCAAGGTTCTTCAAAGACTGCTTGAGAACAAACTTCATGTCAAGGCAGAGAAAAGTGTTTTTCATGCCAAAACAATCTCCTTCCTGGGCTTTGTCATAGCCCCTGGGAAGGTACAGATGGATCAGGCTAAAAGTGGCGCCGTGAGGGAGTGGCCCACACCTGTTAGCCGCAAGAAGGTTCAGCAATTCCTTGGGTTTGCTAACTTTTACAGACTCTTCATCAGAGGGTGCAGCGCAATAGCTGCCCCTCTGCATGCCCTCCTCACCTCTCCTCTGGTGAGATTCAGCTGGTCCCCAGAGGCGGAAGCCGCATTTCAAGCACTCACACAACGCTTTGTCACAGCACCGATCCTCACAATGCCAGATCCACAGCGGCAATTTGTTGTGGAAGTGGACGCGTCCAATGAGGGGATCGGAGCTGTCCTGTCTCGGCGTGCAGAGAAGGATGGAAAGATGCATCCCTGTGCCTTCTTGTCACGACGACTATCCAAGGCAGAGCGTAACTATGATGGGACAGAGAGCTTCTGGCTGTCAAATTTGCTTTGGAAGAATGGAAGCACTGGCTGGAGGGGGCGATGCATCCGTCTGTGGTCTGGACCGATCACAAGAACCTGGAATACATGCGCAAAGCCAAGACACTTAACCCACGCCAGGCCAGGTGGGCGCTGTTCTTTAACCGTTTTTCCTTCTCTCTCACATACAGGCCGGGGTCTCGTAACGTCAAGCCCGACGCCCTGGCTCGTCTCTATGACCCCGAGCCTGTAGCTAAGGAACCAGAGACCATCCTTTCGACAAACTGTGTGGTTGAAGCTGTGACATGGCAAATCAAGAAGGACGTTAAACAAGCCAACGGTGAGGCAACTCCACCAAATGGATGCCTGCCTAATAGACTATTTGTCCCAGTGCAGCTGCGCCCACAGGTGATCCATTGGGCCCACACCTCACTTCTTTCCTGTCATCCGGGAGTCCGACGGACAATGTACGCCATCTCCCGGCGATTCTGGTGGCCTTCCATGGAGCCGGAGGTCCGAGAGTACATCGAGGCCTGCTCTGTATATGCCCGAAATAAGTCATCCACCAGATCACGCCTGGGCCTGCTGCAGCCCCTTCCCATTCCTTCCAGACCATGGGCAGAAATATCCCTGGACTTTGTCACAGGACTCCCCATCTCCCGAGGTAAAACCACAGTTCTCACTGTAGTCGACAGATTTTTTAAAATGGTCAGATTCATATCCTTGCCTAAGCTTCCCTCAGCCAAGGAAACGGCTGAGGTCATGATTAACCACGTCTTTCGAGTTCATGGGTTCCCTAGAGACATTGTGTCGGATCGGAGGCCCCAGTTTGTCTCGCTTCTGGAGGGAGTTTTGCCGCTTAATCGAAGCCAAAGCCAGCCTAACCTCAGGTTACGGCCAGTCAGAGCACCTCAACCAACAGTTAGAAACCGGTCTCTGGTGCCTAGTCTCCCAGAAACCTTCAACGTGGAGAAAACACCTGGTCTGGGTTGAGCTTGCCCATAACTCGCTGCCAACTTCTGCCACAGGACTCACCCCATTCAAATGTGTTTTTGGCTACGATCCCCCCTTCTTTGCTAACCTGGAGTCTGGGGCCTCTGTTCCTTCTGCCCATGCCTTGGTCCGCCACTGCCATCGCATCTGGGCAGCCGCTGGGCAGGTACTGGAGCGCCAGAGGGACCGAGTCAAGCGAGCAGCTGATCAAAAGAGGAGACCTGCTCCAGCATACCATCCTCCAAGAATCTCCACTTGAAGGTGCCATGCCAAAAGTTGGCACCACGGTTTGTGAGTCCGTACCCCATCTCAAAGGTGATCAACCCGGCCGCTGTCCGTCTTCGCCTGCCTCGGTCCCTTTGTGTTCATCCAACGTTCCATGTTAGCCCAGTCAAGGAGAGTCCCCTGGTTCCGGCTCCCTCGCCCCCGCCGCCTCCTGTGATTGTGGATGGGGGCCCCGTTTACAAAGTGAAGCGACTGCTGGCCGTCCGCAATCTGGGCCGGGGCAGGCAGTTCTTGGTGGACTGGGAGGGGTATGGGCCCGAGGAGAGACAGTGGGTTCCTTCCTGCTTCATTATGGATGACTCTCTAATTGAGGACTTCTATAGGGATCATCCTGACCAGCCTGGGCCGTCGGGAGTCAGCCCTCGAGGGAGGGGTACTGTCACACCGCGGTGAGGTTGTCTTGTCATTTCCTGTTTTATTTTGAAAATTCTGATTCCTTTCGTTTCACGTCACTTGCCCTTCCTCATGTGGTGTCACTGATTGTGTCCACCTGTTTCCCATTACCCTCATGTGTCAAATGGTCTGAGTCTACCCTGTCTTGTGCCCAAGTGTTTTTGTCAGTCCTCAGCCTTGTTGTCCTGTCTTTTGTGCGAACTTTGGTTTGTAACTTTGTATAGCCACAGTATAGTTTTAGTTAAGGAGTGGTTTTGTTTGTAGTTTAGACGTCCTCCCTTTTTAAGTTTAACATTTAATAGCCTTTGTTTTTTCCCTCTAAACGAGGAGGTTTTTTTGTTTAATAAATATCTGCCTTGGCCTCAAACTCCTATCTCTGCGTCTGAGTCATAAATCTGCCACGTCGTGTCATAAAGTAAGTCAGGTACCAGCTGTCAAACTCACTTACATCTACCAGTCAGCCAGGTATCCGTTGGTAATGCTAACAGCTATGCTAGCCACTTACGTCGGAGACTTCTATGTAGGTTAAATGGGTGCAATAGTGACACACACCATAAGACTTCTGCCGTATCATACAATGACAGCGTAATTAATTAGCTGTTTCTTAGCGTCCTAAATTAGCGATTTAATATGAGTTCGGGATAGCGTTGTGTTGATGTTGATGGTAATAGGTAGTTTAGGTAGATAGGTAGTTAAGTACAGCGGTTAGATATGGTAGACTAATAGATCAATAGATGGGAAAGTACTCGTTACCTTAAGTTGATTGGTATGTTGGTTGATTGTTGCGTAGGTAGGTGGATAGATAGATGTTGAATTTGAATGATATTTAGGTTGATGGTTACGTTTATTTGAGATATCTGGGTAGTTAGGTAGGCTATATAGAGTGATGGGTAGAGTCGATAGGTAAAATATGAACTATAAGCACAGACGTAATGCATGTGTTTACTTTATGCACTGTACGGCACTTCATTCATACTGAGAAACATTGACCTCTGCTGCCATTCGTGTTAATTACACCACTCTCGAACTTTACCGACGTCCTTAAACATGAGAGCTATTTAATTTATCATCAGAGGTTCTGTAGACTGTGGAGCTGTTTTTTTTTTTGTTTTGTTTTGTCAGAGCCTAACATGCAGTTGATTTAGTAGCCTACAACACAAGAAAACATTTGATTTATACAACAAAGAAATAATCATAAATAGTATTTCGATCTGTTTTACACTATGTATGCCCAAATCTGCGTTTTCTGAAAACATCAAAGGCCAATCTGAGTCCCCGCAAACGTTGGCAGTGTTTCTCTCTTTGTGACATTCCATTACTGAACACTTTCTTCTGGTCGGGATTAATTTAAAACAACACAGATTTACAGACAGATTAATTATTAATCAGTTATATGTGTGTGGACTGTGGATATTAATCTATAAGGAGATCCAGTCTTCATATTTCGATCTCTCCTGTTGCTAATTAAGGTCACCAGAAGACTACACACAGCTGGTGTTTCACAATCACAATAATATACACATCATGAAATTAGTGTCAATCAAAAGTGAGCATTCATCATGTGTACCTAATGAATTGTCCTTAATGGGAGTCTTGGCCCAGAAACGTCAATCGTGACTCTTCACGTCAAAACAAAGCAAATCAAAGAACAATGTGGCGTCCATTAGCATGAAGATTACTTCAAGAAGGATGTTGATGTCACCGCCTTGCAAATGAAACGCAGCAGCTGGACCAGCCTGCAGGTCCACTGTGAGTTTTATATAGCGATGTCTCATTTTATTTGAAAACAACTTCACTATACCACACACACACACACACACACACACACACACACACACACACACACAACCAGAGAACTATGTAAAAAGATATGGCGAAAATACGTAGAAAAAAAAGCGCTCAAGAGAAGCTCATCCATTCTGAGGGGAAAAAAGGACTGTCGTACATTCCGCGCAAGTCACAAAGTCAACAGGCGTATTTGAGCAAAGAAATTTATTGACACTAAAGATCATGCAGTTGTTTGCACTTGTTACCCCCATTTAGTCTGACAAAAAGTAAACTTGACACAGAATTCATTTGTATGGTTAGCAGCAGTGTTGCTTTTAAGTTGACATCCACCATCTTAAAGTTGCAGAAGGAAATTGTGCTAAACTACTCAAGAGCAAACACTATAAGGATAAACAGTGAAATTTAGCCACCAATGCTTGCCTCATTATCTTAGCTAGCTTGTACCCCTAATAGTAAATGAAGACCCTTTCATGTAAAAATTGGTGTATTAGACATATTTTGGAAGTATTTATACATCTTTCAGTAGAGTACACCCACATGACTGATTTGCAGCCAATTTGATGTGTGGGGATATCTACACAGACAGACAAATTTGACAGAATATGAGCACATTGTTTGCCTTTAACTCATTCATTCCCAGCCATTTTCACTGACGCAACCCCCTTCACTCCTAGCTGTTCCACTGGATTTTGCCCACAGAATATTGTGTTCTATTGCTAAACATGGAACCTACCAAAAGAAAGATTAGAGTCTCTTCCATCATCAGGAAAGAAAAGTATATTTGTACATGTTACCGTTTTGCAGCAATTAGCATTAGAATATAGCTAAGTTTCATCATTATTCACAAATCTGTTTAAAATAGTGGTGTAAAGAGCTTTTTGCAACATGGCCCTGGTTGGTCTCTTATACTCTGCTGCCACCTGCTGGATGTTTTTGTAATAACTACTATTGCTTCAAGCATTCTCTTCAGTTCAGAGGTTGTATCAAATCCTTCTATATGCTCTTGTATTTAAAAAAAAAAACATTTAAAACGTTTAAATACGTCTTTGGGAGCATGGTAATATTTAAAATAGAACATATTTATACGTTTTTGGGAGCAAATTAGTTAAAAGGAACATCACAACACATTCAGTGCGTAGTGACGTAGAATGGCGGACGGCCCTATGCTGAATACGAAACGGGTAGCCTAGAAAGAAAGCGGGGTAAGCCTCCGTAGCGTTCCTAAAGGGACGATCAAAACTCTTGAATGCGTCTGGTGAATGACGAGAGCACGCCGTGGTGGAGGGTGACTCCCCCGATCGCATGTTGTTTCTTTAGGAACACTACAAGGCTTACCTCTCTTTCTTTATGTTCATTTTGCATTGCTTGGCAGAGAGCCAGCCGCCATTCTACGTCACTACGCACTGAATGAATGTGACGTGAATAACAATGGTGGCGTACGTACAAATAAAGTTTCTACGAGATGTATTCAATTGGAAAAATGAGTCTATAAATTATTAAATTTTTTTGGGGTCTTCTGAATGTTTTGTCTTCTCTTTCTTCCATAACGACTGTATGTTGAAAGTAGCACCAGGAATATATTGTGTTTGTGTGTATATGTGTGTGAGTGTGGAGTAGGATATGTGTACGTGTAAATATCTGTAGGTTATGTGAATGTGTATGTTTCTAACAAGTACCGTATGTTTTGAGTTTTTTGTTCATGTCTGTGATGTCCGTTTTTTGTGTGTCGTGACAGAATTATATTTGTTTTGTTTGCATACTCCTTGGTTTAGCTTGTCTGTCAGAAAGGGGTTTGTTGTTTATGTTTGTGACGTTTGTCTTTTGTGTGATGAAAAAAAGGAGAAAATTCGTTCAAATAAAAACATTTGAAAAAAGCAACAACCAAATAAATCATATAGAGCAAACTTTACATTACAGTCAGGGTTCGTTTTAAGCAGAGAAGAATTTGGACGGTTTCTAATGACCGTAAAGCTTTATCAGGGCTTGCATTTATCTGGGTTAATTTTCATGTCAACCTTGCCGAAAAACACATGCCACTCATGCAGATACCCCAAAAATGCCATTTAGCTGTAATGAGCTTTTCAAAGAGCAAAAATGTGTTGCAAACTTAAAAATCGTATAATATGGCATTGACTGAATGGAGCACTCCCGGGAAAGTGTTAAACAGATGTTCCTCTGCATCTCTGGCGTCTGGCTGAGTGAAAAGTCATTTGATCTTTATGACATTGTTTGTGGGTTCCCACTGTCCATGTCTCCTTTTGATTGTCATTACTGCTACTATTACCAACCCCCCTTCTGTTGTCCCTTCACACCTGGGTAACAAGAGGTTCTCTGAGAAGAAAGTTCACTCCACCAAGCTCTCCGTCTGCTTTGCTGTTCCTTTCGTAAAGTGGTACACCTTCCCGCGTGTCCTCAGGCCCTTCATCCATCTCTTCCTCGTCATCTTCATCATCATCTTCCCAGAGAGACGTGGATACGTGTTGGTACTCGGTCGTGTCGTCCCGCTCCATCTCACGGTGATAAAAATAGCTGAAGTTGGACACGATAACGGGCACGGGTAACGAGATGGTGAGCACGCCGGAGATGGCGCACATGGAGCCCACCAACTTGCCGCCCACCGTCTCTGGGTACATGTCACCATAGCCCACCGTCGTCATGGACACCACAGCCCACCAGAAGGCCTCAGGGATGCTGGTGAAGGACGTGTCCGGGCGGTCCACCTCGGCAAAGTAGACTGCGCTGGAGAATAGGATGACTCCGATAAAGAGGAAGAAGATGAGCAGGGCGAGTTCTCGCAGGCTGGCCTTCAGCGTCTGGCCCAGGATCTGGAGACCTTTGGAGTGTCGAGACAACTTAAAGATCCTGAAGACCCTCACGAGCCGGATGACCCGGATGAGGGCGAGCGACACAGAGGGCTGCGCCCCTTTGTCCCTGGCCATCTCCGTGCCCAGCGTGACGAAGTAAGGAATGATGGCGAAGAAGTCGATGGTGTTCATGACGTCCTTGAAGAAGTGCATCTTGCTGGGGCAGCAGCTGAAGCGTATAATGAGCTCAAACGAAAACCAAAAGATGCAGATGGTCTCCACGATAAAGAAGGGGTCCTGGAAGAGGGTGAAGACCGGCGAGGGTGAGAGGGTCTCGTTGCTGACGGCCGAGTGAAGAGCGCTGCTGAACCTCTGAGAGACAAAGAGAAAGGAGCAAGTCATAAGTAAATCTCAATTCCTAACCTTCCAAGTTTCAAGCAATTCCATAATTACTGTGGATAAAGTAAAGCAAGTCCATTCCAGTCTGCCCATTTTAAGCCAAGTCATTATTTAGGTTAAGTAGGAATACGTTACTCAGTCGCAATATACAGGAATATTTGCAGCTACTTTCTTTTTCAGCATTTCCAATTGTCAAAAGCTCCAACGTCCCTCTTTTCAGCACCATTTTGTTAGGGTACTATAGTACAGTTTGATAGTTAGGCACACACATGTCCATTCATTGTTCTTTGATGTGAAGGTTTCTGCCACGTATCACCATGGTGACATGGTCATGTAAGACAAAACAAGGATGGAAGTGGTTCCTCAGCACATTACAAGATGTTGACATTGATGCTAACATTTACCGCTCCTCCGTTTTCACTTGGTCTGAATTCATTTTCCACCCGGACTTTAATTTCCAGGTCTATATTTAAAAAGATGGACTTGAGTTTCACACTGACACAGACTCGTTTTCTCAGAAGTGGGCGACTTGATAGGATTTGGCACTAACGAGATGGGTCGAGTTACCTTTGCAGGTTTGTGGTTAACAGTGTAGCAGCGCAGGACTTGTTGTATGTTGTGGTTTTGACACATTGCTTCGTCAGTCCTGAGTCCTGACGGTTCGGACTTCCTTTTTTACCCACATGCATCTTCACATACGTTAAGTAGGATTTAATCCGACTTGGATGTACCGCTACATACCGCCACTCTTGCATTTATCATCACCTCACAGTTGTCTCCCTGCCTTTGTTCTTCAATAAGGAACCAGATGAATTAACTCATCAACACTGTCATGTTAACCAGAATAACCACTAGAAGCTGCATGGAGAAACCTAATATCAAGCAATCCTAAAACACCATGAAAATATGCCCCCTTGTGGCTACGAGCTGTATATTATGATGTAAGTGCAAGCTGATTGGACGTTTAGTGGTGGAGATAGCATAGTCATGTTTCTAGCTCATTTCAATCAAGCCCTAATCCAAAACAAAACCCTAGCCCCTATCTCTGACCAAAATCCGAATCCTAGTTCAAACCTAACCCCCTATGCTCCGGCCTGATTTGCTTTGGTAACCCTCATGTCATCATAGTGCTGTTTTCAGTGTGTACGAGTTTATTAATACATATAATCATATCTGGATGGCTTATCCTTCATCTATATTTAGAGGTCTACATCTCAGAGGGGTAACATGAGAGTGCCTCATCTGCTTTCCTTGCCTCTGTGCACTTTGCTCTACCTTGACTTCTGGAATATCGTCTGCATCTAAATGTGCTCTCCCATCCTCACTCTCACTCTCAGGACTTGTTTAATCTGCTTCCTGGATACTCAAGGACATATCTTGCTGATTTCCTTCCCTCCATCTTCTAGGAATGTAGTTCATCTGAAGCTTGACTCGCTGTTCTCTTTGCCGCCCCAAACCCTCAGAAACGACACACTTAAAAGGGGACACCTGTTACCACCTGATGTCCTCCCCATGTTCACCACATTACCACCCTCTTTGCGCCCTGTCACCTAGCCTCCGATTTAGCACCATGCATCCTTGTGTTGGGAATGTCCATCCAGTAGCCCATCCGTTTTCTTTCAAGTATCCCATTCAGCTTCACTGGGAAACTGGGGTCTATTCCGGCGGTCTTTGAGACAACACCCTGGACTGATTACCAGTCAATCACGGGACATGACTCAATTCAGTTCTACAAATCTGCCAACAATTCAAAGTCTTTTAAATGAACGAACTGCACATTTTGGGACTGTGGGACAACAAGGCTATCACAGCAGACTTTGGGGGCTGACTTTGTAGTCAGCCCCCAAAGTCTGGACTGACATTTCCAGATCTGCTGCTCTACCAACAATACAGAGCCTTTCACATGAACCAAACATAGACGAATTTGGACAATGGGACAAAGCTGGGGTGGATCCCAGTCAACCTTGGAGTGTACTACAACTTGGATTTATCACTTGTCAACTGCAGCACAGGACACATCTCCCACATCTACAGTTCTACCAACAATTCAGAGTCCGCCGTGAATCTAACCTATGCGTTTTTAGACTGTGGGACAAAGTCTATCCCAGTGGACAGGGAACTGCAACCTCAACCCAACCCCCAGGCCAGGTTGACAACTTGTCATTGTCAACTGTATGATGTTGAAGTATAACTTGCTAACTTTCCACTATGCTATGATACATAGTGCAGCGGCTACGTCCAGAAAGCGATGGAGTGTGATCTGTAAGCTATGCTAACTTTACAGTCCAGCTAGCAAAACAAACTAACCTCATGTCGGTTTACTGGGAACAGTTTGTAAGCATTAGAACAACTTTAATTGCGACTGTGTCAGTGTTACCACCTACCTCCCTCTGCTCCTTCTCATTCCTAAACTCGGGCAGGGTTTCCAGGCAGAAGATGAGAATGGAGATAATGATGACCAGGACGCTGATGATGGCAATGATGCGGGCACCGCTGGATGACTCGGGGTACTCGAAGAGCATCCAAAGGCGGCGGCGCAGCTCCCCGCTGGGCAGAGCTCGCTCCTCCTCCTTGGGGAAGCCCTCATCCTCCTTGAAACGGTCCAGAATGTCTTCGCCCAGCTGGTAGAAGCGCAGCTCCTCCAGGAACACGTCCAGCGGCACGTTGGCGGGCCGCCGCAGTCTGCCGCCTGACTGGTAGAAGTACAGGATGGCCTCGAAGCACACCCGGCTGCGGTCAAGGAAGATCTCGTTTCGCACAGGGTCAAAGTAGCGCACCCGCTTACGGGGGTCTCCCAGTAGGGACTTGGGGAACTGGGCGACGGTCCGCAGCTGGGTCTCGTAACGCATGCCTGACACGTTGATGGCCAAACGCTCGGTCAGGGCCCAGCCGCTCCTGCACCGCGGACGCCGCTTGTCCCGCTTTGTGTCATCACCGGACGACGGCACCACCGCCTTTCCGCTCGCCCTCTCTTGCTGATTGTGCTCATCTTTGGCCTGCTTTTCCTCGTCCTCAGAGGGACGCTTGTCTTTGCCTCCGTCGTCCTTGTCTGGGCTTGCCATCTCACAACCTTGAACCGCAACAAGAGTACTTTTAATGACTCAAAATCCATTTATTGAAGTTTGGGTTTCCATGAGAGGGCAGTTATGGTGTGAAACCATTTAATTGTACACTGTAAAGTGGACCCCAGCATATTCATGATTCAGCATTTGGGGATTTACCTACAATATTATCCGAATTTTGGGAGGAACCTATACTGCGATTTTTGCTTGTTAAAAACACTTCAAGTATAACTTTGGTGGCATCTTCGTGTATAGGAACTATGTGAAAGTGAGTTGGGGACTTTTATTTACACGTAAGTCATCGCAGAGTCAATTGTTAATTTTTGCCATTTGTGGCACGGCTCTGTCCCTATTCCCTGCAAATAACCGAGGAATACAATTGCTTTGTGATCTTTGCTTTGCTGGGAAGCAGTCCCCATATGTAGAGCTGAACTTTTTTATTTTATTACATGACATAAATTATTGCAAATAATCCCTAAACTATGACTCATAAACCCTAGATGTCTGGGGACCCCAGTTTGAGAATGTCTGCTCTAAATTGCAGGAAATGAGTCTTACCTTGTTGATTCCTGTGGATTCAACTAATGAGTGTCACACCCATGACTGCCACCTGCTCAGCGTGCCCTCACAGTTGACCCGTTCCTCGTCGGGAGGTCCACCGTCCCCTCAAACATGCTGATGGTGTCCTCTTCGGGGTCCTCTAGTGAGTTTGGTAGGGGGAGGTCAGAGGCACCTGGTGTTAATCACTGATCGTTCGGCGTGTTTGTGGGCCACTTGGTGAGGACGCCCCCACACTCATGCGCTTGCCCGCTCACTTTCTCTCCCTCTACGCTCATCAGGAAAAGCTGTAAGGCCGAAATTTAATCTTGCAGCTTCTCCAAAGGCCAACACCGCCACTGGCTGTTTGCCTGCTTTGCCCCGGGAAATGCCCGCACATACACACACAGGCTCACAAAACATGACCCCATACATACTGCACATGACTGGATAGTGATTCAGAAATAATTGTTTTTTATACTGTTTGTTACGGTTTCCTGTTTCTGTATAAGCTCTTTTTAATGACGTATGACGCAATCTTTAGGAACTAAATCAATGGAAATTAAATTGAATGTAAAATGATGGAGTTAAATTGCCAGATGATTAAACTTGCTGCTTAAATTTTTATTTTATGATCAATTTCGAATTTTATATTTTCCAATAAACAACAACAACAGTAAGGGTGCATTAAAGTAGGCATTAAAGTAGTAGCACTAGCAGAAAAGAAAAAAAATCAAATAATTTCATTTTTGTTTTATTTTTATGTAGTGAGGATATTTATTAATATTTCAAAACTTAATTCGTCTTCTTTGAGCACTTGTTACCTCACAAATGTTTTGTTTTTTTATTTTATTTCTTGAGTTGACGTCATCCAGTAGAAATCATGTAGATCATTACTGGCCCACCAGAGGGAGACAGTTACCACAGCACAACGGTTTGAAGTCCCAAAAGTCAAGTGGAAATTTTGTTTGCCTTTAAACAACTGCCTATGGTTTCGTTTTTATTTTATTTTTTATTGGAATACTACAAGTAAAAACTTTTGTAAGTGCATTCATTTATCATCAAATATCATATACTGGTGGCATTTTCAAAATTAAACATATTGTTGGTCATACCTCATCAAATCAGTACATATTGATAACATAATTACAGAACTGGAAAGTACTCATCGGGATCTTTAGTTTTTAACGTATGACTCTATATGGGTTGTTTCAATTTAAATTTTGACGTTGCAGTTGGTGAACTTTGACCTGAGGCCATCTCCTAAAGGTAAACACCACTTGTTCATGGAAATAAAACCAATTAAGTGGCTGTCTACCAACTACACATCCACCAAGTTTTGGTTAACCCTGTTTGACATTGTTGTGACCTTGAACTTTGACCTCGACCTTGATGTTTTACCACAAAAGTGTGACAGCAATGAACCTACTTGTTGAATATCAAGTGAATTGGTGCTGATATGTGGGAGTGAAACTGAAAAGCTATATTTACCTCTCAGCTCTTCCTGTTTATGATTATTATAGATTTTTTTTTTATAGAGCATGGCAAAAGCTAATTTGAAGGGTGCAGGTTAGTCAGGCTCTACCTGACTAACCTGCATGCAAGCGGAAATGTTGCCGGTGTCAGCTTCCACTCATGACTTCATTATTTATGATGGAACAACAACTCATGATCTCACTCTACAAACTATGTCACACATTTCAAGAATAAATTGTACACTAGAATTATGGAACTAACCATACTTTATATTTATATATATATATATATATATATATATATATAATTGTTTCAACCTGGTGTTGTTGTTCAATCGGAACAATTACATTTTATATGAAATAACAGGTGTAGGTTTAGCATTTCAATGCATTGTTCTTTTTTTTTTTTATCAATTGTGTAGTCAAAACTAAATTAAAAAGAGTTTTTGGTCAATTCATGTATGTGCAAAAGTAAGTGAACCCGGAACTGCATTGCTTAAAACAAGCAGTTAAGGATCAGGTAGAACAAATTGGTAGCTAAACTAGCCACTGAAATGGACCAATGAAATGAGAAGTTTAGCGAAGAAATTGTGCATCACTGACTTAAACAGAAACAAAACCACATCACTTTAGTCTTACCCAAGTGAACCCATACTGGTCAGTCATGCTGAGAGGAAGATAAATCTCAGGGGACCTCAGGAAGTGGCTAGTGACAGCACATCTGTCTGGGGAAAGCTATAAAGTCGTTTTTTTTTATTGAGCTTCATCATTCCACTGTGAAGCAGATCATCTGCAACTAGAGAACACTGAAAATTACTACAATCCAGCCTAAAAGTGGACGACCTTCTAAAATATCAGCAAGAACCACAAGACAAATGATAATTCAGATAAAAAGCCAACTCGAACATCACATCAAGGGATTTGCAGACCTCTTTTGGGACACATGTGCATGCTTCAACAATCAGACGAAAAGTCCATCGACAAGGCTTTCATGGAAGAATTGTTAGGCTCTGCTCACAAAAAATATCAAAGCTGCCCATCTCAACTTTGCCAGCGAGTACCTGGACAAACCGGAAGCTTTTTGGAAGTCCCTTCTGTGGACAGATGAGTCCAGAATTAAACTGTTTGGTCACAACTAAAACAGTCATGTTTGGTAAAAAGATAACACCAGCAAAATAACTTTCTCCCTTAAGTGAAGCAGGGTGGTGAGACTGTTCAGTTCTGGGCTGGCTTTTCATCCTCAACTCCACATAGTCCAGGGAATCATGAATTCAGAGGAATATTGTGAAATCCTGGAACAAAACCTGAAGCCGTCCTTTGTGAAATTACAGCCTGGTAGAAGATGGATTATGCAACATGACAATAATCCAAAGCATTCCAGCAATACAACCAAGGCATGTCTGAAAACAACAAGATTCATGTTCTGGATGTGCCCAGTCAAAATCCTGACTTAAATTATTTCAAAATACTGTGGCGGGACCTGAAGCGGGCAGTTTATGCTAGACGCCCATCCAACCTCTCTCAACTTGCTGCATTTTGCAAGGAAGAGTGGCAAAAAAGTAGATGTGAAAGACTGATAGGTCACTAAAGAAAGTGTTTGGATGAAGTTCTCATTGCAAAAGGAGGTGCAATGTCTGATTAAGTGAGAGGTTCACATACTTTTGCACTCATGAAATCTGAGTTTTCTTAAATCAACAACTTTTGCTCAATAATGCATGACAATATTATCATTCTTTTTGTTCAAGTCCATTATTTTCAATGTCAGCATTGTAGATTGGGGTATGACTAAACATGTAAAGTTATTTTTATATTTTATACAAAAAATCTGACCATCCCTACAGGGTTCACAAGCTTTTGAGCAGCACTGTATATAATATAATTTGAAACCAGAACCTGAAACCTACACTCTAGCATTATCCCTGACTTGAAATCAAAATCCATGCTTCGGGGCCTACCGTACTTTGAAATTATAGACCCTGAGTGAAATCCTAATTTAAAATCCTAACCTCAGGCACTAATTTAAAACTGTAATTGATACTCCAAACTCCCATTTGAGATCAGGACCCAGTATTGAAACCCTTCTTTGGAACCTCAACCATGTCTTGGCCTCCTAATTTGAAACCCAAACCTGTATTGCAAACCTAACCTAAGAGTGAAACTAATTTGAAACCCTAACCCGTTTGAAAAACCTAATGTAGGCTTGAAACGCTACTTTAAATTCCGTGTACTATTTTTTTCCAAAGTGTTTTCTATTGTTTCTACACAGTTGATTTTACAGTTTCTCATATGATGCAATTCGGCAAATTTCACTTTTATTTAAATTGTGTATTTCATACTTTTTGTAGCAGATACTACTATTTTCAACTTTACAAAGTATCAATGAAATACGGTATGTCTGTAAAAAAAAATGTTGGTCAATGATTTGGACTGGTCGTCTTTTTGGGATTCTTGACTGACAACCAGCCCCACCCCTCTATCAGCTAATCAGCTATCAGTTCTCATACAGGCTACAGCCAATGAAAATTGACGCTCGAGTCACTCCTTCGTTGCATTTCTTCAATAGAACTTGTCAAAACACCGTCCCTCCACCCCTAAAAAAAAAGGCAAACAACAATACTTTTTTTCATCTCAAAATGTTATTTCGCTCCAAGCGTTTCGTTTCCAAGCCAAACTTTGAATGGCAATCATAAATTAATTTTATAAAGAGTTTATTTAATGACTAAATGTATGCGCTTAAAGGCGTAACACTGGAAAGCGGAACTTTTACTGGTTTGTTTCCACACGAGTAAATAATCAGTGAGCACACAGCAGAGCGGAGATGGCAGCTTTCCGATTGGTGAGTCCAAAGGCGACCAATGTCGTTATCTGTTTACCATGGCGAGTTAATGCCTCACTTTAAGCGCACCGATAAAGAGCAAATAAAGATAACGAAGATAAAAGGAGATAAATGGCGTTTAAATGGACCCACTGGGGCTACCGAGTCCCGCCTGAACACCGCCGAGCTAAAAAAAAAAAAAACAAAACATAAAAAGGGGCTCGGACGAAATTCCAGTTTCAAATGTGGGAATTTTCACGTTTCTGCCGAAAGGCACAAAAGTGACGACTCGATGACACTAACGGGAAAAAACGGTGCGAGTAGTCACGGTTCACTTTTGGATTCGGCTTACTTACTTTGTAATGGGAAACAGACAAAAGAATGGCTTTTTTTTCTTTCTTTTTTTTGCGATCCGACGCTACGCACCACAGTACATTCCATTGAATTAGTCAAGTAAAAGCGACGGGTTCATCCATGCAAATGCATCGCATAAAATACAGTCAAGTCCCCAGATCTGATTTTATGAATGTCCTTGATATTTTTTGGACGGTTGCGCTTGTGCAGTTTGCGCTTGTCGTGCCAATGATAATATTAATCGTCAAAGTTTGAGTGCATATCCATGAAACAAAATAAACTGCCTGTTTTAAGTCAAATGTTTGGCGAGCTGTTGTACTTTCGACGCTGTTTATATTTTCTAACTTTGTTTTAAATTTGGCATTGAATGTCATGACGTCATCGTTCAACACTAATACAAGTTGCATCATCCACATAGCCTGCGTTCATGATCAAGTTCGACCCGTTTGTAGAATACAATAATATTGTGTGCAAGTGCATATTACTATTGCTTATAAATCTCCTTCTATATGCGCTGTACATGTGATGAATTCATATTGTTGAAAACGCATGTTGTGATGCCATATAATATTAGTCTTTTTTTTAAACTACTTTTTTTTTGTTTACTTTTAAATGTTTTGTAAGTGTTGTCAATGTACGTTATTTTAGCAATTTTGGTAAGCAACTATTGTTTTCTCTTGTTTGCTTCTAAATGTTATTAGCTGTTTTGTCAGTCAGTAATTTTAGGGTTGTGTTTTTCTCAAATAGAAATAAAAAAACACAATGGTCATTGAAAGAACTTGCAAGTGACATAAATGGTAACTAAATGGATGAAAATTAATTTCAAAATCAGGTGTTGTTTTACCAAAATTACTTAGCCTTGTAGTAGTTAGCCTATATGCTGTAGTAGCATAAGTAATATTTTGAATGTTTGTTTACTGACTATTGTATGTACAAGAAAAAATAAAGTTAAAAAACAAACATTAATAAATAGTCCAGTTTACTGGATTGACCATGACCTGGCTGATTAACGATCTAGACACATTAAGAAAAAAATAAATATATAAATAAGCAGATTGGTATTTTTTTTATTGATATTGAGACACTAAGTTAACAATGAATTAAGCAATTATGCTAACATTGTTTAGCAATTATTTGATTCTTTTCACTCATGGTACTTTTACAATGGTCTTTTCATTTTTAATGCACATATTCAAAGCAATAAATAAATTAAAAAATCCTAGCAAATAAACTTTCCCAGAGTCAAATCTTTAAAATAGAGATCCGGATGTTGATGTCACGCATCCCAAAATGGGCGTTAGTGCAGCCATTTTGTCAGTGTTGGAAGAAAAAAACCACGCCTGACTCCCACAAACCTGTCCACCTCGTGCATGTATATCATGTTCTTTTCATCAAAGTGACTGTCAAAGCTCTTGGGCGGAAAGTTGACGGATAAACGCTAGTTTTTGCCCTCCTCGCCGTTGTAGTCCATTAACGCTGCGACCGCTACTTTCCCGCTGCAGGGGGCGTGTTCAAAGAAATAGTCACTTGATGTCCGGATAACAAGAAAAATGTCATATTTTTGAAATGCACTTCTTCACTCGTTAACTGGGACTTCAATTAGAATTTATATTTGTATCTTGGGAAAACTACAACTTCATAAATTTCAACTTTTTATATAGACGAATTACATCTTTGTTCTTGTAAATATTCCAACTTTTTATTTAAAAAATCTCTCATGACATTATTTACAACTTTTTTCCTTAAAGAAATACGTCTTTTTAGAGGAAGCGGTGCATTTGAGTAAATGTAGTCCATGTTTGATGAAAGTTAACAATATCTGATCAAAAATAAAACATGTTTTCATCAAAATTGCAAGCCATAAATACATTAACGGATATCAGCACTCAGCGCTCAAATGAAAGTCGTTGGACTCAAACTCGGTCTGAAAGTTGCGTCCCTAATATTCAGTGTATGAATGACTTTTCTCGGGTTATGCAGCGCTCCCATTTGAACAAACACATCTTAGTTACTTGGCTAATCACCACATGATCATATTTACACACGTTTTCCTAGCCACTGGGAAGCGTGTCAGGTTTCTATTTATAGCACGGGCGACAAGCTGGCGAGCCGATTGGCTCAGAGCGCCGCACACCCACTAGTAAGCTGTTGACGGAACAAGCTCGCTCACCTCTGCTGACTTATGTGTGTCGGTCAGGTGGTCCACAAAAGATTGAGTCAGACGCTTTCTGTGGCCTTGGCGCCGCGCCGCCTCGCCAGCTCCTTAAAGGTAACGCACTGCAAAGCATCATGGGAATGTTTGATGTGTCACCCTTTAACCTGACATTCTGCTTTTCCTCGCACTCTCCCCTCTGTTGTTGAATTCTTCCTAATTGAAGCACTTTATGTGTTAAATGGTAGAAGGGCCACACTTTACACCACAAAAGTCAAGGCAGACTCATCATAAATTTGGATCATTTTGAGGGGAATAAATCCTACAAGAATGCCGTTGTATTTTGTTAGGAAAACGGCTGAACAATTCAAGAAAAGAGGTTGTGTATTTTGGATGAAAAATTTTGTCGATTTTTTTGTGGAGAAAAAAAGTAATAATATTAAAATATGACTATTCCTGTATATATCCAACTTTTTTCACTCCGTATATAAAAAAAAAAAGACAAAAATAAAACATATATACAACTTTTTTCCCTCTCAAAACAATTTATTTGAAATATACAGTAAACAATTATTTTTCCCTCAAATGTTTATTACATTATAATGTACTTTTAAAAAAAGGAAATTGTATCAATTTTCCTCAAATACAATATACAACTTTTTTATTTCTAAATAGCTGAATTAATAATACACAGAAAACATTTTATATAAATAAAATTCACATAATTTTTCTCTCATAAGATATAAATGTTTTTAACTGCAAAATATGTTAATATTCTCAACAACAAAAATATTGTACATATACAACTTTTGAAGACTTTTACTGAAAATAAATTGTTTTTAAAATGTACTGTATAATTTTTTTTCTTGAAAATATATATATGGCTTATTTACTCAAAAATATACAACCACTTTTCAGAAAATATATATTTTTTTAAATCTTGGGGAAAAAAGCAACCTTTTATGTAGATGAATATGTTGCATTTTTGTGGTCGTGTTATTGTATTTCTTTTGAGCGTGTCCCTTCTACTCCTCGTCATGAGACATAATTGTCGTATTGTAAAAAAAAACAAACGATCACTGTCGTTATGATTGGGGTGATGGTGCGCCGCCGCAGGCCGCCGACCTGACGGTGGAGCGTAATGCAAAACTCGCGGCCAAGCCCGACCCGTCCACGCTGGTGTTCGGGAAGCAGTTCTCGGACCACATGCTGACCGTGTCATGGTCGGCCGACAGCGGCTGGGACGCGCCCCGAATCAAACCCTTCCAGAACCTTTCGCTGCACCCGGCCAGCTCCGCTCTGCACTACTCCATCGAGGTCAGTTCGGCCGCCGGCGGTGTTTGATCACACCTTGGATTTTCGGAATCATGTCAGCATCAACCTGACCGTGTTGTTGTGGCGTGTCAGCTGTTTGAAGGCATGAAGGCGTTCCGCGGCGTGGACGACCGCGTGCGTCTCTTCCGGCCAATGCTCAACATGGAGCGCATGCACCGTAGCGCCGAGCGCAGCTGCCTTCCGGTGAGTTCCGACCCGTTGTCGACGCACCGGCACTTTTTTGACGCTGTTTTTGATGGTCGTCGTGTTTGGCAGACGTTCGACAAAGGCGAACTGCTGCAGTGTATCAAGAAGCTGGTGGAGCTGGACCAGGAGTGGGTTCCGTACTCCCAGGAGGCAAGCCTCTACATCCGGCCCACCTTCATCGGCATCGAGGCGAGTCCCGCGACGAACCTTCCGGAAAATCTCTAGGGATGTAATCGCATCTTCTCTGGCATTCTATTGATCTGTCCGTCTGTTTTACGTTGCAGCCGTCGCTGGGTGTGACTCGAGCCAGCCAAGCGTTGCTTTTCGTGATCGTGGGTCCGGTGGGGCCGTACTTCGCCACGGGCTCCTTCAACCCCGTCTCGCTGCTGGCCGACCCGTCGTTCGTGCGTGCCTGGAGAGGAGGGGTCGGCGCCTACAAGATGGGAGGGTGAGTCGCCTCCACAGAAAAGCGACAAGAAAAAAACATGAACATTAGAGCAACAGTAATATTATATGTTAGCTTAACGCTAACATATAAAGCAAAACAAAAATCACAATTGGAGCAGAAAGAAATTAATTGTATTCAATTTGTTGTTTTTACCTCATTCACTCGCAGCCATTTTCAATGAAGCAACCCCCTTCGCTCCCGGCTGTTTTACTTGATTTGGACTGATTTTGCAACGCTCGCAGAATATTGTGTTCCATTCCTATAAAACATGGAACAATTATTAGTCTCTTCTTTCATCAGGGGAAAAAAAAGTTTATTTCTATCTGTTTCCGTTTTGCAGCAATTAGCATTAGAATATAGCTAAGTTTCATTATTACAGTGGTACCTCCTGTGAAGTGTTCAAAGTCCGAATTGTTCAACCTCTGAAAAAATAATTCCGATAGGAAATAATGTAAATGCAATTCCCAAGCTCCAAAAACAAAAAAAATTATATTCTAATTTATTTCTAATTTAAATAATTTTCTATTTATGTAAAATAAAATAAAAATAAAAAAATTGAAAATAAAATGCTAACGTTTTCTTTAGTTCAGTGCTGAGTTTGTCTATTTTACATTGGGCATACTGTTAGACTACTAAGGGTTCCTTCCTTATGGTTGTCCTCGCACCAGTATTTACGGAAGTAGATTATCTTCTTCCTTAAATCCACTGTGGTTCCTTCTGTTTTTCTTTGTTGCCTATGGCACCGTTGGCTTTCTTTGGGCCGTTTTTGGAAGAAAATTGTCGTGGAAAAAATCAAATGCACTTGCGAAAGTCGAAACACCGCCATACCACCTCCGGGAGTGTTCATGCTCTGACTCCAAATGAGCAGCGCCTCGTCCCGACGACCGCGAAGTGTGCAATTCGGCATCACTCGGCTTGACTCGTCTACCCGTTCAATATACCCGTCCGGCTTTGCTTGGGTGTTCAGACTCCGAAAATTAGGTCAAACTCAGAGGAATTTTTTTCTCCGATTTTTTGGGGGTCGAAGTCCGATTTGTACGATTTCCGAGACGTTCAAACTCCAAGGTTCCACTGTATTCACAAACCTGTTTAAAACCGTGAAGAAAATGGCTTTTTTGTAACATGGCCCTGGTTGATCTCTTATACTCTGCTGTCACCTGCTGGCCGTTTTTGTAATAACTACCATTGCTTCAAGAGTTCTTTGCAGTTGAAAGGTTGCATCATAGCATTTTTTTTTTAACATAAAAAAACGTATAAATATGTTTTTGGGAGCAAATAAACACCAAAGCGTATTTGACGGCTCATTTCTTGCAGGAACTACGGCCCGACCATCGCGGTTCAGAATGAGGCGGTTCAGCGCGGCTGCCAGCAAGTTCTGTGGTTGTACGGCGACGAGGAGGAGATCACCGAGGTCGGGACCATGAACCTCTTCATCTACTGGACCAATCACAACGGAGGTACATGTCAACAATAGACACTCTGCCTTAAAAAAGGATGTTGTTTCTACAAGATAGCAAAGATACACCATAATGAAGCCATGTTACATAAACAAATGTATTGTATTGAGTAATTCAATTAGTCAACACAAACCTTCACATGAGGCTTATCAATTATCATCGAGCACATTTCACTCTATAAAATAAATTCTATTTATTTATAACGATTCGGGAGTAGGGAATAATTCACTCATTTCCTCCTCCTGAATTACTACATCAGGATTTTTAGTATGCATATTTATATATGTATTGGAATTTATTTATTTGTGTGTGTGTGCGCGCGTGTGTAGAGAAAGAGTTGTTGACACCACCTCTGGACGGCATCATCCTTCCCGGAGTCACCAGACAGTCTCTGCTGGACCTGGCAAGAACCTGGGTGAGTTTTTCCTCACATTGCTTCATTAAAATGTTTTTTTATTCACGTACATCATGAAATAACTTGCCGATTGATTTATTGTAAAGGTGAAATAATACAATATTGGTCAAATGAATCATTTAACATTCATTCGTAAAAAAAAAAAAAATATGAGAATGGGTATTTTATTTGTAAAGAAGTCAACTTGAATTACATTTTTTTTTGTCACAAGTTGGATTATTTAAATGTACTTATTTTTTTTTCTTCTCATCTACAAAATGAATTTACTTTTATTAATCTGGCTATATGATTGATTGATTACTGTATATGACAAATCTTTTAAAACGTGGCAAAACCTTTTACTTCTGTACGTAGCATTAATGAATATTTGATCATTCTAATATAATTAATGATTTTTTTTCAACTGAACATAAACTTTATTGACCTCATCTACAAATGAGATAAGTGTGCAATGTGTGTTTTTATTTATTTTAATTTAAAATAGTAAAATCATGAATTGTACTTGTTATTTTATTTTATTCATCTCTAATAACACAAAAGTGTACAAATATATTCATTTAATTATCTAATTAAATGTAAATACATTGATTGTAAAGTATTAACTTTCACCTAATAATCTGATTCGACTTCATTACTGGATTATAGTGAAACGGATGATTAATAATGAGCACATGAGAAAGGAAAAGGCTTGTAAATGTTGAACGTTGTAGGACGAGTTCAAAGTGACGGAGCGCACGATGGGCATGAAGGAGCTGCTGGATGCTCTGAACGCCGGCCGGGTCCTGGAGGTGTTTGGCGCCGGTACCGCCTGCGTGGTGTGTCCAGTGGGCAGCCTCCTCTACAAGGGCCAGGTGCGCTTGTTTATTTTTCATTGGTGAGCGCCCCCTTGTGTCCAAACAAAACACTGACTTCTGAATACCATCTCAGACGTACCACATCCCAACAATGCAGAACGGACCCGACCTGGCCAAGAGGTTCTACAAAGAGCTCACCGATATTCAGGTGAGTAGATATTGAAAAATGTTTCTGTTGTGGCAGCAACATGTTTCAGTTAAAAAAATAAAAATAAAAAAAGGATTACAAGGAAATGAGAATGCAAGACTATTTGAAGGCACTATTGCCCAAGCCCAAGTTGTTTAAATGACAAATGTGACAATGAAATATTTTGTCAAGTCGAATGTTAACGTCGTCTTCTCGTCTTTTCACAGTACGGACGCAAGGCCAGTGAATGGGCGCCTCTGGTGGTGTAAATGTTTTGCACAAGTCAGTAGAATCAACAGTTCCATCCCGTAATTCCACTTTGGATCACCAGTAACCCCCCTTTCCCCCCACCCGCCTCTGCTCTCGTTCCTTCCTTATTGAAAACCACTAATGCACACCTGCCACTCGGTAGAGACAAGAGACTGGTAGCCAGTGGTCTTGGAGCAATAAGAACTGTATGCAACAACACGGCTCCACTTTTTCAATTGTAATATTTATGATATATAACACAATGTTCCTGCCCCTATAGACTGTAGTTGCAGTTTAGTGATGAGCTGCATTGCGGTGTGGTGCTTTTAAACTGTTAGTGTGGACGAAAGGGGCCACTTTGCACTCCAGCTAGGACGAGCGCCCGCACAGAACAAGGCCCAAAACGGAGATTAGCGCGAGCAAATGATGCACTGGTTTGTGTTGTTGGGTTGTTTTTTTAAAAATATGTTTTTAATTAGAAATGAGTTGATCCATCGTGTGTAATGAATTGTATGTGATTAGTTGGTCTGTCTTCCGTGTGCTCTCGTCAAGTGCCTGCTGACCGCCGTTTGGTTGGTCAGCGCGTCTTCCGCTGAATATTCTCCAGTAAATGTCCTTTTCTTTTTCTTTCCATGTGATGTTTACATTTAGTCAACATTATTTTTACATTAAAGCCCGTTTGAGTCCTGTCTGATGATCTGATCTGCTGATTTTGAAAATGGACAGATGAGATTCAAATGTGTACGCAGTTTGTATTTTCTAATTTAATTCATTCTATATAAATATTTTGTGTTATTAAAAACAAAACTTGATCAAACAAAATGGCAAATATAAAATTATGTACTTTCTAATTGTATTACGCACTTACTACAAAATGTTAAATATGAAAATGATTTTACACCTGAATTTATTTCAAATATTAAATGTTTTCCATTTACATACAGTACAATTAATCACTTAAATGTTGCATGTTCAATTTTAAAAATTCACAACCAAATGTTTTTTTTTAGGGCTCAGATAAAATATTGCATTTTTATTTCGAATTGTTTTTTTTCTTTTTTTGGTACATTCTGATGTGGTTTAAATTACCGATTTAAAGCTTTGTAAAATGTGCTTTGATACGACGTCAACTGTTGTTGGCCAACGATTTGTATGTTGGAAAGTGTAAACTCTTGCTTTATAGCCAGCGTCTCACAAACAGCTTAGCGCGCACAAACAACATTTAATTGTATTTTTTTAAACGTTTTTATTAATGAAATCAGGGAGAATTTAGAATCTGAGCTTCTGGAAGAACCACTTGTTCTTGCCTGTTTTGTACCTGCAACACAAAAGTGAACAGGAGTAAGTTGACAACAAAGTGAACTTTCACCGGTCAGAACTTTCCAGAACGGAAGCTCACCTCTCTTCAAACTTAACCTTGGCCTCACGTCTGGCTTTGCACTTGAGGGCGGGATCCCTGAAGACATCCTTGTTGACCACGGTTTTGTCCAGGGGGATGTCCACGGAGTATCTACGTAACAGAAACATTTGAAACTTCCACATGTGCATCAAAATGATGGCAGTGTTTTCCAAACAGGTGACCAAAGTAGCCGACGACGTGCGACCAAAACACGGACCTGGTGGGCATGAGGTGGTTGTAGTTGTAGACCTTGACGAAGGCCTTGATCTTGGACCTCTTGGCACTCTTCTTCTTGCCCATGGTGGCGGTCACCTTGCGGGGGTAGCGGTCGATGCCGGCCACCAGGGTGTGGCTGTAAGGTCGATCGGCTGTGCCGTCATCGATATTCTGAGTCGCAAGACACGGAAAACAGCAGAGACACTTCATTAAAAACCTTTTTTTCAACAGAATTGAAGTCGTGCCTTGCGATACGAATTGACCATGCTTTGATCCTCAAATCGTCTTTGCACATTAAAATGAATAGAAATACCATTAATCTATTCATTTTAATAATAAAAATAGAACTCTATGTTATACAAACATACAGTAATAGCTTTTTTTGGTTGTTGCTTCAATTCATCAACAATATGCTGTTTCTGGTGTGTACACCTTAGCCACTTTTTGCCAGTACAATACAGACATACACACACCAAAACAAGAGTTTCTGACCAAGTAAACTGCAGTACTATCAGTAATCTTTCAGAAAAGTAAAGAGAATACACGCCTGAGTATTGTATTTGTATTATCTCTCCATGTGTTGCTTCACTGTTTACGTTCAAATGTCTAATGTGTTAAGTATAACACTGTAAAAATAGACATATTACACCTTGGAAAACAAGATCCTTAACATTTTGAAATGCTGTGGCTCAAAAAACATCTTTCTAGTGCATCTTCAAGAGGCGAGTAGTTTGTCTTGATTCCAATATTGAAGATACTTGATGTATGGAGCTTTTTGTGAGTCGTTACCTTAACGATGACAGCTTTGCGGCCGGCGTAGCGTCCAGCGAGGACCATCACCACCTTACCAGGTTTCATAAACTTGCCCATTACTGCACGGACAACAACAAACCATCAGCTGGGATTCACCTCAACAAGTAAGTAATGATGTAACGCGAAGGACTACAGCATGAACCGACGTCAGGCTAATTTAGCGTTAGCTTTTGGGTGGCTAACGAGTACAAACATGAGTCTCATGCCGCGTTAACTTCATAGAATAAGTAATAAATATGAGAGAAAATGTTTTACATGTGGTTCAAGTCATAACACTATACTTTATGGTAGGCAAACAATGTCAAGTAACACAAGTGTGGTAAAACACAAGAAGGTTGCCATGTTGGAATCAACGCAACAAAATCGAAGCGTAGGCATTAACGCTCATTATATCGACTTATCAGACATGTATTTGTGGAGATAACAATCGCGTTATGCGTAGTAGAGTGTCTACATAATGTCCGATACGATAACATGTTTAAATGTGCCACATTGGACGCGATGTTTCAAGATTATCCAGAGGAAAACGGACTCACTGATTCTGTTTCTATGGCCTCCGCTGCTAGGAAAGGAAGTGGAAAAGGTTTTTGCGAACTTTGACCCGCTCGCCATAAACGTCACATCCGGAAATAATCTCGTTGGTTTATTGGTGGCCATTTGTTGACCTTTTTTGCTTTATTTTATGCTTATATTGGTAGGTTTATTTGTTTTATTTTATTTATTTATTTTTTAAATTTGGTGTCGTTTGATTTATATATGTTATATGTTTACCTTTAGATTTTTTATTGAAAGGATATGCCATATAAAAATCATGCAATCCAATTTTCACGCTTTACTCACTATTTCTGAATGAATAGAAATTATATTCTTACTAAATCAAGACACTTAAAATAAATATCGATCTCAATCAAAATAATTTAAATAACAGGGTTGAAATTTCGAAATTAAATTTATGAACTTTATGAAAATTTCCTAACAAAACATACAAATTAACAATGGGGCACTCTCCCCCCCCCCCCCCCATCCCCCCCGCCCCCAAAATGTAGCCTTTATGTAATGTAGTTTAGTGTAAGATCTGCAGTAAAGAAGCACGAAAACCCATGAGAATCTGGATAGTTTATCACATTTAATCTGTTTACAACTACTGCTCTGCATGAAACATGACGGGAACGCGGGAAAGCAAAATTACTTCATATACACCTCAATGTATTATTTGTGTTTAGAATTAAGCAATAAGAACAGAAGAACACAAGCTACATATCCATGATTCAGCCTGGCATAAGATGATATGGTCCAATAAATTAAAATGATTCTGTACAAAAGTAACCATGCTGCAGGGCAAAAACAACATTTGGTAGTGCTACTTTTCTAGTCTAATTTGTTGCTGGTGTCATTGTTAGAACTTTGAAACATATTACACAGATGGAGGTAGCACTTTAATGGCAACTACGGCGTTTACATTCAAGGAGAAGACACTTGCCACAACCAGTATAATTTTCCTACAACCATATCACATACGACATGTTTAAATGAAACAAGAAGCAGCAAAGTCAGTCACTGTGCAAGCGCCTCATTTTTGGATTGTCAGCCACTACTGTAAAAAGATACGTCACCGCTGTAAAGTCCTTCCTCTCTTGGCAGGGGAATGTTGAGGAAAATCTGAGCTATCACAGGGTGGGAGAAATTTTGTGCACAAGGGCCACAGTTGATATTTAATAAGGATAGATTTACCAGCGCAAATGTAATTAAAGTTTTTTTTTTAATTGATGTATATACACTATAGGTAAAATCTTTTATTTTAATAAAATAATTAATTATTTTAGATTTGATAATTTGTAATCGTTTTAATTATAATTAAAGTTCTTTAAAAAGGGAAAATTGCTAAGTTATAAATATCTACTGTAAAAGTGCTTTAATTATATTGTTTACAATAAATCAGCCATCTATTTATATTTACAATTAATGTTCATTTTAATAACAAATGATTCTATTTTTGTATTTATTGTAATAAATTTTGATTAACTGACAATAAATAGGATTTGAAGGAAAAAATTAAGCGTACAAAGATTTTAATTGTAGCATACAATAAATGTTTCATATTTACTGTCACATGGAATGTTTTTAATACAGTAAGGAAACAAATCGCTCATTGAATTTTATTTATATAAATTTACTACCAATTACTTGATTAAATACAACAATTAATGTGTATATATAATACATTTTTGAATTGTAATTTTTGAAACTAACCAATTATATAACACTAGTGGACACTAAACAAAAAATAAAACAAATAATGAATAAATACATTTTAAGTAATCCATTTTAAAGAAAAAGAAATGTCTAAAGGCAACAACACAGGATTCTTGGAGAATGTAAATGTTGAGTGGGCCGGATGTGGGCCGCGGGCCACTCCTGCGCTACCACGTTTATTGATGGATTCCGTTGGGCATTGTCAGAAAGCGTCCTTGATGTTTTTGAGCTGTCGCACGGCTAGGTCGACGGGCAGGTCGAACTTGAGGTGGCTGATGCGTCCCAGGATGCGCAAGGCGCCCTCGAATCCGGTCTGCGCCATATAGCTCCACGCGAGGTAGTGCGGGTGCACCAGCGTGCCCGCCTTGCACAGCAGGTTGAGCCACGACACCAGCCGCTGCTCGTTGAGTGCCATGCACACCAGCGCCTTGAACTCCGTGTCGGGGCCTCGCTTGTAACGCCCGTGCTCCTTCAGAACCGTGTGGATGGCCCACAGGAGGGACTGTTTGGGAGTGACAGTAACTGGACCGCCCCCTACAGATAAGCTGAAGGACTGCGAGAGCTGGCGAGCGGGCGACTCGGCGAAGGCTTTGCCATTTTTGGAGTGATAGTACTTGACAAAGAGTTCCCAGGGGTGCATGGTTTGGGGGCTGGCGGTCCGGTGGGGCAGCAAGCAAGAGATGGGCGCCAGGACCAGGCTCACGGTCTGCGACGGCGACACCAGACCGTGAGCCAGCAAGTCTTTGAGAACCAAAGCCAGCTCCTTGCGTACGCATGCGGTGAGCTCATCACGCGGTCCCAGAGCAGAGTTCCCGGTGTAGTTGACCACGTGGTCCGGGCCGGGCTGGCGGCGCGAGCCCAGCACGCGAACCTTGTCCACGGCCGCCTCCAGACGGCGAAGGAGAGGACCGTAGTCACGCTGCGCAGAGTCTTGGGGCCAAACGCCCGACGGCACCTGGCCGGCCGAGCAGCCGAACTGGCTGGCGGCGAAGATCTGCAGCACGGCCAGAGCCTTCTGGATCAGCTGCAGGCCCGTCTCGCGCATCCTCTGCGCCTGCTCCGGGTCCGCTGTGGCGACACAAACACAACCGGACAAAAATTTGATCAAAAGCCCTCCCAGTCTTGTTTTTGTTGTTTTATAGTGAAATAATAAGAGTCTATTCTTGTTGCGCATCATGGCTGCTCTAAAATTTCTTTCCAAGGTGACTCACATGTCCTCTTCCCTCTGGGGGTCCTGGCCTTGGCGGAGGCCGCTAGAGGCTGCTGACTGTGTGTGCCGTCACCCAATAGAGGGTTGCCCACCTCATCTGCGAGGAAAACAACATATTTAGTCCATAAAAGCGGCAAACTATTCCCAACTCTGCTTCTCGCGCAAACCTTGGATGAAGTTGATGAACATCTCCAGGTCCCGAATTTGCGTCTTGAGCTGTTCCACCAGCTGTTCCTTGACCCGTGCCGGATTGACGATCTGCGCGATGGCGCCGTCCACTCGCCGCCGCAGCTCCTCGGGCGACAGATTGCCGATGTCTTCGTTCAGGTTGACGTCCAACTTCTTGATTAGCTCGTCGATGATGACCTAAGAATCGTGTTGTTATAAACAGCTTAGAGGGTGTCATCAATTGAATTATTTTTTTATTTTATTTCATATATTTAAGATTTTTCACGGGTTACGGCTCACGCTGTTACCTTCTGCCGCTCCATGACGACCGACTGCGGCAGCGAGTCGTAGCTGCCCTCCTGATAGGCGAAGTGCTCCAGGTCGTCCAGCTGCGTCTTGAGCTGGAAGATGAGATCTTTTTGCTTCTCCCGCTGAGCCTCCAGACGCTCACGCTTCTCCCGCTCGCTCTGGAACGCAAACGACACGTTAGATTTGAACTACACACTAGCGTCTCTGTGGATGTGTTATAACAATTAAGCGATGGCCATTTAAACACAAGCAGTGCAGCAGCATGTGTAGACAGACAACATGACAAGTCACATACAGCAGTCAGACGTGAAACTCTTCTTCTTGTGGGTCTACATGTCTATTTTATACTGCCCTCTGGTAGTCAGTCAAGTCAAAGCACCACTGTATAATCAATATTTCCAAAATATCGCAAAAGAAAACAATTTTATTGGATAAACACTAAAATTTTTTGGTCCCCATGTGGTCATATTAGGAACAGCTCTCAGTATGATGCAGTGACGTTACTACAAGCACAATAATAACCACTTTGTTAAATGAATACCTCTACTTTTAGTTGCATGTGTGTATTTACTATTGTATGTGTGTATTTGTACATAAAAAAACACACACACAAATAAGTGATGGGAATTTCCAAGTTAAAATGTAGACAAACGTGTTGTCCAACTCACCAGGTCCTCCTGCAGGTGACGCATGTGTGAAGGTGACAAATAAAAACATGAAGAACAGGAAGTGAATGCCGGCTAAGTACACATTAGCCTTCTTCAAACAAGGCAACCATCAGCTGCAGACTTTTTCTTTGTTTTTTGTTTCATGACAATAATCCTGCCTGGTACTGCGAGTCACTCAGGCAAAGACAGATAAACAACCACCAGGGATAAAAGATGAGAGAAAGCCACCATGTGGCAGCGGAAAGGTGCTTTAGTCCGCTTCACTCTGACATTGATTTACAGTATAATATAGCCGTGAGAGTGACATAACGCTGACAGGATGCCCTTCGCTTAAAAGTCTCATTTATTCCACAATAACTGATGGGCACTTCTAAAGAAACCTACTCAATTAGAATACATCCATCCATCAATCATTGTAGTTTTAATTTGACAAATTATTGTAGCACATTACTGTAATGGGAATCTACACGACGAGCTGTGGGTCGTGACCGAAAGAACAAGATCCCGGATACAAGCGGCCGAAATGAGTTTCCTCCGCAGGGTAGCCGGGCTCTCCCTTAGAGATAGGGTGAGAAGCTCGGTCATCCGGGAGGGACTCAGCGTCGAGCCGCTACTCCTCCACGTTGAGAGGAACCAGTTGAGGTGGCTCGGGCATCTGGTTCGGATGCCTCCTGGGCGCCTCCCTGGGGAGGTGTTCCGGGCATGTCCTACCGGCGGGAGGCCCCGGGGACGACCCAGGACACGCTGGAGAGACTATGTCTCACGGCTGGCTTGGGAACGCCTTGGGATCCCGTCGGAAGAGCTGGCTGAAGTGGCTGGGGAGAGGGAAGTCTGGGCTTCCCTGCTAAAGCTGCTGCCCCCGCGACCCGCCCCCTTATACGCGCAATTGAAGACGGAACGGAACGGGATCTACACTTGGGGAAGTAAACAGTAAACAAAACAAACTAAAGACTCTCATGACAACAAATATTCTGCTTTCTCCTCTCACCGTGGTGTGGAGGTGCTGGGCGTCCCGGGGCCCGCAGCCGACGACATGCGGGCATCCCCGAAAAGCGAATTCCTCCAACTCGGTGAGCATCTTCTCCTTCTCGTCGCTCTGCGCGTGGACGATCTGCTTGAGTCGGAACTGCACCTGTGCAAAGTGCGACGTGAGGGCGAGCAGCGATGAGTTGAGCAGCTCCTGCTCCTCTTTCAGCTTCCTCAGTCGCCCCGCCATTTCCTCTTCGACGTCGCCTCCGCCGACCGAGCTTCTCCGCCTCGGTTGGCCGCCGCTCGCGCGCTCCTCCTCGGGGCTGGCCACCGCACCCACCGGTGCCCAGCGCTCGCCGGCGCCGGCCAGCGCGGCCTCGCTGTCCGAGGCTGATAGCTCCTCCACGGACATAGTGGGCGGAGGCACCGCTGAAGAACAATTCTCTCTCGGTTTAGAACGTTTTAAATTTTTAAATCGCGGGGGGAAACAGCTGATCACCGTTATGGAGACAGGTGTATCGCCATCTTGATGCAATGAAACATACGTCAGAGTGCGACGCGTCAGCCAATCACAGGATATCCGGAAGTAACATGACATACGTCAAAGCTGAGACGCATACACGGTACATAAATGTAAATTCTTGAAGGTGAAACGAGTTTGTTTCTTTTTTGAAGAGCTTTGATGAAAAATGCTATTAAACTTATTTGCATAATTGACAAATACATTTTATGTGAAAAGCCCTAGCTTTTTTATTGTGTATTTTATTTTCATTGTATACTGGGACCTCTTAGAATTTTGTACCTTAACAAAAGCCATAATTTTTGTATATGTTTGTCTTTGATACAGATGTGTATGTTTGAAAAAGTTGTTCAATAAAGGAGAGAAAAATGCTCAGACGCGTTATCGATAGCCAATCACAAGACACCCGGAAATACAGCAGTTTTGTCTTTATTAATCCAAAACCCAGCATCCACATCTTTCTCCATAGAACCCGGCAATTACAAACGGAACGGAAATGTAGCAGTTTATTGACAGACATGTCTGCAAGTAGTTAATAAAATAATATGTAAAAGACGTCGCACGTTTTGACCGGATATTACGTCACACTTAAGTTTGTAGTCCTAAAGCAATGTAGGACGATAAAGTAAGGTATGTTTAGAAACAGAAACCTTTTTGGAATTAAAGAAGCGAAGGTTAATTCTATTTTAGATGGGAAACAGCAAACGCTACGGTTTATTAATAATTACAAAAGCAAACTCATACGACGTCATTGCACAGCGCAGTCGCTTCCTGGTCTTCTTCTTCTTAAGTCGCATTTCCGTTTTGCCTATTTTCAGCAAATTCGCTTAAAAAAATCGAAACAATTGTATGGAAACCCGACTACTGGCACTCTTTTACTACTAAGCCACGTCACTGAAACGTGCAGAATGTGGCCTGGCATTTTCTTACTGAAATAAGTAGGGTCTCCTTGAAAACGGTATTGCTTGAATGACAGCAGTTTTTGCTCCAAAGTTCCAAACCCGTATTATATGTTCTCCAAATTCTCAGAATCTTTTGATGATATTATGGATATTGACTGTAGACGATGAAATCCCCAAATTTCTTGTAAGTATATGTTGAGAAAAATTGTTAAACTGTTGGATTATTTGCTCACACAGTCATTCACAAAGTGGTGAACCTCGCCGCCCCTATCTTGCTCGTGGACAACTGAGCCTTTCAGGATGCTCTTTTTTCACCCTGTTGTTTCCAATGAACCTGTTCACCTGTGGAATGTTCCAAACAAGTGTTTGTTGTTGTTGTTGTTGTTGTTGATGGGTTTTTTTTTATAGCTATGCTCAACTTTCTCAGTCTTTTGTTGCCCCGTCCCAGTTCTTTTAGAGTGTGTTGCAGGCATCAAATTCAAAGTGAGAATTTTATTTTATTTTTTAAAGAAAGCAGTCATGTTCATCACTTTTTTCCACTATTTATGTATTACACAACGTCACAACTTAATTGGCCCGGATTTGTATTATATACGTATTTTGGTTTCAATAATGTTTGACTAGCTAATAGCTAACACGGGTGGATATGCAATATTTAATTGT
This sequence comes from Leptonotus elevatus, assembly GCF_054856555.1. Classification (NCBI taxonomy): domain Eukaryota; kingdom Metazoa; phylum Chordata; class Actinopteri; order Syngnathiformes; family Syngnathidae; genus Leptonotus; species Leptonotus elevatus. The sequence goes on along the minus strand of NC_141239.1, from coordinate 30,878,708 downwards.
AAATAATATAACCACCCACAACTCTGATCAGTGGCATTAACATCATTAATGCAATGGTTCTTGCATTTATAAATATAGTTGAGTGAAGACAGTCGGTGTCCTAACTGCATGATTTGCAATGCCAAGTTAAGCAATTCTAGTCCAGCACAACTAGCTTGCTAGCAAAACTAAAGGAACAATTCCTGAAGCTGCATGGAGATGGAGAATACAAGAAAACAGCGCTTTCTGAGTTGAAGTTGAAGAGCGCCAGATTTGCTGAAAATGCTCATATCCCTATTCTTTTTGTTCTCCAGCCAAGCTTCTAGCCTACTTATGTCTTGAATTAGAAAAAAAAAAAAATCATATATATTATTATTCAATAAAAAAAAAATGGTTCGGTGAATGTGCATAGAAAAATGGCGGCTTCAGTAATCTCCAACAAGGTTAAGAACCACTGCATTAATGCTAGTGTTAACATCACATGGCTGCGCCATAAATATCACAGCCCACTGAAATAGCTGATCCTTAATCACCATTGCAATAACAGAAAGAATGTAAGAAATGAGGGGTATGCTGCACAATATTTTTTCTCATAAATCGCCTAGAGCAGGGTTAGTTAGGTAAGTTCAGTCCTAGAGATCCGCAGTCCTGCATGTTTTTGAGGTCTCTCTCCTCGAACACAGCTGAGAGGCTCCTGCAGAACGTAATGATGAGTTGATGATTTGAAACACCTGGGTTTGGAGGCAGGAGACACCGAAAACATGCAGGACTGCGGCTCTCTAGGACCGAACTTGCCTATCCCTGGCCTAGGGCACCAAATCACCCAGGGCCGTCCCTGAATACAGAGAAGGTGTAGCATTACATTACTGTTTAATGACCCCTAAAAAAGCTTAGCTCGTTAGCAGGATTAACTATGCAAGACCGTGTTACTGAGTCACCTCCTAATCCCCTATGATTGATTTCACTCGGCTTTGAGGGGTTTAAATTAGCAACGTGACAGGATTTCCCAAAAATTTAAATCTGTCAAAACACAGTCTGGTTGTACACGCCACTTAAACCCAAGTACAACGCAGCAAGAATTTTGAAAATCTGACTAAGTGTTCTGGCAAAATTTAGCTTTTTGTGTGTAGAAAAGTGCCTTTATTGAGGAAGTTTTTGTGCGATCCCGCTTTTAGAAAATGTGGCCCAAAAACACCTTCAAAGTAGAGTAAAACAGAATAACTTCATTTTTTCCCTCAACATTCTCATCATTTCTTCCATTTTGTCTTCAAACACTTCTCCGATTGGCACACAAGTTGCCATGAATTTTAAAAAAATCCACCAATTTTTCACGCAGGCCAAAATTCAGAGACGTCATTGGGTCAAAATGTCATGTATCAAATGCTGACACTTGCCCAAAAACACAATGTAACTAGCAAATGGAAGATGATTGGTGAGAAAAGCAGTGTGGGCAGCAGAATAGGTCATGTATGTAAGCAGTTAATAGCTTTTTTTCAGAATGTATTTGTTATTGGGGATTTTGAGGAAGTGCTCCTTCCATGTTTGTTATTTTAGAAAATTCCACAAAGATGGCGGCCACTTGTTCCTATTTAATTTGGTTTGATAGCAGAAATCTTGGGAAGAATACATCATTATGTCAGAAGGGACGCATCGGCCAATCACAGCCAGAACGAATTAGAAAATACAGGCAGTGCTATTTGATTTTTGGGTCATTTGGACAGTCCTGTTGGGTGTTAGTTGTTCCGGTAGCCACCTGGTTAACAGGTTTGTAGTTCGGGGGGTTGGTTGGTGTTCTGATTATCAGTGTTGGCAAAGGTAATCCAGGTAGTCACTTGGTTAGTTGGATTGTAGTTGATAGTTCGATGGTTGGTTGGTTAGGAGTTGTTCTGCCTAAAAGAGACATGAGACTAAATCCATGTTACACCTCCTGTTACACTTTGATATGCCAAATACCGGGAAGGCAGCATGAACGCAAGCAGCAAAACGACTGCATGGTTGCGTTGTCATGCAATACGGCTCACAGCCACTTGGGGTCGATCTTGCACAGTACCTTGGAATAGAGAGACTCGGAATTGCTGTTTGTTTAGTCCTCAATTGGTTTTGTACTCCTTTTTAGGAGTAATGAAACAATTCAGAATTTCTGATATTTTGGTGAGAACAAATGGCGTGTTTGTATTACGTTTGCCTGTCACTAGCACACAAATTAGGCAGATTTTATTGTAGTCAAGCGACATTTCATCACCTTTTGAAATCAAAATAATCCTCACAAATAAAATTACAACGATCCAAATTCCAATGCTTGTCAATGAGCGGAGAGCTTCCTTTTACCTAATTAATGTTGCATTCGCGGAAGGTGGAAAGTCGGAATGATCCCAGTTCCGACCTCAAAGCAACAAAGATGTCTCATTTTGTTCTGGATAACAGTCCAAATCACGTTGGGTTACGTGGAGTTACTTACCTTGAATAACCAAGTTAATGTCATAAAAACAAAAGAGATAAATATGTTTATAATTGTGTAAATTATGTTTTGCCATTGGTGTCTCTATTGTCGAGTGACGTCAGATTGAAGCTAGTCGGTGATGTCGGGGCCTTTTTTTTTTTTTTCCTGACTCCGCAACTCGGATCTCCAAGTTAAAAGGAACATTCACTTCCTGGTTTGAAGTGGTAAAAGTCTGACTTCCCACTATCCTTTTGTCCTCAAATGCACCATTAGACCGCCATTTTGACTTGTGACGCTATTGTGACGTAGGCTCGGAATTGTCAATACAACAATTACAATGACACAGTTGGGCAGTTTGAGCTTCAAATCATGTTGCCTCTTTAATAATCATACTACAATTAGAAAACATCTCCAACAGGCTTCCTCACTCTTGATCCTCGAGAGCCAGAGTCCTACAGGTTTTGGATGTTTCCGTCCTCCAACACAGCTGATATCATATCATCAGCTCGTCAGCAAGCTCTGACGATCTTTAAAATCGGCTGTATTGGAGGATGGAAACATCGAAAATCTTCAGGACTCCGGCCCTCGAGGACCAACAGTGAGGAATCCATATCTACAATTATCACATTGATATGTTGCATGTAGTAAAAAAAGAAAAAGGGACGGGGGGTGGGGGCAAGTGCAGCGTTTCACACCATGTCAAACTGCTTTATTTTGTTGCCGTTGGGAGTTGACATGTGCCAGGGAAGGTTGCTGTTCAAGGTGCACTTTCCGCCAGCGATGCACTTGTAGCCGGCCATACAACAGTGCTTCATGTCACTGCAGCACGCCGCCTGTGAGAAAAGGAGAAATGATTAAGAAATTTGTTTTATGAGTGTTTAAACCGGGGCTGGGCAAACGTTTGTGGTCAACATTTTTTTCCACTTTTGTTAGCAAGAGTATGAAAACCTAGAATTTGTTATTTTACATTTAGAACAGACATAAAAATTGTGATTAATCGTGAGTTAACTTGTGAAGTCATGCGATTAATTACGATTAAAAAAATGTAATCGCCTATCACCCCTAATTTATAATAATCTTTTTTTTAATGAATGTATGGCAGTGAATGAGTTAAAGCTACTGAACGTAGAATATTCCATTTCGAATCGCTACTGCCACCTGCTGATGAAAAATGAAACTGCACATAGCGTTCTTCACATACACACCACGCACATTACGTCACAACCGCAGACGGGGTGCGGAAAATTCTAACCCAATGCAGTCTGAAAACTATTGGCCAGAGGCTTGCAGGAGTACCCATTGTGAACAGCTAAGGTGTTAATCTACTAATTAGAAGGCATTTCAGTCATAAATGGTCAAATAAAAAGCTTATTGTTAAGTTATTTTGGGGAAAAAAGTTCCATATTGCAGCTTTAACGAAACATTTTTTCCAATAAAAATGTTAAATTATAGTATTTTTATGTAAAACATTATTTTACTAATTTTATTTTCAATAATTTAATAAGATAATAAACGAATGAAAAAGTTTCAATGTGCATTGTGCCATTTAAAAAGGTAATGTTAAAGCTTTTTCTACATCATGCATGCTCCACCCCTACCCAGATGAGTACAAAGAGCCCTGACTTTTTTAACTGTGACTTTGCCTGTCAGCTTGTATTTTCTCTTCAGTCTCGGGGCGCGGAAATTTAATGTTAGTGTAAGACACAATTGGGATGGAATCTGAAAAAACAAAACAAGAGGAGGCCAGCTTCTCGTTCAGACTCAGGAAAACGTAAAAAACGAAGAGTCTATTCGAGCGTACGAACTGGCACGCACACTATGCACGAGCTTGCACAGAGGCTGCAGTTACGCTTTAGGCCAGAGGTGGCATTTGCGAGTAAAAAAGTTACACACTCTACAAAGCACCTTTAAATTATGCATAAAACTATTTACTACTATATTTTTTTTCATTTGACTTATTTAATTAAAAAAATGTAATTGCTAATGTAAATGCAAGAATGGAGTGTCACTGCATGGGTCTTTTGTACTCTGCCATCCCTGTTTGCACCCCGTCCACTGTTATCAACAGGTATTGATCATACATTAGCAAACGGACAGCATCCCCAGTCCGTGGGCGAGATCTTGCAGCAGGTCTGCCCGTCTTTGCACTGGCTCTTGTCGTCACACTGCACAACTCCAGGCTTCACAGCAGCGACCAGGGTTTGCGGCGGGAGCACGGAAGAGGCGCTCGCTGGAAGTTTAGGGTACCACGGGACCGCCATATACCCTTTCACGCACATGCTCTTCTTTTCGTCGCACCTGAAGTCTGTGGGGCAGCAGTACTTGCCGCTGGGACAGCACACGGCCTGTCAAAGAGGTAGTGAGGCAACAGTTGGTTACACGAAGGACGGAACTCTCGCTTCTGCTTTCACAAGCGGCGGCGGTGGCCCAAAATGTAGACTCAGGACTTGTTGCAAACACAAAGTAAAGGTAGGGAACTTTTTCTCTTGTTTAGGAAGAAGAAAAGAAAAGTTTTACTAACTCTGCCTTGCACAAGGTCAAAGGATGTTTGTTGGTTTGAAGTTGAAAAGGTATGTGGTTAATTAGTTGGTTGGCTTATTGATTGGATACTTGGTGTGTGTTAGTTGATAGTTTGGGTGGTAGTTTAGTGTTGGTTGGTTTGTAGTTTGGGTTGGTGGTTGGTCAGTTAGTGGCTTGGTTGGTTAGTCGGTTGGTAGGTCAGTGGTTAGGTTGTTAGTTAATGCATTATTCAGGTGGTGTATATGTTGGTCCGTTTGTTGGTTGATGATAGTGATAGTTTGTTGGTTGGTTGATTAGCTGTGTTTGTGTTGGTTAGTCAGTCAGTCAGTGCTGACCAATTATTTGGTGGGGTGGGGTTAGGTTGGTTCAGTAGATAGTTGATTTGTATGTATGTTTGCTGATTAGTTGATTGGTTGGTAGTTTCGGTAGTCATTTGGGTAATTAGTTGGTTAGTGATTGGGTGGTCTTTTTCTTGGTTGGTTGATGGCCGGTTGGTTGGTTCATCAGTCAGTAGGTTTGGTGGTTGGTTGGTTGGTTTTCTAGTTGGCTGAGTAAGTTTGCGTGTGTGCGTGTCAGTTTGCTGGTTAGTTGCAGAGTTGGCTTGTTGATCAGTCAGTCATTTATGTTGGCCTCTTCATGTTTTCATGGGGGGGCTACTTACTCAGTTGGTTTGTTATTGGTTTATTGGTTAGTTAATTGTTGGTTGTTTGGTAGATTGGTCCGTTGGTTGGTCAATTACTTGAGATGTGTGTTTGTGTCGGTTAGTCATTTGTTGGTTAGTTTGTTGTCGCTTTAGGTGTTTGGTTTGTTGGTTGGATCATAGAGTTTGGGTTAGGGCTGCTGTATAAATATGTATATGCTAATTTAATCACGATTATTTAGGTAATTAAGTGAAATCACGATTATTCAAATGATCATTTATTTTTTGGTACAAAACAAGAAAGTAAAAAAATATTAAGAAAAATACAATTCCAAGAAAAACTATAATTATGTAAGTTACTTTTGGACCAAACTAAATAAAATAACGGTGCAAATAAATAATAAAATATAAATGCTATAAATTGCAGACAACAATAAATTGCATTTTGGGCGCCTCCGTAATCTGATTATTTTTCTTGCTTTGGTACACATCTTACACTACATATGTCTTTGCTCTTCGTCTTCCGCTGCCAACCCTAACTTTTCTCAAGTAAGCGATTTTGACTTGCCTTGCTTGTTTACAAGTTGTTCTTGTACGCGTGGTACACATATAAAGACAATCGGGCAGTTTTATGTCACAATTGTGCCCCTTTCCCAACCAAGGATGTTAAAAGCCCGACAATTTTATGTTTTATAAGGTTATCCTTATGTTTGAAGTGTGTTAAGAGTCCAAAACCAGACAGGACCTACATTCTTAAATAATGAACGTGTTCAATATTTACGACGAAAAATCTTCATGTGTATGGGAGAAGCCGAAGTCTCCTGAACACGACGCGGCCTGTGACGTGAATAGAATGTAGCCAATCAAAGAAGCTCTCTCACATGACATACGAGGGAACAACAGTAAATAGAACAAATATCCTACCCCCGGTGTCGCTCCTCGTTCCCTACTCCGGGTAAAGTGCACACACTAAGCCAAATTAACTAAGCTTAACTGTAATGTCCCAGCAGGGGGCAGACAGTTGTTTAAAATAGGTTAAATAAAAAACATCAACTTTCCAGTGATTCAAATGGTCCAAATCAGACCGTCCTCCACTGGATCCCACTAGTTTTCAATGAAAGTTTGGTAGCCGACTACTAACCACATTACCCATAATGCACTTCGCTTATAGCCTCCTCCCTCACTCGGGTCACGAGAGTACTGAAGACTATCCCAGGCACCTTCGGTTGGTAGGCAGCCTACCCGATGTCGTTTTTGTACGTGGGCAATTATTTCCTTGCAGACATTAACACCTTATAATGCTTGCTTCACCGGTCCTCTTTGAAAACATTTGGCAACCACCATGGAAGTGCCTGGTTGTCTTTGTGTTTGTGAAGTCAGTTAATTTGTTAAAAAAAAAAAGAAGAAGTTGCGTTCACAAGAGAGCTTTCCCTCGGAAGATTGGATTCTTGGCCAGTGGTTGAAGAAAATTATCTTTATGTGTTGAGATTATCTGAGCACACTACAAACAACACGAGCAAAACTATAAAAAAAAAAAAAAAAAAAGCACGATTTTTAATCTTTATTTGTGAGGTCTGACAAAAATAAAAAATATTTTAAGATTTTAAAAATCCTTATGTGTGTACCAGGCTTCGCAAAAACTTTGAGTAGTAGCCAGCATGCCATACTGCACATGCTGGCTGACTAGTTTTGAGAGGGGGGCGTGGCGTAGGAACTCTTGCGCACATGCCTCACAACAACTTCAAATTAGTCAGCGCTCTAAATGTTTTTTTTCTCTCTGCAGAGCAGTTTTGCGAATCAATGACTTCATTTGAGGAGAACATTTCTAACTCTGCAGCTTTTTTTTTTTCAGGTTAATCCCATGGAAATGAAGCAAGGTTTTTATCATACAATAAAAAAATTACCAATTAACATTTTTCTTTTTCTTTTTAAATAGAATCAACAGTTTTTGTTTCTTAAATCCAAATTGTGTACAGTAGCCAACTTTATTATAAGAAGCTCTGCTTTAAAGCTGCCCAATGCAGAAAATCACATTTTGAATCGCTACTGCCATGTGCCGAAAAAGGCGGGAAACTCGAACCCGAATCCAGTCTGAAAACTATTGGCTTGCTTGCAGGAGTACCCATTGTGAACAGCTAAGGTGTGAATCTGCTAATTAGATGATGATGATGATGTTGAATCATAAATGGTCAAATAAAAAGGCTATTGTAAAGATATCTTTGGGCAAATTCCTCCATTGGGCAGCTTTAATGTAATTTTATAAAATACAATGTATTAAATATTCCTTTATTTTCTGTATGCAGAGCTACAAATACATTAAAAGTGCCAAAAACCTTAACTATTTTCAGTTGAACTTTTAATAATTTAAGCTTTTAAAATGTTTTCTGCTAAACTAATTTAAAGTGAAACAACACCAAATCACTCCAAAAGACAACAAAATATAAATGTAAAAAATGCTAAACAAAAAAGAGGGGTAATGAACAACATTCAGGGTTGGAGAATCCAGACCAGAAAGGAAAAACCCTGCCAGAAATTGGCTTTAGCCACAGGTGTTTCTCATCAACTGGCAGGTAAGCAAGCTTGTCTCCATGTATAGCCAAACTGTTTCAGGGTTTTTACTTTCTGGACCTGGATTCCACGCACTGCGTGTTTTTTCCTCCCCTCCCCTTGTAAATCACTGCAGCCTGGGAGCGGCATCCAAAAAGACAAAACAATTATCATCAGATTAAAGCTTTTAAAGTAAATGTTACATTTCCATCCATTGTGTACCTTTGATAGAGGACAACAACCCCAGTCCCCCGCTGGGGTTTTACAGCAAGTGGTGAAATCTTTGCAAAAGGTTCTGTCGTCACAGAAGATGACATTGGCTGCAAAACCAGCAAAACAGTTTCAATGAATAGGCATGTGTCATGTGGGTGGAAAAAAATCACTGTGCTAAATAACTCTGACTTGAAAGACCTGAATGACAACAAGCAACGTTCGGCAGCAAACCTTAATGGGATGTTTCCTTTTATTTTGACATCCTTTTGTTTTTGACGTTTAGCCTGGACATAAAAATAGATTCTCATAAGAATCGCGATTCTCATTTAGTACGATTCAGAATCGATTTTAAATGTCCCAAAATCGATTTCATTTAAATTATTTTATACTGTCTTGCCTTTGTCTGTGTGTGCCTTTATTTGGAGCGCTGTTCATGTTGTACCCGATTTGGCCACTTAGGGGCAGTGTGGTTCCACGCGGTGTAATACACTGTTAAATTGTAGCCACATTAGAGAGTAGAAGGAAAAAGTCACGATCAATTTATTCCAATAAAAGTTGTTTTTTTGAAGTGTAGAGCCGCGAGTAGCGTGCTAATTAGCATTAGCGAGTCAGACTAGAGTAGATCATTACAATTCCTTGCACATCTATAGATTGAAGCAGAAATCATTGTCAATCAAAGCATTTTGAATAAAAATAATCGTTCTTAATCGAAAATCGATTCTGAATCGAATCGCAGCCCCAAAAATCTGAATTGAATCGAATCGTGAGCCATTCAAAGATTCCCACCCCTAATGGCCAACTTTACTAGAATATGCACCAAATCAATATAAATATGATTAACATACATTTGATATTAGCAACATGGGATCTTTGTTTTCAGAGCTTTTTGCAGATCATTGCAAAAAGGCCTAGGTCAAAGGTCATGATCGCAGTGAGGTCAAATGTGCCAAAAACTAAATTTTTTATCCAATTTAACTTGGTTAATAGTAGTAGCTAACTACTTGCTTATCTGGTTGTTTTTGGTTGGTTATTGTCTTTGATCTTAAAGAGCTTCTCTGATGTCAAACTTTTACGAATGGCCAAAAATCAAATTTCAACAAGTCGTACATCAGATTAAAGATCTTGATTCTATCGTTTGAAATCTGCTTTGTCATCGTGCCCTCACATGTTGATGCAATAACCACAAAATGTGCCCCCACCTGTAGTTGTTATTACTCCCTAATCAGCACAAAATGACACAAAACATGACTGACATCGGGGGTTGCTAAAAATGCAACACTTCATCCACACACTTCCCCTCTCAGCAAGAGGAAGCGGCCACCTTATAGACTAATCATATCCGAGCATCGTCAACGGCTTCTCCGCACTAACGCAATCGCTCATCTAAATGAGGAAGTTGGCCTTGGGGGGAGGCGGGAAACTGACCTCGCTGGTTCTCCCAGTCGGCCCTCCTCCTTGCAGGAAGCTTCTCCCACATCGGCGTCTTTTCGCCATCCTCCGGGGAGATGCAGGCGGAGTGTTGGATGTCGCACAATCTGCCTGCCGGGCAACAGTGCACTTTGTCTTCGCAGCACACCGCCTGTTTGGACAGCCTTTTGTTGTCATTTGGCATTTGGGTGATATATGCGACGTGACTTTCATATCACAGTGTAGTGAGCTCACCATGAGTGACACAGTGGGAAAGCAATTTGTTGAAAGCAATTTACTTTTTTTTGTACGCTACAGCACTTTTTTGCAGCTGCTTGAAAGTGCTCTGAAAATATATACATGTTAGGATCTGTTATGGCTATTGCACATTTTGCAGATAGGTGTGCGCGCACTGAACTGATCGATCTCTGGAGCTTGGTTACTTGAAAAGAAGATCTTGGCTCAAAATAGGTTGAGCACCTCGAATTCAGCCCCCCCCACTCTGGTCATATAAACTGCACGTTTTTAAACATTTTACCATCTGGTGAATTTGCCAGCTTCTGACATCGTACCAAAAGCGGAACTACGCCAGCTCAAACAACAGCTTGAAGTTAAGTACTTGACACTACTAACGGTTTTTATCTTGTTGTCCCAGGTGTAATGTACCGATTCAACATGGGAAGTGAAAGTCAACCATTGAATTTTCAATGGTGCAACGCCGTCAGCTGCGAGCAGAGTTTAAAGCTCTGAGACTCACTTCCCGCCACGGCTGGACTGGCACAAAAAAATTGGCCCTAACATTTTGAAGTACGCTTGCCAGCCCGGCCCGACTCCTGACCACCCCTGGCTATCACGTAGCTCTGCCATTGATTGGTTCATTTTTCTTGTTTATATTGCAAATAGATTAATGGGCTGCTACCTACAAATTGTGGGCCCGGGTCATGGGGTAAAACGGAGAAAAATAATAATAAATAGTTCTGCATTAGCTCCAAAAGATGCCAGCCCACCGGGCATCTGCCCTGTGTGACAGATGGCCAGTCCAGAACGCCTTTTTGTGTCAAAAGCAGTTGTCGCAGTATCTTTTGACAAGTTTGAAGTTTTAACACCCGAGACGTTCTGCCTGTACCACACTTATTTTGTCCAAAGCAGTTGTCCCCAGTTGGCTACTTTTACCCACACTTTTTTCTCAGGTTTGAAGTTTTGCCTGCAAAGTTGAAAGACATCTGACAACGCCACGCATCTAATTATCTGAATTTGCATATCCGCAGCAGCTGCACTAACATGGCAATCTCCCACGACGAACAGGAAAATAAATTCATTCAATAGGCTGATTGTACCTTCGGCAAGGGGCAACACCCCCAGGTGCCTTGCGCGGTCTCACAGCAAGTAGTGGCGTCGGGACACTCGGACACCTTGTCGCCACACACCACCACAGACTCTGCCAAAGTTCCAACATACATCAGCGTAAAGTAAATGTTCTACAATTTATGGAGGTTGCAATAAAGACAAACCTGGTTTGACGCACCACATGCTGTCGGCACTGCAGCGGTGACCCTCCTGACAACAATGCTTCCCGTCAGCGCAGGCTTCCTGTAGGGAAATTTGCCATACCTATCACTACTGAAGAATTCTTATATAACAAATCTCCATTACCTATAAAATTGCTGTGACTAGTCGTTTTTTAATCTTAAAAGTGGGGTCTTAAGTTTTGACTGTTTGTGTTTGTAAACAAACAATTCAAAAAGGACTTCTCCCATGGCTCAACCCCCGCTCTTCTCGTCAACGTTGCGCCCGGCCTCAGCGACACACAAAATTGAAAACAAAACCGAAAGTGGAGCGAAAGCCTGTGATGTGGTTTTGGGGGTTTGCTTTGTGGCGTAACGTGTTATTACCTGGTCAGAGGGGCCACACTGGAAGCTGCTGGCGGGTCGGTGATCGTCTTGACATGTCCCGCCAAGTGGACCCTCAACCAAAAGCAACATGGCCCAGCAGAATATAGCCAGGCTCGGCATCTGAAATTGGGTTTCATAATCAGTTATATATCATCCGAACAATAATGGGTCATAATCAGAGTGTTAGATCACAATTAAAAAAGAGGCAGATGAATGCAGCGCTTACCTTGACTGACAATGGTTTGTGAGTAGAGCAGCGTGTCAAAGTGCTTCCTACAAAGTGCTCCTACACGCCCATTAACTGTGGTACAATGGGGACACGCCCATGTCAGTTCCTTTCTTTTTCTTCTGTCTTTTAGTATTTGAAGGGGAAGTCAAGTCAAAAATTTTCCTCTTTACAATACTATGTTCTATGCGGCCCCATTAGTCTGAACCTTCCATTATAAATGAGGCAATCCCCCTCTCTATCCACTTTTAAAACTCGTCTTAAAACACACCTTTATTCTTTGGCCTTTGACACCAGGAAGAGACTCGGCATTGTTTCAGTGTTTGATGGTGCATTCTGTATTTTGTGTTATTAATTTATTGATTTATTTTATTTAGTTATTTCCATACCTAGTTGACATTTATTAATCTATCTTGGGTTATTGATGTATTAGTATTGCTTTTATTTACTTATTTACTTACCTACTTGATATATGATATTTATTAATTAATGTATTTTTTGTTATTTTGTTTTACCAGTTTTTATTGCGTGACTAATTTTGACTCCATGTACAGCACTTTGTATGCTGCAATGCAATGGTTGTGTTAAAGTGCTTTATGTATGAGTTGAGATGAGTTAAACATGGTATTCATGTAATATGAATTAAGCATAAAATACACCTATTTTTATCCATCTCAGGGGCTAGCCATTTTGCCCATTTCAAACCTTCCTTCGTAATTTCCTTTTAAATAAAGAAATATTTTCGATTTTCAAAGCGTTTCATATTTCACTGAATAACTTCCTGCAGGGAGATAACGGCATAACTTCACACAGTTTAGTACAAATCACGTTGTATTGCGTGAATTTATTTTGAATAACTAAATACATGTAATAATACTGTAAATAAAGAGATACATATATGTTTAGAATCTTGTATATTTGTATTTCTGTGTCTCCATCGGGGTCGCTATTGTCGAATGACGTCAAATTGAAACTGGTCGGTGAAGTTGGGGTCCACAAGCGGGTTCGGGGGTTGCCGCCACGACAGGCAACGGCCACCTTATACAACCTAAATAATAAAATTCATGTTTTTCCTCGTGTTTAAACTGTGTGACGTTATTAAAAAAAAAAGGTTATACAGTATTCTGGAAAATACAAAAATCTGACTTAGAAAATTCTGATAGATTTGAATTGTATTTGTACATTTTAATGTCTATAATATGGAGGTAAATATGGTGCAAAACTAAATTGTAAAAAATGTTTGTACCTGTAGAAAAAAGTCTAAATTTGTATCTGTAAAAGTCGTGATTTGTACCTGTAAAAAAAAATTGTACCAGTAAAATTTTTTGGGGGATCTGTAAAAAAAAAATTGTACCTGTGTTGTCTCCACCTTTTGAGCAAGATTTTGAAACTTATGAGATTCTCATTTAATTAAAAATAAATAAACTAACATTTGACCTAGTTACTTTTGTTAAAGTAGCTAGGTGACAGTGACACTGCTCACATCTTAGTGATACAGATAGACTAGCATTTCAAAAGTAGAATACACAATATTTAAATAAGAGTAATGTTACATTAGAAAATTTAACTCAAGTAGAAATTAAAAGTGCAGAAAAATTACTTGCCCAAATATTTGAGTACTGTCAGTGATGAGTAAACTAAGAGTGTAAGAGCCTCTTTTTTAAAACTGTTTGCAAAGCATACATTGCAAAAATACTGACATTTATCAAGAAATTTTAATATTCAAAATAAAATGATTAAATACAGAGGATAAAGGGTTGAGGTTAAAATACCTGTCGCGGCTTAAAGATTCACTCGCAGTAAAAACGTTTTGTTTTCATTTTATTATGATAGTAAGAGTACAGATACTTGAATATAATGTTAGTCAAATACAAGTAGCTGAGTACTGTCCACTTATGGTTATAGGTTGAGGTCATCTTGTAAAACATTCAATAGGGTTCTGTAGCTCTATAGTAATTTTCACATCTTAGCACTAAGCAGCAGTTTATGAGGTATTTTTAGATTATTCTTATTTTTACAGGTGCAAGCTATTGATCGTATGTTTACAGTGGTAGGCTTCAAATCTTGAAAAAAAAATCGTGACTTCAATGTGTTCAGTTTTCGTGACAATTAACAACATGAGATGAGCACCGCTATTTTTTTTACACATACAAACATTTTCAAAAGTTTCAAAATCTTGCTCAAAAGGTGGAGACAACACAGGTACAAATTTTTTTTTACAGATCCCCCCAAAAAATTTACAGGTACAATTTTTTTTACAGGTACAAATCACGACTTTTACAGATACAAATGTAGACTTTTTTTCTACAGGTACAAATGTTTTCTACAAGTTAGTTTTGCACCATATTTACCTCCATATTATACGCAAAGTACAGTACTTACAGTGTAAACACATTACAAATATACATTGGAGTTGATAATTAAATACTGTACATACATAAATATGTTAATTAAATGAAGTGATGTGTTTTCTTCTGTAAAGTTTTAAAAGTGGACTTTCCGAAGCGTAACATTTTTCATCAGCATCATCACATCTGCAAGCTTTGCAGAAGCCTGATAACGATCCTGATCATGAATCAGGTGTGTTAGTGGAGAGAAATATGGAAAACAGGCTGGATAGGGGGTCTCGAGGACTGAACTTGAGCACAAGGAGTTGTTTACATGCTGTATCTTGCAATGCATCCTCCTTCCATTCGCAGGCACCAGAGACAGAGCCACATGAAGAATGCGGCCATTTTAGCGCTAATGTGTATATCATGTGTAGTGACCACCATGCTTCTCTCCTCCCCACGTAACTGAATGACAACCCGCGCATGACACTATACAGATCTGTGAAATTAATCTTGAACGCGTTGATGAACGACCGTCGCCAAATACGTTTTAGTCGGTCAAACACAATGGACGAGGGCAGTTGACGGCAGTGGTGTGAACTGCTCTAAAAAAAAAAACATCTTTAGTAGCATGGGTGAAGCTATTTGGCGAAGAGGCGCAAAGCTACAGTTAAAGTAAAGGTGAGTAGCAAACAGTGTGGATGCTAACTGGCTAACCTGCAACGCTCGAGGGTCACGCTAGCTTACATGCTAGCTCGAAATGGCATTCAATTCAGAATACAATATTCGGTTTCTTGTGTTTATCGTAATATTTGATAACATCTTGCTATTTTTGATTTTCGTGTTTAGTGTGACAATGAGCTAGTCGTGTTTACGGAACGATGAAAGGGACTGTGTACTGTTTAGCAATCTAATCAAAATGGCTTTATTGCTTACTTATGGTGTTTCGATTACATAAAAGCTCACGGTCCATTTTTTCCTTAAGAACTTTAATGTTATCAAAATGACGCCACTGCTGACACGGAGTTTAATTTGAGACTTGCATACAGTCGTAATGGGTGAAGGTGATCATGCATTCGACTTATGCCAATGGAAGCAATTTCTGTTAGTTTTTTTAATAAGATGAACTGGTTTTGCAAGAAAGTAATTTACTATGTACATACTGTGCACATGCTTGATCAAACAATTATTATTATTGTGTGAAAAAAGGCTGGGGAGAATGGAATTACCGGTAATATATATTCTTGCTTTATGATCGTGCCCATTGCTTGTAAAACAAACAAAGGATAATAGCATTATAGAGAAGTTTCAAGGTTTATTTTACCTGGATTTGTTTAACAAGCTTTGAAATAGTTTTGCAATAACTTGCATCAACTTTAAAAAGACATTACAAAACCCCCCAATATTTTTTGCTTACTGAGAGTATGCAAATAGGTGCTTCTTGAAAAAAATGGACCATTGGTCCCCAATAAAAGTGAATTTTAAAGAAACATGAGATTAGCCTCTCATAACATTTTCTCATGTAGTTTTATCTTTGAGACAAGGCTGCCAAGGAAAAAATGTTTCTAACATGGATAAGGTTTTGCTAAAAATTGGAAAGCCGTCTTTAGAAATGCTCTGAGCAAATTACCCCAAGATTTCTTGTCATTCACAAAACAAAGTGACAATAATGTTAAAAATGTTAATGCTTTGAACTGAGGTAACCACTTAAAAAATAGAATTGAAAAAATACAGTTGTGACGAATAAATTTGCTCAATAAATGGGATTGATCACACAGACGCGCATTTGTGACGTTCGGTTAAGTGGTGTGCTCTTTGCAAGCCTGCCTTCAGCTGCATGCCGATATTTGACTTATGCGCAGCATTGATAAGCTATCTCCAGGCGCCGAATAAGCAACTCCACCTTGGCTAAACATGCTTTTGTGTGCGCCTACTCTGCAATGTCATACCTTCACAATTCATTTGCCGCTTTTATCCTTGTTTGTATTGCCACAGCAACAGTTAAAATTAGGGCTTCGCAAACAGGCACTCCCATTATAATCCTGACCATGTCATTAAGCCAAAAGAAAAAAATGACCACATTTAAAGGTTGTTGTACCAGTCCCCATTTGGAGATATGCAGACCCTCGGTGGTCCAGGGGTCCTAGTTTGAGAAACCCCTGTTTGTTTAGAGCACCAACCAACATAGAGAGTGCAAAGCTTCACTTGCAGATGTGGAGGCACGCGGTTGAACTCGTGCTTGAGCGAGAGGGTCAGTAAACGCCTCCGTGGCGTTCACTGTTCTGTGTTTGGGGGTGACAGGTGGGCACGATGGCGGAGCGGGCCACCGGTGGCGCGTCGGCCGCCATCTCTCCAGTCCAGCAGATTCTGGCCTCTGGCACTGGAGCCTTCCTCACGTCCGTTTTTGGTGAGAGATTTGAGAGAGAGAGAAAAAAAATGTACAGTCATACCTTGACTTACAAGTGCCCCTGCACTTTTGCGTTCTTCTTTTAATTGTTTTTAATGTATTTATTTATTTATTTAATTACCTGCAGATGCTACAAGATGGCAGCAAAGCATTTCAAATGGAGGATCATAAAGCATCAACACCATGCTTTAGAACGTACACAGTCATGAACCCATGTTACATTTTAACCACTGTATTAAGAGTTTGATTATTGAACACAAGCAAAGGGCCTCAGCTCACTTCAACATAGTTCCTTGGCACTAACATGCCACAAGATGGCGCCATATCAATGCTTTTAAGACAAGGCGTAGCCTAAGCACAAAAATAGTGAGGACAGGTTCCCCCACAAAATCCAGTGAATACATAAAGCCAAATCTCACATGTGGGGGAACATTGTCAATTGAGTTATGAGCTTGGTTGCAGAACAAATACAACTCGTAAGTCAAGGTACCACTGCCCGTATTTGTGTGACCAATGACGATTGGAGAATTGTCGCTCATTATTTTAACTGTTTGCAGTCACACCTCTGGATGTGGTGAAGATCAGGCTGCAGGCCCAGCAGAGCCCCTTCCATCAAGGTAGCCGTTTCCTGTCGTCTTCTTCTGTGGTGTAGATTTGCTCACTCTGACATAACAAGCTGCTGGGTGAATGGTGTTTGATTCATATTTTAACATCCGCATGCTTCTTTGCCTCTGCTTTCTTCCCAAAGCTTTAACTAGTGATGCTGCTTCTTGGGCTGGTGTCACCCGCCCCTCCAAGTGTGAGTACCGGACCTGTGCCCGCTGCACGCATGACACGCACGCCTATCAAACTTGTGTATTTGTGTACACAAAAAGTGGGGGTCCACACTGAAAAGAAAGAAACCACAAATGTGATGGTCATAGATTATTTTTATTTATTTTTTCTTGCAAAAGTAATACATTTATTCAAAATGTTCACTCTTCAAAAAATACAACTTCAGTCTTAGAAATATTAGGGATGTTCTTCAGACACTTTTCTACTTTTCTTCAGACAGATACCAGTATTGTTTGAATAGTCACCAATAACCCTAACCCAGAAAATATTCCAAACAAAACTTTATTCTTAGAAATGTAACTTTGCTCTCAGAAAAATAACCTAAATGTAAAAGTAAATAAAAATCTCACTTGACACTTAAATCTTATTCCGGTGAAATGCATATTTTATTTCAAATAAAGTTTTAGTCATTATTTAGAATTATATATGCCATGTTTTATATACATACAAAAATGACCATTTCTTTCTTGGAAAAGTTTTCTTTTACAGTATATCTTAATACTTTGTCCACATAATCTCTCAAAATTCTCAAGTATTTAAAAGTTTTTAGACTTGTATAACGCACTTTTTTCTTCTAAAACTCCTTCTAAATTACCACTTTATTCTTGTAACAGTAAGCATTTATTCTTGTAATTCGTTGTTTGTGATCATTATTGTACGCTGTTCTCATGACCATCACTTGACAAATTAATAGTTTTCCTATTAAAGCTCGTCTATGTAGCAATTTGCCCAAAAATATATTTACAATAGCCTTTTGATTTGACCATTTATGACTCTGGCATCTTTTAATTAGCGTCTCACAATGGGTCCTCCTGCAAGATTTTGGCCAATAGTTTTCAGACCGGATTCGGGTTTGAATTTTCCGCCCTCTGTCTGCAGCTGTGATGTCATGCGTGCAATGTGTACGTGAATAAAGAAGCGTGCAGTTCCTTTTTCGGCCACAGGTGGCAGTAGAGATTCAAAATTCCATTTCCTGCATTGACCAGCTTTAATGCTAATGATAGTAACAATTTTTTTGCGATATATTTTTTAAATGGATTATTGTAAAATGTGCTTCTTATTTCATCACTAGTTTTGTCACGTTTTGACTTCATTGTAATTATGTGACTCTTTGCATTCTCTTCTGAAAAAATAAAGGTGTCATATAATATTCTGAACTCATTCTCATGATAATTTGCCTTGATTTTCATAGCCAAGACTATTCTCGTGCTATTTTCTTTTTAGTGTGGCCTTGCAACCCTTCATAACACGTGTAGGCTACGTGCGTATGTGTTAATTTTAAATAAACCACCTTTGTTGGTATGTTGGAGTCTGTGTGGTCGTTTCCTCGTCTGAAATGTGAAAAGTGTTGACTAATAATTAACATGCTTCAAGCTATTTTTATCAGACATCATGCCAAGGCCCAGGTCAAAGGCGTCCTGTTTCGTAACACTGTTTTTCTCTCTTGTTCACCCAGGGAGGTGCTTTCTGTATTGTAATGGGATGATGGATCACATCTATGTGTGTCAGAATAGGAGCAACTGCACCAGCTGGTACCAGCCACAAACGCATTTCAACGGCACCCTGGTGAGTTCATAGGAAATATGAATACAGTGAGTTTGTGCAATTCACCGGGATAGTGACTGAGACATGCCGCAAATAGCGAAAATCTGTAAATAATTGACACCCCTAAAATGGGTTTGTTATTGCGTATTGATGGCCTAAATGAACTTAAAATGGAGAAGATCATGAAGCATCAATCGTGAGCCCGTGTTACATTTTCACGACTGTATTTAGTAGTTCAATTATACATTGCAAACAAACCACCGTCACATGAAGGCTCATCAATAATATTAGCGTGCATACATGCCTAATTAACTCCCGAGCACAAACCAATTGTAACCGCAAATTTAGAATGTTTTTGGGCTATTCGTAACTCCATGGAGAGAGAAGCAAAAACAAACATTCAGTTTCACTTCTGACTGCGCAAGATGCATTAACTCATTCACTCCCAGTCATTTTCACAGAAGCACTCCCGGCTCTTTTACTGGATTTGGATTGGTTTTGCAAGGCCCACAGAATATTGTGTTCTATTGCTATATTGTTTGTCTTTGTACATGCAGGCAACCACATGCATTATTTTGAAAATGTGCTGCAGTTTTACTCCATGTTGTTACTACGGCTGGTATTGGCAGGACGGGGTTTATTCTACATTTTATGTCCAATTCCGCTTGCTGTAGCCATTTTGACTTGTCAGAACAAGGAACAAAGCAACAACAATGGAAGAACACATAGACCTTGATGACTAGAGTATGCTTTAATTGTCCAGTATTGTAAAAATGATGAAGGCAGCGGCGACGTAGGTGGTACACGGACATATATAACTGCCAGTCGCCACTCGCAGCTGAAGCCAGAGGAATGAGAGCCTCGCAAAACACCAACTTCATTGTTCGCATCGACCATTCCGAACCAATCACGAGAGATCATCAGTTTTGTGATGTATGCCGCAGACGTGCCACGCGACACAATGCGTCGCTCACGGGACCCATACGATGGCACCAAAATACTACTTGTATTTCTTTGACATAAGCACAAAAACAGTGATTTGCAAAGATGTAGCTTCTGGAAAAGCAAACAAAAAAAAAGAAGCAAATGCTGAACCACACATATATGAAAATTCAGACTTAACTAACTTAACTTGAGTTTGTGAGTCACTCATCCTCTGCCGTTTGTGTCACAGGATGCTTTTGTGAAAATCTCTCGCCATGAAGGACTCAAGTCTCTGTGGAGCGGACTCCCACCCACACTGTCAGTAACTCACCCCACAGGCTAGATTGATGATGAGTAGGACTAAAAGTGGTCTAAAAGCTTTTCATTGTGTGCGTGTAGCATCATGGCCGTGCCCGCCACCGTCATCTACTTCACCTGTTACGACCAGCTGCGGGACTTCCTGCGCTTCGGCATGGGTTTCCATGGCGACTACATCCCACTCCTGGCTGGGGGTCTCGCCAGATGTAAGCCCACGAAAACAAGCGCTGTAACACAAGGCTGGCGATATGGCCCCAAAATTCATATCATGGTAGCAATTGCATTAAAAATTATCTTCATTTAATAAATGATTTATTTCTAGTCTGTTAGAAAATCTAAACTGATCAAATAAGCAGATGAAAAATTTAACATTCGCCAAACCCACCTGTGATAGATAAATCTGTGATGTAGATGAGATTATACAACAAACAAAAAAATTCTAATAAAAATGTACTGCGTATAGTTTAAACTAGTGTCACTCTGGCTCCCTCTTGTGGCATGCCAAAGAATCAAGACAAGGGACAAGCACTGATGGCAGCAAAGGAGGCTTAAATCTATCCACATATGTGTTACAGTGGGTGCCGTGACAGTCATCAGTCCTCTGGAGTTGATCCGGACCAAGATGCAGTCCCGCCGCCTCACGTACAGCGAGTTGTGCGTTTGCATCCGTAGCGCCGTGGCCCAGGGGGGCCTGATGTCACTGTGGCGTGGCTGGGGGCCCACCGTGCTCAGAGATGTCCCCTTCTCTGGTAAGAGTGTTAATTGTTCCATCTAAACAGCTGACTCGTCAGGTCGGAGATAATCATTTATTTTTCCTTTTGATACGTTTTTGACAAGGACGCTCATGTTTGATGACAAGTCGCAGTGGCTGTCAAGATAGTCAGGAGACCTTGCGTCTGCTACGTCTAATTTCTCCTCTTTCTTTGTGGATGCTCAGCAATTTACTGGTTTAACTACGAGCTGGTGAAAGCCCGCCTATGTCAACGATCCCAAATCACCCAGGCCAACTTCACCGTCAGCTTCACCGCAGGCGCCGCCTCGGGAACGGTGTGTGAATACAAACACTGACTCAGACACACACTGACCTTCCATTTTGAATCGACATTATCTTGTGATTAAATAATGTAGGGTGGTTGAGTAAGGGCTCTGGACTCGACTCGTTCATAGACATTTTCTGATTGGAATGATTAGCAATCAATTTACCAATAACTGTTATTTGTAGACGTGTGTTTATCACTGTCCAATATTTGAGAAATCAATAGAAAAAGATTTGCTAGTGACAGCCCTAATGTAAATATAGCCATCTCTCTCGAATCGTTACCATCTCTAATCTCTATCAATGCCTCTATTGTCTGATTTTTTTCTATCTTCGCATTATGCCATCTCTAAATAATATCCAAACGCATCTTTTGTCCCAAATGTCAGGTCGCCGCCATCATGACGCTCCCCTTCGACGTGGTGAAGACTCGCAGACAGATCCAGCTAGGAGAGTTGGATGCGCTAGGAGGTACGTAGCCTGCTGCTGAGAATTTATGGTAAACCACATGACGCCATCGTTGCGATCATAACACTGCTTTTGCTCGTACTCGTAGCCCCGTTGAAGAAAACGGCGTCCACGTGGCGCATCATGAGGGACATCTGGAGTGATGTGGGCTACCGGGGGCTCTTCGCAGGTACGCGCCGCCGTCTTGTTAACAATTTTATTTCATATAAGGGCCAGGTGGGTGATGTGGCCATAAAATAATTTATATATTTATTTATTTTTTTTAAACAACGTAATCCCAGGCCTCATTCCAAAGTGAACCAAACGTGCTTTTTTTCAGGTTTCATGCCCAGGGTGATTAAAGTGGCGCCGGCCTGCGCCGTCATGATCAGCACCTACGAGTTTGGCAAGGCCTTCTTCCAGAAAGTCAACCGGGATCGCCAGCACGTGGCATGCTAAAAAGATGTCGGGAATCTCCCGGGAGCCATTTTGTCACGTCGGATGAAGTTTATGATCAAACTGACACGGCACCATTTTTACATTTCAAGTTTTATGTGTCTTCATCCCGGGTTCACAGTTGGGGAGAGTTCTGAAACACATTCCACTAATTAGCTGTCCTGTTTTGTATTTCTGGACAAGTCATTGGTTGATGTACTATATCAACAACCTCCGCAATTATTTCAATTACAGTCAAGAAGCTGAGGCTGTGACGCAATGCCTCCTGAGAAATCCATGAGAAAAGGCTGCATGAGCACAAAAGCATGATCAATGTGGAGAAGATGCATGGACATTCATTCATTCATTCTGTGAGTGATCCACAGAAGCTTCCTGGCCTGTATCAGGGGAAACATTTTGGACTTGGCGTTTTCAATGCAGCATCCACCCCAAGTAGCACTTGCATAGGAACGACCTCATACATAAATGCCTACATTTCAACTCTTTAAGTTGCTTCTCTTCCGTTCTCACAAGCGGAGCAAAGCCATAGGACATGACGGGAGCCGAACAAAAAAGAAAATGGACTTCTGCTGTACGTTATATTGCAAGCACGACACATCCTCAAAGGTTGACGATTTTCTTGAAAGAATGTTCAAATGTTGCCAAGTCCTGATGATGGCTATCAAATCCTTGGAATTTTCCAAACAAGATTTGAAGAATTTCTTAAAGCGCTGTCATAAAGTAGAATTATGTTGCCTTAAGGTGGAATGTTTTAATTTCTTTCAATTGATTAAATGGTATCATGAGTTCAGTTTTGAGTTTCACTTTATTTTTGAGAAATTATATACAATGTGTTCACAGGGGGTAGGAGCAGACCCTTGCTAGGAACTAAAAAAAATAATCTAAATTTGAGGATATGGTGGTGACAAAGCACTACTTTTGTCTACATAAAGCTCCTTAAATAGCTTCCTTATGACAAAGCACAATTGTCTAAATAAAAGCTTTTCATCTACCTTTCACCTCTCCTTTTCTTCAAAATTTAGACTGACATTTTTGAACATTTAATTATCCATTTTTTAAATCTAAATCATTAATTCATTTAAAGAACATGGATACTTATGTTGTTTTTTAAGTCCTTTGTGTGACTTTAGCGGCCATGTTGTGGAAATCAGGCAGCGTCCGGCACCCATTAGCGCTTGGGTGGGGGGCGACGATGCAGCATCAGGACCACGACCACATAAAATGCAAGCCATGTTTGTGTTTGTGCACGTCGTCATTGAGCAGGCTCAGGCATTTGTGTGCTTGTGCATGCAAGCTGTTGTTTATACTGACCACAGAACAGTTGCTGATTGTGCTCTCACCCCGGGTTCTTCTTGTCGTTGGGTCAACTGGAGTTAAAAGAAGAGAAAGTCAGTGGAGCACGCATACACACACGCGCGCAGCAGTCTCCCACTCACGCACAAGGTGAGCCTAATGAAATTTAATTTAAGTAACGTATTTCAACAAGGGTTAGGATTTCAAAACAATGATTAAGTCCTTATTGTCTATATAAACTCAGTCCATTTACCATTAAAAAAAAATAATCCAGACCTTCAATCTTGAGGTGACATAATGCCACATGCTCCCACAGTTGTACAGATCTTCTCAGGCAGTGGAGTGTTCAAGATCAAGAGTTAATAGAATTGTTCTTAAGCTGTCGTCAACACTTTAAAATGGTTAATGATGTGTCAAAATATTGTGACATGGTGGGGACAGAACTGCCCGAAGACAGTTGGGATAGGCTCCACAATAGTATCAGTTTATGAATATACATGTTAAATTGACCGTGTTTGGGCGTACCAGGTTTGCGGCTGACAGTGATTATTTCAGCTCATTATTTTTATGGCACACCTCATGGCTCTTAGAATTGAAATTTTAAACAGTTTAGGTCTCGGAGGTGAATAGTCTTTCGTGTTAATTTAATGCCGTGAAGCTAAACAGCGCCCCGTGGTGGTGGCCGGCTGCCAGTGTGTAAATACGTACCCCTGTGTAAAAAAAATAAAATATGCCGAAGGCGGGACTTGTGACGCACGAGGTCGCGTTGTGTCTCGCGATAGTTTTGCAGCCTTATAAGAGTCGGTGAGCGCTTGGCCCGGTCTCTTTCAAACGGATCGGAGACAAAATGGTGAGTGTTCTTGTGAGAATGGCGACACTCAACGTGGCAATCCGTCAGGCATCTTTGGCATCTGAGGCTTTAGTCGCTTTCCAATGATTTATACAATCTTTACTACATTTAAACTATTATGTTAGAGTGAATTTTCTGGCATATTAAAAATATTGACTTATATATTGAAGATCGACTCGTGGTCTTAACGTGGCCTATAATGGCTGCTTGTCCTCCATGAAGTCTTATTTAATAAGTTGACATTGTAGATTTTTGCCCATTTATACAACTATGAACTTAATAATGCACTTTTCTATCTAAAGTTGAACTACTCGTAGTTGCATCTTTGTATGTTAACGCAGCCCACTGATAGCATGTTAGCCGCTAATGCTGACTGCAGACTCTGGCCAAATGAATTATATTGTCCCTTATATCGTTATCTCGTAGTCCCACCGCAAGTTTTCGGCTCCGCGCCACGGCTCCCTGGGCTTTTTGCCTCGCAAGAGGAGTCGCCGTCACCGGGGTAAGGCCAAGAGCTTCCCCAAGGACGACCCGACCAAACCCGTACACCTGACCGCCTTCCTGGGCTACAAGGCCGGCATGACCCACATCGTCCGCGAGGTGGACAGACCTGGATCAAGTGAGTTGGCATGAAATATATATATATATATATATAATAAGCCTATATATATATATATATATATATATATATATATATATATATATATATATATAGGCTTATTATTTTTTTAATGTCTATGATGAGACCACCGACGGGCGGACAGAATGGGCTTTAAAACTCCCCTGATGACTGTCGAGTTCTGAGCATACTTGGTTCAATTGGACTGGTTTATTGTCTTACTTCATAAAGTAAATTTAAAATTGTGTGAAATTCTGTGCAGAGGTGAACAAGAAAGAGGTGGTGGAGGCTGTGACCATTGTGGAGACTCCCCCCATGATTGTGGTCGGTGTGGTGGGCTATGTGAGCACCCCCCGCGGCCTGCGCTCTTTCAAGACTGTCTTTGCTGAGCACATCAGCGACGAGTGCAAGAGACGTTTCTACAAGAATTGGTGAGGGGATATGCCGTCACTTTAGAGCAGTGGTTCTCAACTGTTGTCACATCGAGACTAAAATTTTGC
This sequence comes from Leptonotus elevatus, assembly GCF_054856555.1. Lineage (NCBI taxonomy): Eukaryota > Metazoa > Chordata > Actinopteri > Syngnathiformes > Syngnathidae > Leptonotus > Leptonotus elevatus. The sequence goes on along the minus strand of NC_141239.1, from coordinate 30,853,285 downwards.
TATTTTCCAAGCAGCCAAAAACACTTTTACAGGGTTCATCTGATCCTTTTTTTTTAAATGGCATATTCATGTTTAAACACTTCAATTCAAAGCACTGTAATAATTTGCATGGTGCAGAGACCTCCTAATCAAATCACAATATATATATATATATATATATATATATATTTTTTTTTAATTGCCTGTTACAACCCAATTTTAGTCTCAGCCCATCCGTTGAGAAGCACTACTTTTGAATGCTCGAAGCAGACGTTGGTAGCCAGTGGAGATGATTCCTTTGTTTTCACTGAGCAAGTCTAACAGTTACGGTGGCCCCTGGTGGCAGCTCCGCTCAGGTGCCCCACGCCCTGATGAGCTCCGGGCTCCTCTGGCCGGTGGAAAGTTCTGCTTAGAAGCCGCGCCATGAGCCGAAATCTCCCTGCTGGCTGGTGCCACCCCCTCCTTGATCAGGGCCACCAGTCGGGCGCTGCGTTCTTCCGCTGACCCTGTGTGGTCATGAAGGACCTGTCGCCAACCTTGTTGTGCCCGCTCGCAGGTACAAGTCCAAAAAGAAGGCCTTCACCAAGTACAGCAAGAAGTGGCAGGATGAGGAGGGCAAGAAGCAGCTGGAGAAGGATTTTGCCGCCATGAAGAAGTACTGCCAGGTCATTCGTATCATCGCTCACACGCAGGTGAGTTTAGAAACGTGTCGTTGGGATGATTGCTCAACTGCTTGCTTTTATAGACACTGCCTTACTTGCCAACAGTTTAAAATTGTTCCAGACACTACAAATTTGGGTAGGGGCATTAATTAATTACTCATGGCAGGACTTCACAACTTGGAAGTATAATGGTGCTTTGATACTGTTAATTGCCACTCTTGGCTGAAGGTTCCTGTCAAACTTATACCAACTAATTTGATACACAGTGTATTAAGCTACATAGTATCAGCTAGCTCAATGGTAATAAACAATGCGGAACCACCATCGCTATATGGGCTAACAATTGGGGGGCTGGCATTTGTGGATTTTTATTTTTTTAAAGACATTTATTTTGGCTGATTATTCAGCTGATTAGTTTTCCGAAATAGTCTCGGAACTTAAAACAGAAAAATGTGGCACTATTTTGGCGTTTGTTTGAATATACAATGTTTGCATTAAGTTTGCAATGCATTCGTGTGGGGGAAAATTTGAAATTGGTTGAATTTGGAAAGGGCTATTGGCTGATGAAATCGGTCAGGCCCTTCTGACAAATAGCTATGTGGCAGTGTGACAATTTAAGCAACAGACGGGTTCACACTTTAAGCATGGAAGGATGTTATATTAAATGGAACATTAAGCCTTAAAATTTTAGTTCAGTGCTGTTCAAACAAAACAGACTGCAACCTGTTTGTTAAATACAGTGGCATATAAGGCTGAAGTGTCAGGTAAATAAATACATTTTCATACAAATCTTAGTGTACAAGTTCACTGATTAGTATTTTGTAAATTTAAGTTTTTTTTAAATCTCAATAACCGATTTATACATTCGTATCGGGATTAATCTGCATCGAATCGTGATACGGATCGAATCCCCAGGCACTACGCAATTCACGCCCCTAGTCTCAATGCACCATTGTATTGCAAGCACCATTTTGAAAAGCGTTGGCAAGTAGGCCTGCGTCTGCGCCGTCAGTGACGAGACCATGGAACTCCTGCGTCAGGCATGGCGCCTGATGATTCCAGTGAGGATACCTTCCAGCTGCCTTCCTTCTGAGACACTGCCTGCCTCCCACAAGCGACAACGCCCTCAAGTGAGCCTCCTCACTGATGAGCCATCGTTTTGTTTGTCGTCAGATGCGTCTGCTGCCCCTGAAGCAGAAGAAGTCGCACCTGATGGAAGTGCAGCTCAACGGCGGCTCCATCGGCGACAAGGTGGACTGGGCCCGCGAGAAGCTGGAGCAGGCCGTGCCCATCACCAACGTTTTCACCCAGGATGAGATGATTGATGTCATCGGGGTCACTAAGGGACACGGATACAAAGGTGCCATGATTGATAGGGTTAATACTTTAGTTGGGCAAAATGAAATTTGGCCCAAACTGTTTATTTTGAAAAAAAAAATTTTTTGTTTCGTATTTCAAAATGGTCCAATTTTCTGGAATCTTTGAATGGACTAATTGGTTGGTATTTCAACCACTTAAAATACCAACGCTCCAATTGTCTTGTCAAATCTCTTCTTGCTAGGCAGACTTTGTGGTGCACAACAACTTGTTTTCAAACTGTCACTTTTGTGTTTGTCCAGGTGTGACCAGCCGTTGGCACACAAAGAAGCTGCCCCGCAAGACTCATCGTGGTCTGCGCAAAGTGGCCTGCATCGGTGCCTGGCATCCTGCCCGCGTGGCCTTCTCTGTGGCCCGTGCCGGTCAGAAGGGCTACCACCATCGTACCGAGATCAACAAGAAGGTACGCCAGCCTCAAGTTGAGGGTTTGAATTGTCATGTGACGACTGTTTTGTTTGTGAAGATCTACAAGATCGGTCTGGGCTACCACCAGAAGGACGGCAAGCTGGTGAAGAACAACGCCTCCACAGACTACGATCTGTCCAACAAGAGCATCAATCCTCTGGTCAGTACTCGCGAGGTTAATGCTGAACTCGTTTAAGTCTCCCAAAAAACGTGTTATGAATGTATTTGTATTGATTTCCTTTCAATAGGGTGGATTTGTCCACTATGGAGACGTCACCAATGACTTTGTCATGGTGAAAGGATGCGTGATTGGAACTAAGAAGCGAGTTCTCACCCTCCGCAAGGTCAGGATGCTCATTGAAGTTTACAGGAGTTCATCCTGAAATGTCACTCACTCTAAGACTGTTTCTAACAGTGAACATGGAAACATCTTTATGCATATTGACGTCAATGTTTTTCCCCGTAGTCTCTGCTTATCCAGACAAATCGCCGCGCTTTGGAGAAGATCGACCTGAAGTTTATCGACACCACCTCCAAGTTCGGTCACGGCCGCTTCCAGACGGTAGAGGAGAAGAAGGCCTTCATGGTGAGATGTCGTTTCATATTTTTGATTTATTGATACGCCATGTGCACTGTTCGTAACCTGGTTCAGTCATCAGTATGAACTCTGGTTCCATTCCAGTGCCAGATTGAGTTCCAGTGAGGCAGGGGAGTGGCGCCCCCATTTGTGCTCACTCCCTGTTCACTCTCTGGAAACAAACACACACACACACACACACACACACACACACTGTTCACCGGAGACTAGTCTTGATGTAAACCAATCGTGTTTGTCTTTTGTCTGCAGGGACCCCTCAAGAAGGATCGCCTCATCAAGGAGGAGACTGCCTAAAGTCTACCTGCTCTCTTCTGTCTTTAATGTCTGCAGAGTTTAATAAAAAAATATAAATACAAAAACAACTTGTGGCGTTGACTGGAACTGTGATTAGGAACAAAAACTGGCTTGTGCAGTACTTGAGCAGCTTGAAATGGTCAACTTTGTTGGTATGATTGACCAGTAAAAGTATGCTTTCATGGTTGATTATTTATTTTTTCTCTCCTTGAGACAAGAAAAAACAAGTGAGCTTTGCAACCTTGAAATTTGCAATCGCTAGCTTCGTAAACATTCGCCCATTGGTGGGATTTGACCTTAATTAGCAGTTACCCTCTAACACCTGATTCAAAACATAAGATCACGGGCAAGCTCTACAAAAACCTGTTAATGATCATCTGATTCGGGTGTATTGGAGGAATACCTGGAGAAGATTCCTGTGGCCCTTGAGATATATACACGAGTGCAGAGGTAGGCAATCTGTCCTCAAGGGCTGGCATCCTGCAGGATTTGGAGGTTTCCCCTCTTCCTGCACAAGCCGATTCCAATCAACAGGATCGTTATGCTTATGCAGAGCTTGCTGATGAGCTGATCATATATCAGCTGCGTTAGTCTGCACTAGTGTGAAGGCTTAACCAGCTCAAGGTCTCACCCCAGTGAATTTGACTCATAGCTTTTGATGCTGTAAAAAAAACTTTCATTAACTGAGTCAAATGTGAAATCAGGTCAGATATCGTTGTTTTAAAATTAAAAGATCAAAATGAAATGTTTGGGGTAAAGTGGCTTGTTAGGACATGCCGGATTGAGACATTAGTCAATTTCCATTCACTTAGAGTATAAAAAAGCAAATGTCGCTTGTGCTGCTCGTTGTCGCCACTGCAGATATTTTCAACCCTGCACTGTGCCATCAGTATTCCAAGTCCGTACGTGGACACGGTACTTGCCTGTGAGATGACACAAACGGCCCTCTACCATCTCACCCACTTTTTTTTTTTTGCACTTCACATCGCGACCAGCAGAGGGCTATGGGGAGAGATTTGTCTCAAAAATATTCACACAAATAAATTTGTGATTTTCACGTGTTTTTGAGATCCACAAATACATCCGCGATTTTCACATGTCTTTTTTAATTGTGTGTGTGTGCATTTTCCATGACCTTTGCTTGCGAGCTGTCGAAAGTGCATTTGTGGATCGTTGCGCACGCATTTATTTTTGAGACAAACATCACGCTGTTTCGAGATATTTACACAGCAACCCTCAGATATTCACATGTGTCTAAGGCCCGGTCCTCCGCCGTCCACGGGGAGGCTGTGTTACTGTCTCCATTGAACAGGAACGAGACGTTTCTGTTTCTCGTTTTAAAATTGGACATTAAAAAACACAAATCGAGTCTTTATCTGACCTTCCATTATGTGTTTATTTTATACATGTCGGGAAACAAAATGCGACCTTAGTTTATATCCCTTGAGCTTGTTTTGCTTTCACTCAAAAGACACTTTTTCTGCTGTTAAATGTTCTTCTACGCCAATAAAGCAACAGCGGCCCACTGATCTGTATATAACTGTAGCTTGTGGCGGGGTGGTCACTATTTTTAAATCATTGTTTTGAAACCCTAACCCTATTTTGAAATCCTAACCCTTGTTGAAATACTGAAATGGCATTAGGCTCACTCTGTGCGTGAGTGCGTGCTCCACTGACTTTTTCTTCTTTCAACTCCAGCTGACCCAACGAAAAGAAGAAGAACCCGGGGTGAGAGCACAATCAGCAACTGTTCTGTGGTCAGCATAAACAACAGCTTGCATGCACAAGCACACAAATATCTGAGCCTGCACAATGATGACAAACACAAACATGGCATAACGGCCACCCGCTTGCATTTTACGTGGTGGTGGTCCTGTGGGGGCAATGACGTTGCATCGCCCCCCTCCACACACACACACACACACAAGCTCCCATGGGTGCCGGACGCCGCCTGTTTTCCACAACATGGCCGCTAAAGTCACACAAAGGTCATTAGTCAATTTCATGTCAGCTTATGTAAGCACTGATGCTTTGATATCTTTATGTGCTTCATTGTGGCAACCAGGAGGTGGGGACAACACCCCCCCACCCCACCGTCACCACCAGCATTGGTTACCCCAATTATGAGAGAACCCAACAAAAGTGGCATCATCCCCGGTCACTGTGTTCTAAGCCACTCACATGGCCGTTTGCTCCGTGAGAGCGCTGTGAAGCTTTTAGGGCAACCAGGTGGAAACTAAAAGGTGTTTCTTGTTTTTATCTCTTTATGCCTTTGAGCTGACGGCGGCTGCTGCTATTTGTATCATCGCAAATGTGTGTACTACTACTACATGTTGACTTGTACACCAAGGAGAGGCAAAGAGGTTTCCCTTTGCTAACGACTCACTCATGAATCCTGTATGATTTTAGATTTTTTTTTTACTGACTGTATTCTATCAGTTTTACAATGTTTGCCTTTGAATGGATTGTTAATGAGGTTGTAGCATGTTAGCTCTGAAACAAATAGTGTGACACACACACACACAGCATATGGTGAGATTAGTGAAATTTCTGCCACAGGCCCATTGCACACCCTAGACCAGGGGTTTGCAACCTGTGGCTTTTTAGTCTTCTCTTGTGTCTCTGCATCTCTTAAAAAATAGTTTTATGTATTATTATTGCAGGTTCTTCAAATGAATTATGATTTACATTAAAAAGAAAAAGAGATAAATATTAAAAAAGGTCAGAATTCAAATTTTGAAGAAAAGGAGTGATGAAAGGTTGATGAAAAAGTTTTTTAAATGACCTAAAAAATTACCATAAAATGTCAAAAAAAAGAAGAGAAAAATCAGAAAATGACCATAAAATGTCCATGAAATTGCCAAAAATGTCAGAGAATTGAATAAGAAAGCCAGAAACGAAAACGTTCAAAATGTAACCATAAAATGTATTTGGAAAACAAAAAGTCTGAGAATTGATTTTGAAAAAAAGAAGAAGCAGAAAACAAATCAAATCCCGAAAATTCCCATAAAATGTAAACAAAATTCCCCAAAAATGTCAGAAAATTGATGTAAGAAAAGGCAGGAAAGAAAATATTCAAAAATTAACCCTAAAATGTCCCAAAACAAAAGAAGAAATCCCGGAAATTACCATGAGAAATTTGAGAAAGGTTTAGTCTAAAAATTTATAAAAAATGAAGTATGAAAAATTACAAAATAAATAAATAAACGGAATACAAAAGGTAGAAGCAAATGAATGTCTACGTATTGGATGTCATATTTTTGTGTTATGGTGCAGCTCTAATTCGGGCCCTCAGTACATTAGACACTGTTTCCTTCATCACAATGTTTAAATGTTTTACGGCTCCAGACAGATTTTTTGTTTGTTATTCATTTGATCTAAAAGGCTGTTTTGACAGGAAAGGTTGCTGACCCCTGTCCTCGACAAAGCCTTTCGGGTGTTAGCATGTAGCATGTTAGCATCCGAACAAAGAGGGATTCGGCATTTATTGTGAGACACACGCGGTTGATTTGTTCCCCCTGGGATTGTTATTTATTCATCAGGACTTGATGCATCCAAGGGATCATTCGCTTTTGGCACCTTTTTCAAGAGTTTCCATTTCAACGTTAGAAATCAAGAAGACAAAACATGGCTAAGGCTGTGTGAGTCTTTCAAAAGAACTGACATGACGTACTGTGTATATATTTTTATATAGTCATCAAACTAATGTTTAAAAAAAAAAAGCAGTTTTTGTTTGGTTTGGCTCACAAAAGCAGAAAAAAAAGACAAAATAAAAAATACACATGAATTAATGAATTGCTCTTTTCTCCCCTTTTAGGATGACTAAAACGTAACTTTTGCTGTGGTTTTAATAAGCATGCATTTTGTTTCGGACTCGCTAGTACGCGTTCACATTTTTGTTTTTTGTTCTCGAAAAAAAACAAAACATAATAGTTTATTATTCTAGGTTTCTAAAAGAGTCACCAACAGCACTTTCTTAACTCATAGTTTTCTTTTTTTGCTTCAGTAAAGTAGTCGGTATCTCTTGATTATTCTTATTATGAATCTTTATAAAAGTAATATATATATTTATATTAATAGTAGCTTTACTAGAAGTTACAGGCCGGGCTGTAACAATTCACAGTTTGAATGCAAAACAATGAGTCCAAAAATAAAGGAGACGTTCGTCTGGGCGGCTCTGACCTCTTCTGAGCTTCTGGAAGCTTCCGGAAGAGTCATGCAGAAAACAACACGTGTCCTATAAACTGGGCGCGGCGCAGGGTTGCCCCGCCCTCATACGGGGGTGGTGCGTCGGTTGGCGGCCGAGTTCCCGTGCGCCGAGTCTTTGGCGTCCTTCTGGATGCAGTTGTGCACCTGAAGGAAGTTGTGGTCCCGCTCCGAGTTGTAGGCGGCGTTGGCGGGCGGCACCCCAACCCCAGATTTGAGGGTGTCGCGGGGCAGCGTGTACATGGAGATCTCGGTGGAGGGCAACGCCCCGAAGGACTTGAGGCCCAGCGGGGAGGCGTCGCGCGAGTGCGCCGGGTCCGTGGAGCGCGACGAGGAACGCGAGCGGCGGCGGTAGCGGTAGCGGTAGCTCGGGACCCGGGACAAAGCCGAGCCCTGGAGGTAGTCGGTGGCGTGGGTCCCGATCCGAAGCTGCCGGTGGCGGTCGATGAACATGTGCACGGCCAGGACGCCCACCATCTCGGCCATGATGAAGGACAAGGCGCCGAAGTAGAACGACCAGCCGTACGAGTACGAGTTCTTCTTGGAGTCGCTCTTGGACGGGTCGCCCGCGTTGGCTGATATGTACACGATGATTCCGATGATGTTGCTCAGGCCTGAGGAAATGACACAACACAATTCAACAACAACAAAACAAAAAACAGCTTCTATACAAAGGCCGTCAGTCTGTCAACCACACGGTGCAAAATATTTTCTTAAATGTTTACACTGTTCGATAACTCTGCATCTTTGTAGATGATATTTTTCTTTTTGCAATAAATCATATATTATTACCGCTGAACTCAAAAACTCTGTCCAGTTTGCATCTCAGGGGGCGGCCATTTTGCCGTTAGCTGTCCACTGAAGATGACATCACAGTTGCTCGGGGCTCAGGCAACGACCGATCACAGCTCACATGTTTTCTGAAGCTGAGCTGTGATTGGTTGTTACCTGAGACCCGAGCAACTGTGATGTCATTTTCACTCGACATTGCAGCAATTAGCAAAATGGCCGCTTTCTGATATTGATCAAAACTGTTGTATTTTGCTGCTTAACTCATATTCCACTAACACAATATTAACCAGAATACTATATTTAGACTACTGAGGCTGCATTGTGAAGAATTCGTTTTTAATTTTTTTTGGGGGGAGGGGGGTGCATTGACTTGAAGTCTTTCACTCGCAGCCATTTTCACTGAAGCAACCCCCTTCGCTCCCCGCTGTTTTACTGGATTTTGACTGATTTTGCCCACAGAATATTGTGTTCCATTGCTATAAAAACATGGAACCTACCAAAAGAAAGATTAGAATCTCTTCTTTCATCAGGAAAAAAAAATCTGTTTCTGTTCCTCTCCTCAGTGGCAGGGCCCCGGGGGTGGATGAGATCCGCCCGGATTTCCTAAAGGCTCTGGATGTTGTGGGGCTGTCGTGGTTGACACGCCTCTACAACATCACGTGGACATCGGGGACAGTGCCTCTGGATTGGCAGACCGGGGTGGTGGTCCCCCTTTTTAAGAAGGGGGACCGGAGGGTGTGCTCCAACTATAGAGAGATAACGCTTCTCAGCCTCCTTGGTAAGGTCTATTCTGTGGGTGCTGGAGAGGAGGGTCCGTCGGGAAGTCGTATCTCAGATTCAGGAGGAGCAGTGTGGTTTTCGTTCCGGTCGTGGAACAGTGGATCAGCTCTACACCCTCGGCAGGGTCCTTGAGGGTGCGTGGGAGTTCACCCAACCAGTCCACATGTGCTTTGTGGACTTGGAGAAGGCGTTTGACAGCGTCCCTCGGGGAGTCCTGTGGGGGGTGCTTCGGGAGTACGGGGTACCGAGCCCCCCTGATACGGGCTGTTCAGTCCCTGAACAACCGATGTCAGAGTTTGGTCCGCATTGCCGGCAGTAAGTCAACTTTGTTTCCAGTGAGGGTTGGACTCTGCCAAGGTTGCCCTTTGTCAACGATTCTGTTCATAACTTTTATGGACAGAATTTCTAGGCGCAGCTGAGGCGTCTAGGGGCTCCGGTTTGGTGGCCTCAACATTGCATCGCTGCTTGTTGCAGATGATGTGGTGCTGTTGGCTTCTTCAAGCCGTGATCTCCAGCTCTCGCTGGGGCGGTTCGCAGCCGAGTGTGAAGTGGTTGGGATGAGGATCAGCACCTCCAAATCCGAGACCATGGTCCTCAGTCGGAAAAGGGAGGAGTGCCCTCTCCGGGTCGGGGATGAGATCCTGCCCCAAGTGGAGGAGTTTAAGTATCTTGGGGTCTTGTTCACGAGTGAGGGTAGGTTGGAGCAGGAGATCAACAGGCAGGCAGGCGGTGCAGTGTCTGCAGTGATGCGGACTCTGTATCGGTCGGTTATGGTAAAGACGGAGCTGAGCCGAAAGGCAAAGCTCTCGATTTACCGGACGATCTACGTTCCTGCCCTCACCTATGGTCACGAGCTGTGGGTTGTGACCGAAAGAACAAGATCCCGGATACAAGCGGCCGAAATGAGTTTCCTCTGCAGGGTGTCCGGGCTCTCCCTTAGAGATAGGGTGAGAAGCTCGGTCATCCGGGAGGGACTCAGCGTCGAGCCGCTACTCCTCCGCGTTGAGAGGAACCAGTTGAGGTGGCTCAGGCACCTGGACGCCTCCCTGGAGAGGTGTTCCGGGCATGTCCCACCGGCGGGAGGCCCCGGGGACGACCCAGGACACGCTGGAGAGACTATGTCTCTCGGCTGGCCTGGGAACGCCTTGGGATCCCGTCGGAAGAGCTGGCTGAAGTGGCTGGGAAGAGGGAAGTCTGGGCTTCCCTGCTAAAGCTGCTGCCCCCGTGATCTGACCCCGGATAAGCGGTAGATGATGGATGGATGGATGGATGTTTCTGTTTTGCATTAGAATATAGCTAATTTTTATCATTATTCACAAATCTGCTTATAACTGTGGGTAAATCCGCTTGTATTCAACAAGGCCCTGAGTGATCTCTTATACTCTGCTGCCACCTGCTGGCCGTTTTTGTAATAATTACCATTTCTTCAACCGTTTTGTGCAGTTGAGAGGCTGCATCAAAGCCTTCTGTATGCTCCAGCATTAAAAAAAACATATAAATATGCCTTTAGGACACTTAAAACATTAAAAATAGAACGTATTTATAGGTTTTTGGAGCAAATTAATTCAATAAGTACCGTGACGTTGATGCTGGTTTCATTAGCGCCTCTAAGGTGTTTTGCATTGTTTGCTAGCATTAAGCTAGCAAACTTCTGTGAGACAAAGTTATGTTGTTTGGTTGAAATACAGAATATGTCATTCTTTCATTGTTTTTAGTTTGACAGTAAACCTCGAATGGGAGTGGCAAAAAAACAACAACAACTTGACCTGATCTGTTGTTTGTGGTTGTAGTTCTCTGTCACCGTTTAACACTAGTAAATCAAATTTTTGCTCACATCTCAAGACAAAAAAAGTGATGGTTAATATTTTGAAATAGTCATAAGTCAGGTCACTGGCAAGTCAAGTTACCACTGTGCATATACGTATGAGTGAGGCAAAATATGCCTTATAGTTATCGTTCAATGGTGTTAACAGTAATAGCTGTAATCTTTTCGTTAGCAGTCAGAGGCTTTGTATTTGATCTTCCTGAATATTCTTTACAGCGTCCACATCCTCAGGCCAGTTGGTGACGGAAATGCACCAATAAACCCAGAAGAAGAAGTAGCGCTCAACTCAGGCTAACAGCTAGTAGCGCTCAACCACGCTAAACAGTTAGCAAAAGACGCTGTAATACTTTAAGGTTGACCTTTAGAGTGCGACTTGATATCCGAGAGCGTTTTTGCGCTTGGGTCTTTGAACTGACCTGCAGACACAAAGAAGATCCCCGCGCTGAGGATGATGTTGTGTCTGGACTTGTAGAACTCGCTCGCAGCGATGCACAGACCTCCCATGAAGAGCAAGATGACGCTGAGGATGGGGAAGATGCTGGACGCCCGCACCGCGCCTGCAAACATGACACGGGCAACTTTACCTTTTGGAAATCGGGACTGTTGGGTAAGTAGTGTCTAAATTCAGTTTGAAGTATTGGGGGGGGGCTGGATATTGTGATATTTTGTGTCTCTCAGTATCAATAATGTTCGCCATCAAAGTATGGTAGATTACAGAATGGAGAGTGGTCGTCATGATTTAAAATACTTTTTTTTTTTTTTAACTTACAGAGCAATATCACAACGGCCATTGATGTTTTTCTCCCAATACAGCGGCGCCATGAAATTTGTTGTTACGCCATTTAAATGAATATAATAATCAAGAATGTTGCTCAATAGGAATCAAATAGTTAATTTAAAGAAAAGGTCATTAAATAGAATGTAAAGAATTAAACAGCTTGTGCATTATAACTAATTTACTGCAAATCCTTCTGGTGTGCGCTACATTGGCACCGGGGGGCAGTATAACACAGTCATGTTCCTGTAAGTGGTTGTGTAAACTGCAGTTATTGTATTCGTTTTTATTCCACTGAGGATAAAGAATATACACATGTGACTGTTGTTATATTGCCTGTCTACACTTGTAGATACACTGCGTTCAAATATCTTTTGCTTAAGACTTATATGTTGTGATACTGATGCTATTCTTTAGCCTTGGCATTTTGCATCGCTTGTTAGCATTTAGCTAAGCAGGCTTAGTGTTTTTTTTTTTTTTTTAAGTCAAAGCAGAAAGTCAGCTATTTTAAAAAAGGGTGTCATTCCTTTCTCAAATAACCACTTGTACGGTCAATGCTGTTGATATCACATGGATATTTTTCATTGTATCAAAACGTCTTTAAAATACAGATTATTACACAATCACAGCTGTGTTAGCAAAATATTAGGATGGGAAAAAAAATATCGATATTGGGATATTTCACATGCCAATCTCTCATGCTACAGTAATGGCAAATTTTTATGAAGTCGATTAATTTGTTTAAAAAAAAAACAAGAAACACGACAGCATCTTTATTGTATGGTGACTTACTAGACACAGTAAATCCAGGAAGTACCAACAACTTAAATCCACATTCCTGGATCTCTTTGATGTAAATCCAGTCAAGGTAAAAGGAGGAGGAAGAAGCAAAAAAGCATATTAGCATCCATTTCAGCATCTGCTCCCTGTGTGTGCGCACCCCAATCAACACCCCGTCAGGCCTGTGAAACGCTCCATCAACACGATCGTGAGTACTTTATGTGTGTGTGGACATTGTGTAATGGCTGACTAGCAGTGTCCAGTGCGGACGAACGCCGCGGGCCCCTGGCACGTGCCGTACGCCCGGCGGGCTGCGTTGCAGGAGCCACGGCGTCCTTCGATCACGTCAACCGACATCATCATTAGCGCAGCGGCTAATCGCTAACATAATAAAACGTAACAGCTGTGGGCTGAAAAAGGATCCTGCGCTAAATAACCTGTCATTGTTTATCATCAAAATGTCCTAACGATATTGCGACGTGCCAAATACCAATATTACGACGTACTGTATCGTTTTCTGTTAGTGTCCGTAAGGCCCGCGTACTCCTTTGTACTCGTGTGTGTTTACCAGAAGTGGACAGCACGTCACGTTACCAATTCCATTCTGACCTCATCGCTTTCAAGGAGAAGTCAACTCAAAAACATCTCAATGGGCGGCCATTTTGCCACTTGGTGTCGACTGAAAATGACATCACAGTTGCTCAGAGCTCACAACCAATCACGGCTCAGTTAAGGTGCGTGTTTAGTAGGGCTGGGAATCTTTTAATATCTCACGATTCGATTTGATTCCGATTTTTGGGTCTGCGATTCGATTCAGAATCGATTTTTGCTTGGGGACGATTTTTTGAAATTCAAAATGATTTTATTGACAAAGATTTTTGCTTCAATCTATAGATGTGCAAGGAATTGTAATGATCTACTCCAGTCTCACTCGCTAATGCTAATTAGCGCGCTATTTGCAGCATTTTTATAGCTCAAAAGAACAGCTCCACACTGAAAAAAAACTTTTATTTGAATAACTTGATCGTGACTTTTTCCTTCTACTCTCTAATGTGGCTACAACTTAACAGTGTATTACACTGCGTGGAAACACACTGCCCCTCAGTGGCCAAACTGGGTACAACATGAACAGCGCTCCAAATAAAGGCACACACAGACAAAGGCAGGACAGTATAAAATAATTTAAATAAAATCGATTTTGGGACATTTAAAATCGATTCTGAATCGTACTAAATGAGAATCGCGATTCTTATGAGAATCGATTTTTTGGCACACCCCTAGTGTTTAGATCAGTGGGTGCACATATACAGCATGTTATTGTAAAGAATATTTTTGGACTTACTTCCCCTTTAACATGTGCTCCGTGTGTCATATCGTGGCATTCATCAACATCACGTCGCTCTTCATCATCCGCCATCTTTTTCTTTCTCTCTTTCTTACTCACTTGGTTGCGGCCGAGAAAAATGATCAAAGTGTATCTGTTTCCATTTTCACTCTATCTATATATGCAATGATTACAATTTGTTCTAACTAGCAGTGGTAGGCTACATTCAATTAGCTCATGTTTACTTTACCGGCGGCGTGCAGTTGCGTAACTGTCCCATGTAACTGTCAAATATCAACAGTTTCAGTGAAGCAATAATCACAGCATATCGTCGCCGTCCAATAGGGTGGGACAAAATATGCATATGGCGACCTATCGTATGGTTGTCTGCCAAACGTATTGATTGACGCGCTCTTCTTGACGAGTGACAGAACCTCAAGGTGACGGCAAAGTTAAGCAAAACCTTTGAGAGGCTCGCTTTGCTTCCACAGAGGAGGAGGAAGGAGGGCCGACATGGCAAGAGTAACTGGCGGTCGTGATTATTTTGTCATTTTGCCTTCATTTGGACAATAATGCCAATAAAATGAGGGCCGCTCGCCAGCCGGACTTTTGATTGCATCCCAGAGCCAAGAAACAGTCTGACACCTCATGAAACTGCAAATTAATGTTTTATATGTGCTTCCTTTTTTATACACAATTTTAACACACGGGGTGGAATAACACGGAATGAGCTTCCCGTAATGAAATCATCTATAAGGTTTAGTTTAAGGTTAGGTTCGGAAGAGGGTCTTCCAGCTTGTCTGTGAAATTCAAGTTTGTGTATCGCTTATAATGGCTAATAGGACGTAGTATAGCGGCATTGCGTCGCTTTAGATTCTCTCGTTCACTCCCAGCTATTTTTACTGAAGCAACCCTCTTCGCTCCCGGCTGTTTGACTGGATTTGGACGGATTTCGCAAGGCCCACAGAATATTGCTATACAAACATAGAACCTACCAAAAGAAAGATTGTAATCTCTTCTTTCATCAGGAAAAAAAATATTTCTATCTGTTTCCGTTTTGCAGCAATTAGCAAGTTTCATCATTATTCACAAATCTGCTTAGAACTGTGGGTAAATCAGCTTGTTTTCAACATGGCCCTAGTTGATCTCTTGGACTCTGCTGCCACCTGCTGGCCGTTTTTGTAATAACTACCATTGCGTTAAGCTTTCTCTTCAGCTTAGAGGCTGCATCAAAGCCTTCTGTATGCTCTAGCATAACGCCCCCCCCCCCCCATAAAACGTATAAATATGTTTTTGGGAACACGGTAATATTTAAAATAGAATGTATTCATATGTTTTTGGGAGCAAATGAGTCAAAGATCAGTGCAACACCCTAAATTATCAGGGAGTGTTGAAAGACCCCTGGAAAAACAATTCCAATAGCAGATAAGGACTTCAACCAAGCAAGTTTGACATCTCAATTGATGAAATTAGGCCCAAAAAATAGATTAAGCATACCATTTTTGCTTGTTTTATTGTTGCTATTCTATGTGTGTGTGTGTTTTGCATTCAACATTATACATAATAGGGGTGGGAATCTGTGAATGTCTCACGCTTCAATTCAATTTAGATTTTTGGGTGTGCGATTCGATTCAGATTTAGAGGATTCAAAATGATTTGATTGACAATAATTTTTGCTTCAATTTATAGATGTTCAGGGAACGGCTACACAAACTTTTATTGGAATAACTTAAACGCGACTTTTTCCTTCTACTCTCTAATGTGGCTACAACTTAACAGCGTATCAGACCGCGTGGAACCACACTGCCCCTCAGTGGCCAAATCGGGTACAACATAAACAGCGCTCCCAATAAAGACACACACAAACAAAGGTAAGACAGCATAAAATAATTAAAATAAAATCGATTTGGGGACATTTAAAATCGATTCTGAATCGTACTAAATGAGAATCGCGATTCTTATATGAGAATACATAAGGAACACTTAACACGTTATACTACTGTCCAGTATGCGCTCTGTGCATTAGTTTGTTTTGAAATCATTGATTACTGATGATGACAGAAGGGTGTCGCGGCGATTGACGAATGACGGCGGACATGTCGAGGTGTCCAATTTGTCCCGTGAGGAAGATTTTGGCAAAGTATCAAATTTAGAAAAGACCTTCACTGCAATAGCTCAATGAAAGTAACTGTTGTTGTTTGTTTGTTTTTTCCCCCACTGGAGGTCACACTGACGACCACTTAAATGACGACGTGAAATTGGCTTCTACTCGGGATTTGACGCGTGATATTGATGCACTTGTGAAGGCTAAAACATGCCAAATTTCAGAAGCAAAAATAAGCCAACTTTTTTATAAAATCCTCACTGCCACCTTTGCACTGCGAAGAAGACATTTCTGTGAAAATGAATATACTACTGCAGAAATATTTGACGACTGATATATATATTGCAAAATGTCAACAGGTTCAATTGACAGACCGAGCATGATGCTAGGAATCTAAGGATGAGTTATGTCAATGAAAAGGAAATTGCGGTGGCGTGTTTGCCATTGCATGATTGACAGGCGGCTATTTACCACCACGATTGCTGTTTTCTTCCCCCGTCTGAGACAATGAGCCCACCAGACAGGAGGATTTCCTGCGCCCGCCACAAAAACAAACTGCTCTGTCCCCGTTCGCCTCCTCCGATGAGGTGCGTGGACGCGCCGTTGACTCGGTGACCCACATTTGGGAAGACGACGGCACGGCAGATTCCAAGTGAGTCACACGCGACTGACTAACACGTCCCGTAGTAAGCCAGCGCTCGACACTGACCCCCACCACCCGTCCGGGCGTGTGCGTGCGTGCGGGGTTAGCGGGCGGCAGCGGATCCTGCCAGCCGCGTATCGATCGACACGGCTGATGACAAACATGGCGACCTGCGGCCTCATATTGTGACACACTGGCATGGCGCACCACCTGTGTGACAGAACGGACATGGGATTTCTTACTTTGTGATTTGTAAAACAGTGTCATATCTACAATTTGAGGGAAATAAATTAATATATTCCATTTCGGAATAAGGCATACAAACATAACAAAATGTGGAAAAAGCAAGGCTTGAAAAAATTGCTGCTTCACATGTTCGTCTGTGAGTCAAAATTTGCATTTGTGCCTCATTAAAAAGCTTTGAATAGCAAAACTGAGAATCACCTACTTATGCCACAGCAGCTAGCTAGCTAGCTAGCTAGCTAGCTATGAGCTCTGGCTGGCTACTGGTCCAACTAAACCCGTTACGGAATTGGAAATCCCAAATCAGTAAACAAGCTACACTTTTTACAAGTATCATTCTTACGAAGGGAAGATTAGTGGTAATTACAGAAGGTGGAGAAGTCATGCTAATTGCTAAAATAATCTAAGACATGTAATTTTTATACATCGGAATGAAGTGTTTGGGTGATCAAGTACACTTTTGACAAAGGTCTGGCTGGAAATCCATTAAAGCGGCCACGCGTATACATGTAACTTTGAACAGCAAAATATCAGGCAATTTAATACGTGTCTGGAAAAAAAATGATACACATAATGATTGTACACACTCACATAGCAAGACAGCTCGGACCAGAAACCTGAAATGAATTACGTTCTGTTATGTTGACTATTGTTGCTGGCGTTCACATTAACGTTGAGTTTGCCACTCAACTTGAGTTAGACAACACAGAAGAAGAACAACGAGCCTCCCTGGCGGAGGTCTAACTGGATTCGTCCCTTCTTTAGCTTGCAGCAGCTTGCTCGTTTTTTCTTTGGCTTGCACGCAGATCAACTTTCTTCCAGCTTGCCACAATAAAACTCATTTTAATCCCACAAAAAAATAAAAGCCTGCAAGCTGTCGCACCTACTTTACGTTGGGAGATAAAAAAAAAAGTAAAAAAAGGAAGTATGTGATTTCCCGCTTAACCTTGGATGGGTGGACACGCGTGTTTTACGAGGCGCGTAAATTGCTAAATTCCTGGTTAATACGACACGGAGTCATCGCCGCCGCGCTCGCTCGGGTCAATCAGGACCCCCCAAAAAATAGGATTGGCTTTTAATTTGCTGCAGGCCATCTGTTGCCTAGGAGACTGGGCTTGTGTTAGCATATAATAGACCTCAGACACACACACGCACGCACGCACACACACACACACACACACACACACTTGTATTTATATAATTGTGAGGACATCCATAGACATAATGCATTTCCCAGCCCCTTCCCCTGACCCCAACCATCAAAACGGATTGCCTACCCCTAATCCTTACCCTAACCTCAACCATAACCCAATTCAAACCTAAACTCTAAAACCAAGTCTTGACACTCAAAAAGAGGTCTTGAGTTGTGAGGACCGGCCAAAATGTCCTCACTTCACAAAAATGTCCTCAATCTGTTGGTTAAAGACACATTTTGGTCCTCACAATGTACTACGTACAAGTACACACACACACACACACACCGCCTGCAGTCCTCCCATTCCCTGCGTGTCCGGCCCAGACCCGTCAATTTTATCAGGCCAGTTGAGGCCAGAGTCCAGTCTGCTTTGGGGCCTCAGGGTGGTTGCAATGCTATCCCCCCACCACCCAGAGGCCCCCCCACCCCACTCATCAATATGGGCAGATAGTCTCTGATGAACTCATGTAAGCAGCGACCAGAGGCCATGAAAAACAGCATAAAGCAGACACTAATTACGATGATGAACATGATCTGCGTTGAAAATGTGCTGCCGCTTCTGACGTGTCCCAATGCTGAGTAATAGCCAGACATAAATGTTCACTTTTTGTAACATGAGGTATAGAAATATCCTTTTTTTTTTTACATGGTCGCCAACACTTTTTCTTGTCGCCATCAAATTTCGAACATGTTCGAAATTTCTTTATGACAAGAAAAACGATCAAAACTGCAACATTTTGCAACCTTTAACAAACCCTGATGAAAAAACAAAGGTTTGCTACGTGCGCAAACACTCGCTTAATCCTGTACTTTTTCTACCCCCAATTTGAAACCCTTACCCTAGTTTGAACACCTGACCCAAGTTTGAAACCCTTTTGAAACCCGAACCCTAATTTAAGACCTGAAACATACAGCACCTTGCAAAAGTATTCACCCCCCTTGAGTTGTAGTACAACCACAAGTTGTGAAAGTTAAACAATCGTGAAGTGAAACAAAGTGGATACCTTATTTCAAACTTGGTTTACAACTAAAAAACTGAAAAGTGACGTGTGCAAAAGTATTCATCCCTCCCTGAATGAATACTTTGTCGACCCCCTGCTCTGGTTCAGACCAGACCAAAATGGAACATTTTGGCCT
Source organism: Leptonotus elevatus (assembly GCF_054856555.1). NCBI lineage: Eukaryota > Metazoa > Chordata > Actinopteri > Syngnathiformes > Syngnathidae > Leptonotus > Leptonotus elevatus. The sequence continues at coordinate 30,834,166 of NC_141239.1, read as the reverse complement.
ACATTTCAAACACTATGTTTGGTGTAAGAACAACACTGCTCATAAGTCTCAACACACCAGCCCCGCTTTCAAACATGGTGGCAGGAGCATCATGCTCTGGGGGTGCTTCTCACCTGCAGGGACAGGGAAGATGGTGCGAGTAGAAGAGAAGATGGATGGCGCCAAATACAGGGCAATCTTGGAAGAGAACCTGTTTTCACAAATGCTCTCCATCTGACCTCGCTGAGCTGGAGCTGTTTTGCAAAAGAGGAATGGGCAAACATTTCTGTCCCTACACACAGCACTGCCATTGACAACTATAGACGTCAAAAATTCATGTGAACTATTTCTATTAGTTTAACATTTTTTTCATTTAGTTTATTTTTTTATGAAAACCTAGATTTTTTTCTATTGTACATACAAGAGAATTTATAAATGTACAATAGAGAATTTACATTTATAAAATTATCATGTGATTAATTATGATTAAACGCCCCTTATTTTTAATATATTTTTTTTAAATTAGGCCCGTCAGGCGATTAAAATGTAACTAGTACTTACTAGTTAACTAACGATTAATCACACATTTTATATCTGTTCTAAATTTTATTTTTTTTAGATAGATAGTAGATTTTCATACTCTTGTTAGCAAAAGTGGAAAAAAAAATTCAACTAATAGAAATAGTTTAAATGAATTTTTGGCGTCTATAGCCGTCAATGGCAGTGAATGAGTTAAAAAGACTACATTCGGTCCCAGTCTAAACAGAGTAAACGTATACTCGGAAGAGAGTCAAATATTTGTTTAAATATCGCAGAACCTTCAGGCTGGGAGACAGCCAACCTAACCACTGACCCATGCCACGCCTTCTCAGTGGCAATATATCGCAGGTGTCAGGTGGAATCCTCGTATATCTCCATTTTTGGTCTCCACCAGCAATATGAGCTAATAATAAGTCTAGCATAGCTCAAGTGCTAGAGTGGCTGTCTTCCATGCTGTAGGTTGTGGGATCGTTCCTCAACCCTTGAGCGTTGCGTTGTTGTTGTTTTTAAGTATTTTTTACTCTCTTCCAAGTGTAAAAATTTACTCTGTTTAGAGTGGGACCGAATATGAGTAAAATTTATCGCAAAATTGATAGAGACATACAGCAAAAGGGGGTCGACAAAGTATTAATCCAAAGGGGGTGAATACTTTTGCACACACTACTTTTCAGTTTATTTGTTGTAAAACAAGTTTGAAATTGTTTCTCTTCATGATTGTGTTTAACTTTCACATCAAATTTCAATGAAATATATTTAAGTTTGTGGTCGTACCGTGCCAAAAGGTTGAAAAACTCAAGGGGGTGGATACTTTTGCAAAGCGCTGTATTTAACATACTTTACCTAAACCCTACAGCTAGTTTGAAACGCTACTCCAAACCCTAATTACATTGAAAAACTACTCCTAGTTTGAAACCCTATTTACTAATCCTATCTTTAAATCCTAATTTGAAACCCTTAACCTAGTTTGAAACCCTAACGCTAGTTTGAAATCCTTCTGTGAAACCCTAAGCCTAATTTGAAACCCCTTAGTTTGAAACGGAATCTTAAACCAACCCTAAACCTAGTTCTAAACCAAACTCCCAAATTTTTCATGTTTCAATTAGCAGTTTTCTTAAGTATTATTCTTTTAAATATTCTCGAGTATTTTTTGTTTCTGACAAATGTTTTTTGTGTGCTAAAAGTTAGTGGACGTATTTGACTTTGCAAGTGGATTTAAAATGTGCTGGTTTGGGGTCACTGTGCTCTTGCTAAAAAAAAAAAACAATTAGAGAAGGATACTCTGGAACCTCATATAATATGCCATCATTTGATGCATGCTGTGTTGCTTATATTTTGTGTCGGTGACCAAATATTTCTGCGTATTTGCTTTGCCTTGCATGAGCAAGTATTGATTATTATTATTTTTAAGATGTAGCATTTCCCGCGGCGGCGGCGTCCTCTCCTTTCTATTACGAGCGTCCTGTCTTTTGTAAAGGGCCTTCTTGCATAACGGGGCGTTTCTTCTCGCTTCCTCCTCGTCTTCCTCTTCTTCGTCCTCCTCCTCCTCCTCCTCCTCCTCGCCCAGCCGAGCAGTGCATGATGGGAGCTCACACACGCCATGATCTAAAAACCCACTGGCGCTTCAGTGCGCCTCAGCTGCCTTACATAATCCCGGCTGGATGTGCAAAGCACCACGCTACTGGGACTGGCGCACGCACGCACGCACGAACGCACAATCACACCCCCCCCCCCCCCACACACACACACACACACACACGCACGCACGCACGCACGCACACGCACACACACGCACACACCCACGGCTGGAACTCTTTGCAAGTGTGTGTGAGACTCCATTTATGAAATGATAGTAGTGAACGAGTCCGAGCGCTATGCGTATATACTGTAATTTTGAAATGTCATGTGATGCATACAAATACATCATTTTATTTTCATGTAAGCTAAGACTTCCTTTTTTAACATGTGTAATGTACACTAAGATTACTGCTATTATTACTGTATGACATCACATTTCATGTCTATCCTATGACATGCTGCATATTTATAGTTTGACTTCATGTTTTAGATATCTCCCTCCTCTAACACAGCTGATTCAAATGATCAGCTCGTCAGCAAGCTCTGTAGAAGTCTGATAAGGATCCTGATCATTCAATCAGGTGTGTTGGAGGAGGGAGCCATCTAAAACCAGGACCAGGGTTCCCTACTGCTGATGTATACTAAGACATGATATGATTAAATTATGCAAAATTTGATTTCCTTTTTAATACTGCGACAGAGGAAAGATGTATTTGCGTGCATGTGTGTGTGTTTTGTGTGCGCAGGTCAGTGTTTGGTTGGTGCGTGTTGTTTCGACTCCTCTCCACGCAATGTGATGACATCAGCGGTGTGCCCCCTCCATTTTGGGGCATGTGTGATGTCACTTCCGGGCGGGCCTTCACCTGGAGTGACATGCTGTGCGTTACGTAACGGCACAGGAGGAAGAGCAAAAAGAGGAAAAGGAGGAGGAAGACGAGATGAGGACGAAGGCGGAAGTCCACCCAGAAGTGACGCTGGCCATGTGAAAATAATAATCATCATATTTTATTTTTATTTTTTTTGAGAGAGCTCAGTATTGTTCATTCGGTAATTTTGCCGATTCGACATGTCATCATCATTGCTCTCTCTCTTTTTTTATTTTTATTTTTATTTCGTAATTATTATTTTTTTTATATTTTATTTTCTTAATGACATTGACGTGTACAGGATGTAGTAATACGTCGTTTTTGTGACATGAGGTTATGACGTATTTCAAGCCGATATTTTTTTGCGGTAAAAGACAAAATATTACATTATAAGGAGAATATTAATGTCAAACTTTTAATTTCAACGTATAAGAATTGACAGCTTTTTAAAAAAAATTATAACAAAATTATAACAAAAAATTTTAGGGAGCTTCCAGGGTCATCAGCATGTGATAAGCTAAATTAAAAACTAAGCAAGTACTGTAAATAGTTTTCTACTGTAAATAAAGTTTTCCAAACTTTCAACACAATTACTTAATTTCATTTATTTATTTTTTAATCTTTAAAAATAAAATGTATAGGAAGTTCCCAGTATCAGCATCATTTTTTTTATAAAGTGGAAATCTAAATAAATCCATAAATGAAAACTTCCCTGTATCTCACTGAGTGACAAATGATTGCTAAAGTAGCTAAGTTGGGGTTTTCGTCAGGGTTCAACTGATCTTTGCATACTGTCAAAAATTGTCAGAATATTTTGCAAATGTCTTTGCGACAAGTATAAACTGTCTGTGAACATCTTACAAATCCTGATGAAAACCCTAAATTTGCTACGTTCGCAAGCATTCACCGCTCAGTGAGATACATACCAGCTTTATCGACCTTCAGAATCGTGAAAAAGCTGATGCCGATATTTGTCAAAATGCCGATAATCGGTCTATCCCTAATGTTTAGCATGCTTGTACCGATGTTCTGCACGACTTGAGTATGTCATCTCATGTATATTATGTGACATCATTTTCAGTTCGACATCAAGCCATCATTTTTAATATGACAATATGACGAATTGCATGACTTAATTTCATGACATAATGTACAAAAATACCATTTTTACTATTATGCGATGTATACTAAGTCAACATTTTACAACGTATGATGACAATATATTGTATGACATCATTTAGACACATTCTTTTTATGTGACATGATTCGCGGTAAGACATTTAAATAAAATAGTTATGGACGGTTGACTATTTTTTGTTAAATCACGCATGATTAATTTATAATGTATAGTTTGACTTCTTTTTGGCAAGATGTCTATAATAAGACAATATTTTAAATGTGGCATGACTGCAATTTTAATATGACATCATATGAAGTAAGACCTCATGTTTAATGATGTGACATTATTCTTATGACATGACGATATATTAAGACAAGTTAAATATATGATGAAGAGCAAGACAAATTCACGTTCTCTCTCTGCCCGCCCGTCTGTCTGTCTTGCAGCATGACACTCGACGGCGGCCTGACCCAGATAAAGAAAGAGGCTGAAATATTTATGGACGCCAGTGTCCTAATTGGCCAGCCACTGGTAGCGCTCTCGTCCAATCAGAGTGCAGTCGGAGGGGTTAAGGTCCACGGTCATCGCTGGCGCAGCCGACGTTGTTAGCATCATTAGTGGCACTGTTAGCATACTTTGGCACATCCAGATGGGAAGCTAATGCTCAGAGCGTCAAACCATCTAATTGGCGGACTCGCACACATAGCACATCCCCCCAAACCTCTAGTTGCCCACCCCACCCCCAAGGACAGTAGTTCTTCTGTGTCATTTGTGAAAGTTTTTGGAAAACAAAACTAAATTTTAGCAAACTTTTTTTTTTTTGATGATGTGGCAGTAGGTAAAAAATGACATAGCCAAAAATGACATAGCCAATAATGCTAGTAGGCTAAGATCCACAAAAGTGAATCTACGCACCTTGGGAAAATGTCTCCTGGACCCGAACATTTTGTAAACCCCTGGTGTAAAAATGTGATTGAGGACATGACTTCCATGTTTCACACCACCACAGGCGCGAGAAAGGATAGCAGCAAAAGACCGACGACAGACGTCAATCAGGCTACCAATCCTACAGCTTTCAAAACAGACCTGTCACCATGGTAACAAACACCCATGCCGCACGAGGGCGGTAACCACGGCGACTCGCTTCTGTGTTACGCATACAGACCACCAAAAGGCTAACAGCGTCCGGCTGCTTAAGTGATGATGATGCTAACGCTAATGCTAACTGTCACACACTGCTGTGACGCTTAGGATGAGGACATAAGTGTCTATAGTCCTTTTCTCACGCGGTTCTCTGGAAAATTGACATATCTGTCTGTGCCTTTCACACAGAACCCAGCCTGATTAGCTGCGTGAATGCACACTACGGACAACAAAATGGCAACAGCAACAGTGATCTGGCATTTATCCACCGCTGCCAGTCTTCGTCTCAACTCTGATATTGCCTCAAAGCTAGAAAATGTCCATTCCGTACCTTCCACGCAGAACACAGGCACGCAGAAAGCCAAGAAGAAGTTGTCTGTGTGAAAGGGACTGGTGTGTTGTTTGCACACAGCGCGCTAATCAATGGACACAGTGTTGACTGACGGGAGTGTAACACACACGCCGCCTCTTGGCAGGCGGCGGCGGCAGCCAAGCGGCATCCTGGCATCCAGCGCCAGTCGGAAACACGGCCAACAAGCCGGGAAAAGTCAAGTGTGTGTGTGTGTGTGTGTGTGTGTGTGTGTGTGTGTGTGTGTGTGTGTGTGGGGGTGTGTGTGTGTGTGTGTGTGTGTGTGTGTGCGTGCGTACTCACGCAGGAAGTACTCGGATGAGTCGGCTTCGTAATTCGTGTCCTCGGGGAAGTGATCGATTTGTTTGCACATGCCCTTGAAGTTTCCTGGGAAGGCAAAAATGGGAAAAATGTCAACGACAACAAGTGCTGACGAGCTTTTTCTTTGCCTTTGTTTTGACACCACTCTTTGTTATTGGTTCTTTTTTGTGAAGTGACTTTCTTCTGGCTTCTGATTGGCTGTTAGTAGTGATGCACCGAATATTCGGCCACCGAAAATTTTCGGCCAAAATGGCAAAAATTAAATTCAAGCCGAAAGAATATGGCCGAAAGAAGATGATGTGGTGATGCAAGCAAAAAAACAACAAAAAAACGCAGCAAGCAAGTGTCTGTTTGAATTAAACACCAAACACGGGAGTGAGTGTCCGCATTGCTTGCGTTTGTGAGAACCGGCAGCTTCATTGTGTCATGGTTGCTTGGTAAACTATGTAAAAAAAAGAAAGCACTCCGAGTACTGCATGCACTACGCCTTCCTTTTTTTCTTTGATGAGAGCCCATTGAGCGCTTCCATTTTTTCACTTGCATTCCGGTGGCCGTGCTAAATACTTTAGCTAATGTTAGCACTTTTGCTATCGAGTGCCTACAGATCTGTACGGGACGCCGTGTGTGACTCTGCAGTCCGTTCGCGAAGCCGATTGGCTGGTGCGAAGAAATGTATTTATTTGTAAACGTTGGTGAATATGTGAATGTGTCGATTTTAAGTATGTCGCACCGTGTCCCGCTCCAAATACCCTACAAATGCGTCACCCGCACCGCATGCATCCGTGCCCGCCGGTGCGAAGCACCGACTATAATTTCTCATTTTCGGTTTCTGCCCCAAAAAATTATTTTCGGTATTAGCTATTAGCTTGTGTTATTTTTTCCTTTGTTGTTATTGTTTTAATCATTTTGACTTTATATTGAAGCGTGACACCAAAGAGAATCACACTTCGCCTTGTTATGTCTTTTACAGGAAGTGACTTTCTTCCGGCTTCTGATTGGCTGTTATCTTTGTTGTGACTTGGGACAACTTAAGAAGTCATTTTTCATAGTTCTTGTGACTTTCTATTTAAGTCTGACATTGTGACGTCAGTACACGTCACTATCAGTCCATTCTTCTTCTTTTTTATCTTCTGGCTTGTGATTGGCTGCTAGCAACTTCTGTAATTTTTAGACATTCTTATTAATTCTGACTTTCTAATCAAGTGTGACATCAAGGAGAAACTCCTTGGACTGTCAAAAGGCCCCTTGTGGCGCCTGAAGCCAGAGGGCGGCCATCTTACGTTGCCACTGTTACTGACAACTTGCTATTTTCTCTGCAGAAAACACTGTTGGATCCCTGTATGGCGTAACGAGAGCCTCTCAAAGAGCGAACTTCACTGTTTTCATCATTATATTATCTCAATACCCTGAATTGTGACTCACAAAGGTTAGGTTTACGTTTCACAGCAATTTTTTTCCTGATGGGCCTTGCTTTCACTTGATTGTTGATAGTTCTGACAACATGATGAAGACGAATCTTTGAGTAGGACCTGGCGACAAATCTTGTGTGGCATTTTTGCCATAGAGGCAGAAAATGATGTGAAACTGCAGCGGAGAACTCAATGTTCAAGTTAGGCGTGCTTAGTGAGTGGCAACGTAAAATGGCGGCTTAGCGGTTCACTTCTCCCAACAGCGAATACGCGGCATTGTTAGTCCATTCATATATAAGTCTGTGGTAAAATGGCTGAATTGTGTGCAGTGCTTTTCACATGGCAGAGTGGTGCAGTAGGTGGCGACGGGAAAACAACATGTGAGCTGGCGCAACGCCAAACAGACGCTGATCTGGTTTGGCTGACACCTCCGCCAGTGGCGTCCTATCCCTGGCTATCCTCCGCACAGAGCCGGACGACAATTCAGTACGACGTCGTTCTCAGACTTTGCACCAAAAATGATCTTTAAAGATGTACAGTATGTTTGTTTGTTTGTCCATAGGGTCAACTCGTCCTCTAATTAGGAAGGCAGGTTTTGATTGCCATGGCAACAGGAGTATGAGGGGCGGAAAGAGAGCGGGACCCCCATGGTGACGGGCACATGGACATTAGAGGGGGAATCCATGGCTGTGATCACCACCTGGCAACCATCTTCTCCACATTTGGAGATCCAGGGTTTTTTTTGGGAAACATTTTCTAATACTACCGCTGAGGGAACTTCACACACACACACACACACACACAAAAATCACTGTAGTGCAGCCCACAATCTACAAAAAAAGATTTCCATCCATCCACAGGTTGTGTTGCAATGGAGAGAGGAGAGGCCCGATTGCGTCAGGAGAGTTTTTGAAGGGCAGAGCGGGACGGCGGTAGAGCGCGAGTGGGAGGTGGAGCACATCAAGTGTCACATTCAGGCCTCGCTAATCGCTGAGCCGGGAAAAAAGAAAGACAGAAGAAAAAAAATCACACACACACACACACACACGCACGCACGCACGCACGCACACACACACACACACAGCTCGACAGGCCTGCAGATTTGAAGCACGTCCTCTAAAATCCTGCATTCTCACTTGCATTTCAAGTGGACACCATCCAAGCCATTAGGGACGCTTTACGCATCAACCCAGCACTGGAACACACAAATTAAATTGAGTTTTCGGGCTTCATCATGGACACCGTTTACTTTTACACACAACAGCAAAGCGGGATAGTTGCGTCGAATGATATAAAATATAAATTAATATTATTCATATAAAAAATTAAATTAAAAGAATTAATACAATAAAAAAGGATTCATATAATAAAAGAAATACATAAAATAAATAAATCTAAGCATAAATGAATATATAAAATTAAAATATATCTAAAAATAAAATAAACAAATAAAAGAAAGAATGCTAAAGAAAGAAAACAAAAAATAATCGAATTAATTAACATTAACATTACACGTTAATACCTTAAACATTAACATGTTTTAAAAGATATACTTAATAAAAAGTAACCGATTCGTCCATGAAAGGCAGAATGGCGCAAGCATGTTATTTGCTGACTGACTGGTCACACGGGTTTTCGCTTCCACTCAAGTGTGTGTTAAATATTGAAGCTTGTGCCCCCACGACACCCCCCCCCCCTCCCCCACATGAACTATGTGCTAACCCTGTGCCCCCCACGTCCACTCTTGTCCCTGCAGCCATAAAACTCTCCATGAGCAGCACAGGAGGGGTGGGGGTGGGGGTGGCGGTGGCGGTGGCGGTGGAGCACATGTAGAGCATTCGTAATGGACTCAAACGTCCAGAATCTCGTCCCGGGTTCTCCTCACACAGCAGATGAAGTCCAAAAATTCTGGAAACTATCCAGGTGAAAACATGGAGGAGATTTCTCACTTTCCAAGGAGGACCTCTTCAAGATGGTGACTAGGAAATTGGTCAAAAGTATTGGGACACCTATACGACTTCAAAAGTGAAGAAAATGTGGAGTTTTGGGCAAGAGTATTTTGATACCTGTGTAAAACTAAAGAGTTTAGTCAAATGTATTGGGTCACCTATAGAGAAACACATTTTTGGCTAATACTTATGTCCACATGCAAAAATGTGAACGTTCACATTTTTCTCACTGTTCATATTTTGTTTATATTTGCCCACTTTGCATTCTCTTTCTGCACTTTTTTAAATTCAAGGTCTCTTTTAATTTATGCCACCATCCAATTAGCTCCAAACACACCGAGCAACCTCTGTGACCTGACCATTATGCAAGTGAACCACAGGAGACCGGATGAATCTGCATTGTACCATCCAGTCAAGTCAGAAGATGTGCGTTCAAAAAGTAAAGTGAGAGTCACAGGAGGCAGAAAAAAAAGCGAACTTCCCGTTTGTCACGTAGCATCCGAGCAGGTGGGATGAAAACGGAAAGAAAAGAAAAAAAGGACAAATCCTGTGTGGATGGAGGAAGGAGACATCCGGGTCGGTCCGGCCCACACAGCTTGCCGCTGTAATCAAACATGAGCCAGACAAAAGCTTGATGAGACACCAACAGATGCATGATGGGAGAGGTGAGGGGGTCGAGGGGGAGGTCACTGAGTGGGAGGAGAGGAAGAGATTCAGGGCCTCTTCACTTTAGTGATTCTAGTGGGCGGAAATTTCACAAACTTTCCAGGCGGATGCAGAATGCGTCACCCCCCCTTCCAACCACACACAACACACACACACACGGTCCCTACGCAGCTGTTGCCATGTGGACATCACTTTGGTTGCCGTGGTTACAGCTCGCGAGGAGGTGGAGATCACATGGCGCATCTGCACCCGGGGGTCTGACAACAAGTCACAACAAAACAATACACACAGGAACACACACAAAAACGAAATCACACATTTGACCAATCACAACGAGAACACACACGCAGAAGACACATGAACACACAGACTTGCAACGGCCAATCTAAACACACACCTATCAACACACACACAAACAACACTCATCAACAAACAAGATACACACGGGGGAAAAAAACACACACACAAAAAGACAAGAAAACACACACGCACACACGATCACATGACCAACACACAGATGCACACGCAATCCATAATGGTGATCACGCGTGTCCCTGTGCGCCGCCATGTTTTTTCCCTCTCTTTTTATCCGGCAATGAAGCTCCTCTAATGGCCGTATTCATCTTGATAATCACTGCGTATTCATTCCTCTAATCACCGCATTCATCTTGATAACGTCCCGTCGAGGCGGCAAGGGAAGACCCCCGCACAACCTCCCTCCAACGTACCGCAACCCGTCTCTGCGCGTAACGAGATGACGCTTGGCCGGGGCATCGTGAAAACACGCTAGCTTCATGAGGGAAACATTTATAATAGAGATAGCAAACAATAGCAAAGTGTTAGCATTTGAGCTAACTATTAGCATGTTAGTTAGCTACTGAAGGAAACATTAAAAGTACATGGCTGACTTTTTGTTTGTCAGCGGACATGTCAATCATAGTGCCGGGTCACCTTGGCCCCCGCATTCCGTCCAAAGTGTTTTCCCGGCAGCGTTAAAGGGGGCTTAGCGACACAAGCTGACTCAGCGTGACTCCAACACATTGAAGGTGTCTTTGCCGCACGCTTGTTGTGAATTAAACATTAGACACCTAACGACTAAGCGAGGCCTGGCGGCTCCCGGGGTCAACCGCCCTTTCAAAGTGACGGCCAGCAGAACACCTGTGCCAATAGTCATACACACAGGTTTGTTTTACTGTCTTTGTGGGGCCATCTCATTGACATAATGCATTTCCTAGCCCCTCCCCCTAACCCCAACCATCAAAAATGATTGCCTACGCCTATTCCTTACCCTAACCTCAACCATAACCCAATTCAAACCTAAAGTCTTGACCCTCAAAAAGAGGTCTAAACTTGTGGGGCCCAGCAAAATGGCCCCACATGGACGGGTGGGCCCCACAACCCTGTGAAATCCCATAATGTTGGCCCCACTATGTAACAAAAACAAGACTACACACACACACACACACCTCAGATCCCCCAATCAGCATAAGTCACTTTGAGCCAGAAGTCAATTAAAAAGTAATGTAAATGTAAATGAAGAAGAGTTAAAGAGGCGGAGAGGACAAAATGGTGTCCTTTTACACATGGCGGCCACTTCATTAGGAACACGATCTGATCACATCACATACAGATTCAACCTTGATCAATATAAAAATGCTTCATAGACATGCAGGATATCACTTTTTGCACCCCTGCGATGGATGAACAATGAACATGGGTGGATTCTAAAGCTTTGTTCATATTCCACAAATGCAATACAGATAGGTTTTAAGCCGATTTTTAAAATGGACTCCAAATTTTACAGGCTGCTAGATTTCTGTGTTTGGTCACGCAAGCCATCAATTCCTGAATAAACATTTGAAACAAAACGGGTCCTTGCCGCAAGAAATCGTGGTAGAGGAGGGGAGCAGAGAGGTTCGAGGAAAGAAGGAGGAGGAAAAAAACAGCGGGGGTGGAGCCGCACGCAATGACGGCATACCGTGTCAACAGCTGTTTTTCTCTGGTTGGGAGGGGCTGGCGCTTGGAGAGCAGAATAACCGAGAATTTCTCATACAGGGGCGAATGGAGGAAAACACAACTTTGGACATGCTTTTGGTGAGGAATTTGCATTTTAACATGGCTAAAAGCTCCCCAAAAATTATTTTTCATGTTGCAGTCCCTTTAAACCAAAGGTTGAATGAGCCCACCATTGCTTCTATTTTTCTGTATGCTAAAAAAAAGTTTGGCCATCCGCGCCTTCAACAATCCCAAATGCATTCAAAAAGAAAACCGGGTAATTCCACTAATGAAGATTCTCATCGTGTGGGATGTGGAGCAGCACTTTTCCCTCCGCTCACACTTTTCCTTATCTTTTGAAAAAGGCCTCAAAGTTAAGTTTGAAAAGATTCCGCCAGCGTGCGCGCTTGTTCCTGAAAAGTGCCGAGCTCAGCACAGGCACAGGCGCGGCTGATAAGCTCATTGGCCGAGATAACAAAAGTCTTTGCACAAAGACGAACACGGCCACCATGAAAGATGAACACGTTGCGCCGACGAGCGTTTAGCGTTCAAACTCCCGGCATGCAGTCATCCTCTCATTGGCCGCCACCCAACGGAGGAGTGCCACGTGGTCTGCGTGGTCACACGAGTAAGCGACTTTGCGGACTCACTCAGAGGGTATCTCGCCTTTTTTTTCTTTCCCCATTTTAAAAAGCGCAGATAAGAGTCATGCCGTCAAAGTCACCTTCCTCCATCTTTGCCAATTACCGCACCTTCGCTGAGGTGCAGAAAAACTGCAGCCAAAGCCCAAAGACGGCAATGCAAAAAATGGACGCTGCGGCTTTACAGCTGTGGATTACAAGTTGGTGACATTGACTTGTACGCTGTAAGGGTTCTTTTATGCTTTCATGTGATGAAAAGTCAAACATCGGCCGAGAAAAACACAGCGTAGAAGAATCAGCATTAGCAATTAGCAATCAACGCTGTACTGTGTCTGGCTCTACGCTTTTGGTACCCAAAACTGCCATTGAAACACAAAAAAGAATACTGAAAACCTTACATAAATGTTGACAATGGAAACAAAAAAAGAACAAAGTGGAAACCAGGATGAAAGAATGTGTAAACAGGCAGAGAACGTTTGGGAATCATTTCACAGTGTATGCTAGGGCCGCAGCTATTGAGTAAACCTGCCTGGTTTGTTCAAAATGGATCCGTAGGAACTGCAGCTGCGTCAGGCTGTCACTATCAAAGTGTGCAGTCATTTTCTGGTTTCTCACTTCTTAAACTACCTTTCAAAAGAAATCCGACGGTCCGGATCCTGCCAGCCTATATGAGGCACTCGCTTAGTGGCGAGCTAGCTGATAGCCACTGACCGCTAACGCTTGGAACAGGCACCACAATTTCAACTGAAAGATCTCGTCAAGAAGACGAGTCAAGTCAACTGCAAACAACTTCAAAATGAAAGCATACCAAGTCGCTGGTGTTAATGTAATAGTGTGCTACTGTATTTGTGAAGATTTTATTTTGAAATATAGCACTGCCGTGGCTAGCTTAACTGTCTTCCCGACCATGCACACGAAATAAACCCGAGGCAGAAAAAGAATCCTCAAGCATTATTTTGAATCCAGATACTTGAATTAGCCTAATAGAGGACCCATTTCACCCCTCCTGCAAATAAACAGTAAAGTAAACTTACAACACATTTTAATACCTTCACAGGTGGTCAAGGATAGACACACTTTTAATCACTTCATTGAACAAACAGTAACAAAATAGACACGTCATGCGCACATTCATACGCAGGCTGCACGGCTGCACCTGACTCCCAGGGACTCAATGTACACATTAACTAACGGTTAGCCACGGCCGGTCGCTAACAACAGCCAGCGTTTCACTCACCGGGCCAGGCGCCACATTTTCAAGCCACACACATTCAAAGTCATGGATACTACAGTGAGGAACATGAAGATAATTTCCATGGACCTCAAACATTTTGCTATTGATATTGTTTTTTTAATAATGCTAACTCGATGGGATGATCAGTAATTGATTCTGAAACATACTGATACGCTGCTAAAAAAAACATCAATAACCAAAGTCATGTTTCCGCTTTGTGGTCTCATCCACTCCTAGTCAACTGTTTGGAATTGGCAGAATCAAAAATACCTTTCGGGTACCTAAGCACTGCTGATGCTACACCGTATACGAAAAATTGTATACTTGGGTACAATTTCTGACAATGTAAACACAAAGTCGAATTTCAATCAATTAAGACAATCACGCCATTAAAGCTCATTTCACCGAGCTGACAAGACGCCTACAGCACACATTTACCACGGTGGGCTAAATGTTACCCACGTTTTGTGCCGCCATACGGACACCCCCCGCAAGCTCCTCATCCTTCCTAGGAAGGACTCATTTGTGGTTATTGATCTCCGGTGTAGCAGCAGCAGTAGGCGAGGTGGTGTGAGCGAGGGTCAAAGAGGGGTGTGTATGTGTGTGTGTTAGGGGGACACATCCAGTATGCACTGTGGCGCTTCGCTGCGGGTTTTTTCCCCTTCTACTTTCTAATCTTTAATGTAGGATGAAAACGCCGATGGTTGCAGGGTGGCTGCGTCAAAGTAAACCCCCCCCCCCACCCCCCACCCCCATCACAATTGTCAATTCAGTGAGTGTCCACATGTCATCTGCTCTTCCTGCTGCAGGGTCGAGCAGCAATGGATGCTGGGAGACAAAAGACAGACGAGGAAAGGGCTGTTTAAGGAAAAATGGGAAGAAAGGTGGAGTCATCGTGTGCGTGTTGATTCCTCACTGCCTCCCGTGACTACATATCCCAGCATCCCTTGCACCTTCCCAGCCAAAATGCCCACGCAAATAGCAAAGACAAGAAGACACACGCAGAGCCCATAAAGTTCATGTGCAGAGTGGTGTGTGTGCGACCTTGCGGCATGTGACAGGTGAGTGAAGGTAACACAAAAACGACCAATTAACAATTATGCTGTCACAGTTAACCACTTGAGCGGGATAACACCGGAATAGATGACTTGGTGATGATGTCATCACCAAGGAATTATGGGGGAAAAAACACAAACGTTGGACACGATACATCAAGCTTTGATTGTAAAAGTGGACAAAAGTATTGGGACACCCACAGGGAGTGAAAAGTGAAGAAAATTTAGACAAAATTATTGGGACACTTGATGAGTTTGGAAAAAAAGCAAGTGAAATTAGGATAAATGTTTGGACAAAAGTTTTGGGACACATCCATGTCGTGAAAGGTAAATATTAAAATGTGGCATTTTGGACAAAAGTATTAAGACACCTGCACAAAGTGAAAAGTGAAGAAAATATGGACTGGAAAAAGTATTGGAACATTTAACAGGCAGCAAAAGTGAAGAAAAACAATGAGTATGCTCAAAAGTATTGAGACACCCACAAGAAAACGAAACGAAAGTATTAAGACACAATTCAGGAAGTAAAACAGAGAAGAAACTGTTGCCTGAAAAAGGAGAGCGACACATAAGCGAAAACTGGATTTTGGACAAAAGTATTGGGAAACTTACAGGAGGTGCAAAGTGAATAAAATGTGGAATGTAGACAAAAGTATTTAGACACTCAAGTCAAGAATTCTGACAAAATGCGGACATCTATAGGAAGTAAAAATTTTCGTACATGTGAAATGTGGACAAAAGTATTGGGACAAGATCTGGAAAGGGCTTGTCCCAATACTTTTGTATACTGCTTGTGTCATCCTAGTGATGATGATGATGATGATGATGATGATGATGATGATGATGATGATGATGATGATAATGATGATGATGATGATGTAACCTCTATGACACATGAGAGGCGCACACGCTCCACATAAGCACCAGGCGGGAGAAAATGTCACAACACCCAGTCACACCCCCCCACACACACACTTGTCTTTGTATCATTGTGGGGACATCTCATTGACATGATGCATTTCCTAGCCTCTTCCTCTAACCATCAAAAATGATTGCCTACCCCCATTCCTTACCCTAACCTCAACCATAACCCAATTCAAACCTAAACTCTAAAACCAAGTCTTGACCCTCAAAAAGAGGTCTGAACTTGTGGGGACCACCAAAATGTCCCGCCAATTTCAAGTCGGTCCCCACAATGGTAGTTAAACCTGGAAAAACACGCGTGCATGGGCCCCACAATGTAGCAAAGACAAAAGCACACACACACACACACACACGAACACACTGTGATTTCCAGGTGAAAAATGCTCCCTGTTGCCGCCTCATGCTGCTGTTTCTGCTGCGATCATGAGCGCCTCATCGTCCTGGAAAGCGATCTTAGCGAGCCACACTGCTCCTCATTAAAAATTCATCCTTTCCCCCAGCACCACTACGCTGGCATGGCGTGCACACACTCACATGCGCACGAGCGCGCACACACACGCAGAGAGAGAGTTAACAGGCACACTGGACTGGAAATGACATCATCTTGCTCGCAACACCTCGCGTACGAATTCCCGGAGTGGCCCAGATTCCGTCTCTTGTCGGAGTCTTTCCCAGAATGACGTGGCTTCCCGTACGAACGCTAGCCATCTTCCTGCATGAAATGCTCTCATTGCGACAGCAAAGAGAACGACACCATTGTGTTTTGAAGCAAGCCATATTAGGAAACGAGCACTGCTGTTTCGGTAATTATGAACATTTAAACAACTTATGTTTGAATACAAAGGGTAGCTGATGTATTCTTTATCCTCTGCAAAGAACGACTAACGTTACTGCAACTCTCTGAGCAGTTGTGACCGTCTAATACTTGAAATTCTAAATAGCTTGTCTTTCAACATGCTTCAAATAATGACTGCATTTGAAAAGTTTACTCAGTAAATGGAAATCAAGTGCGTGTTTTTCCGTTTCACATTGTGCTGTCATGTGTTTATCGTGCAGCGAAGACTTGAGCAAACATTGGCGTGCCGATAAAAGGCGGCGAGTTCAAGTGTCCTGGAGGGTCTCTTCTCCAGCGCGATGCCGCCCTCTGATTACGCACAACTGAGCGGTCGCCACAATGGATGCCTAATTACCGGCGAGCTCGTCTGCGATTGCGGCTCGGCGGCGTTCCACTTCAGTCAATCAAGTGGAAATACCAGAGACGTTTTGCACTGGAAGAAAAGATCCTTTGCCAAGTTGTACTCAAACGTGTTTTTACTGGCTGTTTGTCTGTCTTTGAAGGACCCCCGCAAATGGTCAAAATCACTTTAAATGTCTGCTTCAAACCAATGCGGCAGACTTCACGTGTCTGTTTGGACATGGCTTCTTCAGGCTTTTTTGTGGGTCTAGTCATGCTTGACATGTCAACCAAATTTCATGTTGCGAAGGGAGAATGGCTTCAGGGCTTCATTTTCAAACTATTCTGCGGAGCACATGTCCTTTTAAGACCAAAATGGCGGATTTCCCAAGTCTTTTCAGGCATGGCTTATTGAGACTTTTTTGTGGGTCTCTTAATGTTTGACACATAAAGTTCATTTTGCTTAGGGAAACTGGCTATTAGGGCTGCATTTTCAAAACAAAACCAAACAAAAAATCCAGAGGGCACTTTGACCCTCTACTAATGACTAATGACAGACGGCATGCCTACAAAATTGGGGGCTAAATGTATCTTTTTGCTTATCGCCTCTTAAGACTTTTTTTGTGGGTCTACTCATGATAGGCATGTCTACAACACTTCATGTTGTCTCAGAGAAACATTTTCAAAAACTTAAAATGACGCATCTGTTCAAAACTCAAAGGACTAGACGGAAACTAAGACAAGGGTGACTAGATTGAAACAAAGATGACTTACATAAACTCGGGCTTGGCTTGAATGAAAAAACACACACACGGATTCCATACAAACTGCTACAATGACACCCTACATAGACAATGATCCCACCCCGACTGGACAAAGGCCCGGTCCAGACGGCTGTAATGTATATGCCAAGTCTGGAGTGGCGCTGTTGTGCAGCCACAGGGAGTTATCGGAAAGCGTAAAAGAAGAATCAGAGAAGAAGACGAACACTTTTTCCCCCCTAACTTTATTGCAATCTACAGAACAAACATGGCTTTGCATGTATCAAAACATGAAAAAGACAAACACAGGAGAATTGACAATGGCGGGTGATTCAAGTACAACACCGCTTGTTGAACGCGGGAATAAAGAAGCTAAATATTTGCTACAAAAGCATAAGCAAGCTAACGACTACGACAAGGCTATCCGCCATTGTTGTTGACAGACTGACGTTTTGCGCGCAGTCACGCAAGAATTGGCGCACACATCATCAAACTTTGTCGTCGAGCTGCGACCATGACGTCATCACTGGTGGAGTATCCTGCATACGGACGCGTACGTGGCGCATTTTGAAATCGTTCCACTCTGGAGCTCGGTTTCAAAAGTGATCGGTTTCAAGCCCCGAAACCGCGCCATCGTGTGGACAAACGGCCTAAACTGTAAGAAACTTGTGTGGCTACATTGAAACTGGCTTTTGTGTGGACAGGGCCTAAATACACCGACACTAATGAGACACACCTGGGAAACACAATAGGGTGAGGGCACTGATTGGTCAAACACACTGGGAAGGGGAAAGACACACAGGTGGACGTAATCAGACATAACGAGACAGGGGAAACATACAGGAACACAACACAACCACAACAAACCCACCAAAATAAAACAAACCCCAAACGTGACAGAGAGTAAGGTCGACTCATTCACTAACTCTGAGGATGAAGGTGATACGCTCCAGGTGGCTCAGGAGCTCTTTTTGTACTATACAGTTATTGGGCTTTCAAATAGCTTAGCTTATTATCAACATGAACAAGCTCACAATACCAAATGATCAAAACAACACCAATAACATCACCTTACAACCAATGAGCGATCCAAAGATCTTCGGAAGTGTGAGATAAATCACCAAGAAGATCAACTTTGGATAAAAACGGTCATCTTGTATTTCATGGCCCTCTAAAAAGTTTTACCGCTTCAGTAGGGTCTTCCTATGGCCCCGATATAGCCTATATTATCAGAAAACTCGCATTTCCACCCGAAGTTCCAGGAATCTTAAGTTATTGCTATTTCTAGTTCCAGTAACTAGCTGTTCGTACCCCACACTACTGCTGTTGTTAGCTGCTACACTAGACTAGTCACTAGTTGCTCTTCTGGTTGCTACAGCAGTGGTTAGTTGCTATGCTAGTCACTAGTTGCTATACTAGTTGCTATGTCAGTGGCTAATCACTGCTGTTATGCTTGTCACAACGTTAGTGGGTAGTCGGCGTTGCTATGTTAGTTGTTACACTAGTCACCACTATGTTAGTAGTTAGCTAGTTGCTATCCTAGCTGCTATGCTAGTCACAAGATGTATTCTACTCACTGAGCTAGTCTAGTCACTACTCGTTACACAACAAGCTACTAGTGACCAGTCGCTCTGCTACTCACTCGTCACAATACTACTTGCTACATCGGTGGGTACTCACTTTGCTGGTCACTACGAGTCCCTAATCCCTATTCTAGTTGCTACAATAGTATTTTGTCATTAAGCTAATCGCTATGCTAATCAACAGTGGCTATACATGTCATTATGCTAGTTGCTACACTCGTGGTTAGTAAGGGTGGGGGAAATTTCCGATTCTTAGATGCATCGCGATTCAGACATGGACGAGTCTGAATCGAGTCCAAAACCGATTATTAAAATATGTTATTAAGGTGTACAGAATGTGCAAAATATTGCGGAGCTCAAAAGCACTGTACCTCATCTCTGGGTCACTTGGGGATGCATACACAGCAGCAAACATGGATTATGCCAACCCCGCCGTGAGATCCAAAACTGCTTTTAATTTAAAAGCACGTTTACGTGACGCAACAAGATCAGTCCACAGTCACTATGATGGCAGAGAAAAATACCTCGTCGCTCATGTAAGTAGCATGTATGGGAGCATTTTGGCAAATACGAGTGAAACGACGTGCACCTCGAATGAAAAGCAACAGTTTATTTGATATCAGTGCGCTGCCGCTGTGACTTGTCAAGAAAGCTGCAAACATTTAAAAACGTAACATGCCGCCTGAACAAAGGCTAACTTCAAAATAAAGCTCAAGAAAGAATACGTTGATGCTCGCCTGGCAAGCCACACCCACTTTCTTGAAAGAGAAAGTGGGTCTGGACAGGCGTCCATATACAGCGATTCGGCTCCGGCCGAAAACAGGCCGGCCAATCAAATTTTTCTATTTGCGTGGCGTCGTCTTCATGAGCAACGTCACTCTTCAAGTCACTCTCTTTGACTGAGTATTGGATTTTTACTCGAGCTGCTTTTCTGACATCACTCTGCTCTTCGCTCATTGGTTCATTCCACTGTCTGTTTGCTCAGGTTTGCCCCGCCTCAGAAATGCGACTGATAGGACGGTTGACCAGACACACTCTCCGCGAGTGAGTGTGGATTTCCAGGCTACGTTGATGCCATGCAATAAATAGCCTTTGAACGCTTTTATTTTGAAGTTGGCCTGCATGGCGTGACCGGCTGCCGGCTAGCTTGACTTTGTCTTTACACATTTGCCTTATCATAGTTTTTAAATGCCATTACATGCCAACATCAACACATCGCCACAGCGAAATCATATCAATTGCTTTTTTTAGGGCGCTAAGAAACCTCTACTTTATTACGCCGTCGGCACAAGTCTCCGGTGTTAGCGGCTAGTCGCTAGCTGCTAGCAGTGAGTGCACAGCAGGCTGCTTTTAAAGTACTGGTAGTCCGACAACTGTGGCGTTGCTTTCTTTCTTTGCCTCTTTTTCAATGATGTGATTTGAACATAGGCTAGTTTGCCATCCACTCTTCATTTAGAGGAGTATGTGCCTTAAATTGCAGTTTGAGGTCTTTTTCTTTCTTAAAAAAAAAGAAAAGATAATTAGAACGTCATCCTTATTTTCTTTATAAAACATTTTTTTCTATTAAATAAAAACACTGACCTCAAAATGTCAAATATGGCTTGTGTTAACACATTCTAAACAGACATATTTGACATTTGATATTTGAGTTGAATTTTATTTAATGGGAACAAGTATTAAAATAAAAGGAAGACAAAGTTCTATCCATCTCTTTTTCTTTTGCTGAGCCGAAAAATTATCCGATCCGCAATTCAAATCCGTAATCTGATCTGGACCGTGATTATTTTTTTTTATCCAATGCACCAAGTGATTAGGTACTTAGTGAAATAAATTGAAATGTGTGTTGTAAAAAAAAAAGCATCAATATACATAAATAAAAAATGGATCAATAATCATTTTATAATCAAATTGTAATCAAATCGTGAGGTGTCCAAAGATTTCCACCCCTAGTGGTTAGTCACTACGCTAATCACTAGTTGCTAAGCTAGTCACTGGTGGCTAGGGTAGTAAATAGTTGCTATGCTAATTGCAACACTAGCCTAGTTGCTATACCAGTGGCTTGTCATTATGCTAATCGTTATGCTAGTCACTTTGATAGTCACTACACTATAGTCGCCTCACCAGCCGGTAGTTGCTACTGTAGTTATTACACCAGTGGTTTGCTACTATGCCTAATCGCTACACTTGTCCCTAGAGCAGTGCTTCTCAATTATTTTTTGTTACGCAACCCCAAAGGAAGAAACATTTCATGCCCCCCTAACCCCAACTCTCTGTATAAATACCATAGTATCATTTGTCTTGCTGGCTATGCTAGTTGCTAGTGCTATTCACTGCGTTAGTTGTTACGCTAGTGGCCAGTCGCTGTTGGTCTGCGGCCGGCGGCGGTTTGCTGTGCGCTCATACAGCACCATTGTGTCCCTATTGATTTTTTTTTTCTGTGCACACAACAACACAACTGGTGGGAATCAAACATGCAGCCTCAGGTCACAGGACTACACCACTCACACTTCTCAGAAAAAGTCTGTCAAGAACATGATAGATTTTGACTGGAGTCCAACACAAGCAGGGCCATCTTTTAGCCCCAGAACTAAATTTCAACAATAGTCACTTTGATCCAAAACAGAAAGCTACCCCAGATCCTAGTTCCTGCAGTCAAAATGTATTTTATAGCCAGATTTCCCACCCCAAAAGTTCCCTAAACCTGTAAAAATGTTTTCCTTAGCAAGATGTGCCAAAAAAATAAAAAATTTAAAATAAGAAATTCTGATGAATGCTAGTCTAAATTGAGGTTAAGCACCAATTTATTTATGGCATTCAGCACTTTTCCTGATTCATCAGTGCAACACTAGGCCAACTCCCATTTCCAAGATGGCTTTGCACATAAAAGTAAGTACAATGGACTGGAAATTCACTTATGTGTGTGTATGGAGGGAGGGGGGTGGGGGGCTATACTCTTATTACGGAAACCCCAGATTTTTATGTACGTTTTTTTTTTTACCCAATCTAAGGTATCTGCGTTTTTACTCTGTCCTGATCCCCCACTTATGTGTTTTTAATCCCCTGTGAACTGTGGGGTTCCACTTTAGTTCTTTATCTTGAGTGCCAGTGCATCTGCATGTTGAGTCAACATTATGTATCATCAATTTTGTGAAACATTGTCAGATGTGATGGATGGTTGGACCACTGCAGCACTAGATGATGACAGGACCTGAAACTTAGCAATACCATCCAAGTAATTGCAGACGTCCCCAAACTTTTAATCACAAAATGACAATTTGGAGTTAGCCCTTTAGTTCTCAGCGGCCATTTGCCCTCTAAATTCAACAAAAAATTCAATGTTCCACCTAAAGTTCTGGCAAGTTCTGAAGGGATTTTCAACAATATTCCCCTCCAAAAGTTTCTCCAGCCATGCCGGGGTCTTACCTTCCAGGCAGCAGGTCCTCCAGAGCCCCGAGTGCGTCAGGACCTCCTCGTTCTTCTTGCTGGTCTCGTTGTCATTTCCGCTTTTGCTCCTGCAGACCCCTCGCGAGTAGAGCCAGTAGTCGGTGCCCACCGCGATGGTCATGAGGCTGAAGGCCGCGAAGGCGCCCACCGTGGTCAGCAGCATCTGCACTCCGCGGTCGAACAGGCCCATGTTTCCGCATTCCATGAAAGGGGGACCCCCTTTCCGCTTGATGTACAGGAAGTAAATATTTGATGGCGAGCGGGACCTCAGCCAGGCGGAAAACGAGGAGGACAGGGACGAGGGACGAGGACGAGGAAGAGGAGGAAGAGGACGACGATGAGGCGCCAGGAGCCTTATGGTTGCGTTTGGATGGGGACCAGCCAGCAGAGAAAAAAACACGACGAGCAGGACGGCAAAAAGATGGAAATCCTCTCTCTCCTCTTTTTCGGCCTCTCTCGAAATCAAACAAGAAGCAGTGCAGACTGAGCTTGTGCGGCCAACCTGTTTGTCCGCTTACACGCACGTCAAACCCCGACAATAAATCACAATTGAAATGCTGCACCTTCCAAGCCCTCGCAACGTACAAAACGGCCCAATCGGAGCAAAAATGCATTCATTGGATAAGGAAAAAACATTTGGTTCGAAAATTCTAAGTCCTCTCGGGGCCGAATGTAAAAGGGGGGAAAAGCTCAATCAAAGCAAAAACGCATTCATTGCATAGGACAAACAATTAAAGAATAATCGTGGAGAGAAAAAAATTCTAATTTCAATCACGCGATTTGCCTTTTTTCTAAAATTCTGGTCCTCCGTTTCCATATGGAGCCCTAGAGCCGGGTCGAGGCTTCTTTCCGCCGGGAGTGGGGATCTGCGCTCACCACGCGGGGATCCGGAGGCAGCAGGAGGGCGTCCGTCCAGCCAAGCCGACCATCACTCGACATGCGGCTGGGGGGAGGAGGGCGACGACTCGGCGAGACGAGCGCTGCTTCCTCTTGATCCTTCTCCGGCCGGATGATCTGAAAAACCACCCAGGACGAGCCGCTTGGCGTCAAAAGCCCCCTGGTGCGTGCTGTGGATGCGCATGGATGCCTCTTCTTCTTCCTGCTCCTCCTCCTCCTCCTCAGCGTCTTCTTTCAAAATATGTCACGATGGAGAACACATGGAGGCTCGTCGGTGTGCAGCCTGAGCTTCTGCGCTGCTTTAAAGAGGCCCACGGTGGTCGTGCGTGCGTGTGAGTGAGCGTGCGTGTGTGCGCGCTGCAGCAGCAATGGTGGCTCCGCGAAGATGTTACGCCAACATTTTTAATTGGCTTTGCGCGAGTGGAGGGAGTCGGTCTAAATCTCTTCACTTCCCACCTCCCACGGTCGACATTGCGCATAATAATCTGACTACTATTTACGATTTTGTTGCAGGTTCGAGGAGACTTCCGGGCCGGTGCCTTCAACGAGCCAATTGGAAGCAAGCTGGGAGAAAAATTATAGCAAACTGATTTTGGTTTGGATGTGAATATGTTTTTTGTTGCTGTTTTTTTTAAACGTGTTGAAAACGAAAGGAAAGAAATATTCAGCATGGTGCTGAAAGGACAGCGATGTCTTAAACTGGACTCTGGCGTCATCTCGTGGACAAACATATTAATTACAAGCACAGAAGTTTCATGATTAAAATCCGTTTTCATCTGTCTGACTTGGTTGGTTTGGTATATTTGATATATTTAAAATTTATATTGGTTGTATTTTTGATATATTTTTAAACCAATCCTTTGAAAATACGTATTTTTATCATATGCCCTTTTATTATTAAAAAATAATGATAGATTAAAAAAATAATAAAAAAATAAAGATATTTTTCTTTAAACTACAGTATCATTTTTTTTATTATTTAATGAAATGTACATGAGTATCCTGGACCAAGATCTTTCTTTTTTTCTTTTTTTTACCTTTGGACTCAATTTAAATTCTTCTAGACATGTTCATACTAATGAGCCCTTCCCAATCTCATCCTGCGCTGACGTTTCCTTCCCTCCCTCCTGCGTGACAAATTGCGACGTTTGTGTTGGCGTCAGCGGGGATTTGTTTGTTTGTTCATTTGCTGATGATGACGAGGTTGAAAAGTGATCGTCATGGCCGTGTTGCTGCCAAGCCTGCGGGCCACGAGTGTGCTGCTGACTGACTGTTCGTTTGTTCAGCACAAGCAACATCCAGTGTGCTGTTACGTGAACACGCTGCAAGAAAAATGTGAACAAGAAAGCGGTCGTCGAGTTCACGCTTATCGAAACGGGCGTCAACGCTCCGGTTGTGCTGTCAAGCTCTGAAAAGTGCTTCCACTGCGAGGGGGAAATAGTGCTTGCAATGATAAAGTGACGAGCGGTCACAGTAAGGAAATGCCATCGTCGTGTATAATAAGACAATATGCAAACACACACATCTGATTAGATGAAGTAGGAGATGTTTGTTTCCATGGAGACAAGCCATCTCGTCGATCTCATTCAGTGTCTTCAGGTAAAAAGAAACAATAAGTAAAGAGTAGCCTACTAATTAAAAATGAGTCAAATGAGGATGATGCGTGGGGAAATGAACACCGGAACCCACTCAAACGAACATGAATAATCGTTTACATTCATTGGTTGTGGTCTACTTCTTCTTGTTTTCGTGCTGTACTTGCAGAAACCTGAAACAACTTCGATAAAAATGATGAATATCAGCATAAATACAAAGAACAGAAATGAAAATACAAAAACCAAGAAATATGAGAACGTCAAAAAGAAAAATAAAGAACATCAATAAAAATAAGGAATAGCCTACATGCACAGCAAGCAGAAGAATATCAACAAAAATAAAGATTAAAGTTGCTCAATGCAGGAAATTGAATTTCAAAACGCTACTGCCACATGTGGCCGAAAAATGAAACTGCACACTCCCTGCTCACATGCCGTCACATCTGCACAGACAGAAGGCGGGAAATTCGAACCCAAATCCATACCGTACCACTTTATTTATATAGCACGTTTAAAAAACAACAGACGTTGACACCAAAGTGATGTACATAAAAATAAAAATAAATAATAAAAAAACATTACATTAAAATGTCATTACATTAAAAACAAAGTGAGTTAAAAGACAAAAAATGGAAGTCCCTCCTGGGTTTTAAAAGCCAGTCTGAAAAGAAAACTATTGGCCAGAGGCTTGCAGGAGTACCCATTGTAAACAGCTAAGGTGCTAATCTGCTAATTAGAAGATGTTTGAGTCATAAATGGTCAAATAAAAAGGCTACGTATTGTAAAATATATTTATTTCTACATTGAGCAGCTTTAACAATGAACATCACAAACCAAACACATTGCCAACAGGACACTATAGCTCATCTGAACATAAAAATGCCCCCCCCCCCCCAAAAAAAAAGACAATGACCAATAAAACTTGTTCACAAGCTTGACAAATTCTTGGGTGCAAGCGGAGCCGGCGTGATGGGGGGAAACAACGGTTGCAGGCGGTTGTAAATGGGCGTGGCTCCACCTGACAGTCAGGTTTTGCGGGTTTTGTTCAACTCAACTTGTGACGTGTAAGCAAAGGATCCAGAGTAAATCCCAAAAACATTTACACACTCTGGATCCACTTCATGACAGGAACATGCACGGGTCCAGGTAAAGCTTCTCTTCAGCCCATTAGTATGCTTTCTACTAAAAAGTCATTCGTTTGTGTTTATTTATATTGTGGCAGTTGACACTTTTGCACAGTTATCTAGTAATGATGATTAGTACACCTGTGATAAGAAAACATGAGGCTCAGGCACGTTTCCTTGTGGTACTCCCCTGAAAGGAAAGTATGTTAACATTAACGTTTTTTTTTTTCTGTTTCATTTCCTCCTGTCTCCATCTCGAATGCCAGGGAAGACTTGCAGGAAGTTTTGTAATTAAGAGACTTATATAGTAAAGATACATTTCACCCATTTTGTCCCACTAAAGAAACCAGTTTTTGCCCAGACACCCTTGTAGGACGTGGTCCTCCTAAAGGGAAAATGTACTCTCTTTGGAAGTAATCCTATAAAATATTTAAATAAATAAATTAAAGTTGTGATGTGATTTTTGTCATCCTTAAGGGACGATGTCTTATGTTGTTACGGTAGCAAAACTGAGGACGCAGGACGTACGTTTCTCTGTGGTACATTTGCTGCAGCCAGGGAAGCAACAAAGTTCATATTTTTGTCCAGAGGTGACTCGGAAGAGTCCGTATTGTTCTAAGGTAGCATGCATCATCTTCAAAAGTAGTTACAGAAAACGTAAGGTTTGAGGACAGATCCCTGTGCACTCACAGAAATATTTCAAGCTTAGCTTAAGATTGATGTCATTTTTTTTACATGACAAATACACATTTACTTTTTTTTTTTTAAAGATAATTTTAACACAAACCTACCAAATAAAACTTTTATGATACATATTCATTAGTCTAATAAAGCCTATTTTTTAAATGCATAATCCTCACGTTTATGTATTTAGTATTAATAAAGCATAATTACTCCAAATTAATCATGAGAATATTTATTTAAAATACATAAAGTATATTGTTAGAATTGCATTATAATCAGGTTACCTTTAAACAATCAATAGCATATTGTCGCTGCTATGTGAAAAACACATATGTCCACCCACCCCCCTTTTTTTAAATAAATAAATAATTTTTTATGTTTTTGGGATGAAACTGAATGCAGACATTTAAAAAACTTTTTAAAAAAGTAACTATACTTTATTAATACTAAATACATAAATCTGAAGATTATGCATTTCAAATAACGAGGCTTGATTAAATTAATGAACATGTATCATATAAGGTTTATTTGGTAGGTTTGTGTTAAAATAATCTAAAAAAATAAAAATAAAAAGCAAATGGGAATTTGTTATGTAAAAATGTTTACATAAATCTTAAAGGGATACTTGACTCATTGAGCCATTTCCAGCAGTAAACATTTGTGGCACTCTGAAAATATTTTGAAGATTGTCTGACTTAGAAAAAATTTGAGAACCAGGCTGAGGAGGGGGCCATCTGGCCAGGCAGGCCGCCCTGAAGTGCCTCTAAGTCGGATATGGGTTGGTCGAGCCTCCCTTGTTTTGCCCTGGAGGTGCCTCGTCTGAAAAAGGTCGCTCCTGAAATTGTATAATCTTTTCTCCAGAATTACTTTGATAACGTCATGATTTTTCTTTTATAATTGATAACTTTAAAAACTATTGTTTTGCACTTGCTGTCGACTGACGTCACCTGTGCTGAGGAAGTAGGCAACGACCAATCATGGCTCACCTGTTTTCTGGGTTTGGTCAGTAAACTGAGTCATGATTGGTCGTTACCGACTTCCTCAGCACAAATGATGTCATCGTCAGTCGACAGCAAGTGGAAACATTTGTATTTTAAGGTATTAATTGTACATAAATAATGACGTTACCAAATTAATTCTGGACAAAATATTAACTTTTGCTGCTGAAAATGGCTCCATGAGTCAAGTAGTAAGATTCTATTTTGTACTTAACAAGTTATTATTTTTGTCCAGGGATGCCCTGAAGGAGGTCTTGCTCCGCTACGCTTCAGCCACCCTCATTGACATGTCCACGGTGAGTCGTTTCTGCGAGAGTATGTCTGAGTGGCGTCTGCAACGTGAGAGCGAGATCAACACCATAAGAGACATCAGCCAACGAGCAGAGCTGAAGCTGGGCAAGAACATCTTGGTATACGTGAAGAACAAAATGGCCGCAGAGAACAGGCGAGCCGCGCTGGAGGCGGAGCTAGCAGCGGCCCTAAAGGACGTCCTGCTCGGCTTGGAAGAACTGGACGTCTTCGCGGAGGCGCTGGAGCGGCTGGCCACCACCTCACTGCTGGTTTTCCGGGGCGAGGCGGTGAAACTTGCGCAGGGTGTTGGCTCCTGGGAGGCGGCGCTCGCCGTAGCGGCGGCACGTGGGGCCTGCCCCCTCGCTGCCGAGCTGAAGCACGATGCCAAAGTCTTCTTCCTGCCCAGGCTGGATAACGCGGCCGTGCTGGCGTCCCTTCTCGACAAATATGTGCAGACAGCACTACAAATGTGCTTGCTGATGGACAAAAGGTAGAAAAAAAAATTCTCAGGTTGATTTGAAAAACTAATTCCGTACCATGTTGGTACCTTTTATATGGTACATGTCGTCTTTCAGCAAGTTCTACCTCAACGCGGTCTCCAAAGCTGAGCTTGATGTTTGTGTCGTGCTCCCTGAGGCGTTATCTTCAAACGATACACAGAGGATGTTTCGTCACGTTCAACTTTGTGATCAGATCAGGTGATCTCGTATTCAAACCCAGAATCTTTGCTCGAACCTAAACCGCGCTCAACTTTTTCCCATCTCCGTGTCTTCTCCAGGAATGACGCAGACTTCCGACTGGTGTTCCTGCTACAGGAGGACACGTGTCAGCGCTTCCTGGTTGAGTTCAGCCAGCGTCGGCCCAGGATGCTGGCGCTTCTGGACCAGCTGGACCAGAACATCGAGGAGCTGGTCAGGAAGAACAAGGGGGTGAAGATCTCCAACGTGGCGAGCAGCTCGGTGGGCGTGGTGAGCGGCGCGCTGTCCATTGTCGGGCTGGCACTCATACCCATCACAGCTGGCACCTCGCTGGCTCTTAGCATGACCGGATTGGGTCTCGGTCTCGCCAGCTGGGCCAACTGCGCCGTCACCTCCGCCGTGGACTACAAACTGGAGCGGACGTTTTTAAAGAAGGTCGGCGAGGTGACTGAGAACTTCTTTGAAGATGCGCAGTGTCTGGACGACATCGCCAACAAGACTCAGCAACTAGACGCCGCTGTCAGTGAAGTTCTGTGCGAGGGGCCTGGCGTCACGAGAGTCGGACCGGTCGTAGGTGCCACCTCGACTGCGAAGACCCCTAAACGCAACAAGGAGGTGGCCACCAGAGTGGGCAAGGCGGTGGTTGTAGGCGGGAAAGCACTACGGAACGTCCACAGGGCAGTGGCGGATGCCCGCAACGTGGGCCAAGCGGCCCTCAAAGGATCCGTGGCTGTGTCCTGCACGGTCAGAGCCGGACTCATCCCGCTGAATGGAATCTTCATTGGCATTGATATCATTATCATCTGCGTGAACAGCGTCGCTCTGGCCAAAGGGTGCGAGACCAAAGTGTCCCGGTTACTCAGAGCCAGGAGTGCTATGTGGCGGGCTGAGATGGAATCCTGGCAGAGGCTGCATGACTCGCTGGCGCGGGGACTGACGACATTTGAAGACAACCGGGCTGTCCTCGAGGCACCGTTTTACCGCGATGACAATCGGGATGGAAAGCAACGTTGCGTCGTTCAGTAGCACAGAGAAACCATGATGAATTTTAGGGGTGGGAATCTTTGAATGTCTCACGATTCGATTCGATTCCGATTTTTTGGGCCTGCGATTCGATTCGGAATAGATTTTCGATTAGGGTCGATTTTTGATTCAAAATGATTTGATTGACAATAAGTTTTGCTTCAATCTATAGATATCGTAATGATCTACTCCAGTCTGACTCGCTAATGCTAATTAGCACTCTACTCGCGGAACTTTTATCACTCATAAGATTGGCTCCACGCTGAAAAAAAAAACGTTTTTTGGAATAACTTGATCGTGACTTTTTCCCTCTACTCTCTAATGTGGCTACAACTTAACAGTGTATCAAACCGTGTGGAACCACACTACCTCTGTGGCCAAATCGGGTACAACATGAACAGCGCTCCCAATAAAGGCACACACAAACAAAGGGAAGACAGCATACAACAATTTAAATAAAATCGATTTTGGGGCATTTAAAATCGATTTTTTGGCACACCCCTAATGAATTTCTTGCAGTTGAACTTAACACAACTGGATGAGGCGCTTGGGAGACTACATGCCATTTCAGACAGAATTACCATTGGACATACTCAGGAGAAGCTAACACACCTACATGTTGTTCTTTGCATGCCATTAGTGTTGTAAATCTGATCTGTACGTGCTCCAGTGTCTCCACCACTGATCTGTATATATGACTGGATAGCCAATAGGCCAAGACTTTTGAAGCCGCGAGGCCGCCATATTACCCCTCCCAAGAAACGTTTCTCGGCATACGATCCTATACATATACAGCAGGGGTGCTTAAGTTTGGTCCTCGAGAGCCCCTATCCAGCCTGTTTTCCATGTTTCCCTCCTGCAGCACAGCTGAATCTAATGATCAGCTAATCAGCAAGCTTTGCAGAAGCCTGATAACGATCCTGATCATGAATCAGGTATGTTAGTGGAGAGAAACATGGGGGCGTTCCATTGCTGCTACTTACTTGTGTCTCCTCTAACCTCATGACCCACAAGCGAGTGACGGCGAACTAATGTTACATGCGGTATATCTGGTCGCAACACTTTTTAAAATATATTTTTATTAAATTGTCTTGAAATCTACTTGGGTGGTGGTCAGTTTACTTGGGTGGCTCGCCCAAGTATTAACATGGTGTGGGAAACTGGTGACAACAGACTGATTGGAACAGACTATTTCTATTATATTCCAGGGGCAAAACCGTGACTAACAAATCAAAGGTTTAAATGTTCGATGTTGCTTGTAAAATGTTAAAAGGGAGCACAGCGCCACCTATCGTTTAGGTGTGATATACTAAAAACGATTTGTCGTATTTGAGCTTTAGCCGTACTTTTGACACAAAATGTGTGCATAATCGTACGCATATGGTCACATTGTGATTTTTTTTTTTTTTTTTTTAAATACACTTGACTTTTTGCAAATATATATAACTAAAACTTTGCCTTTTTTCTTACACTCCAAGACAGTAACTGATTTACATCAATAACTTCAGTTGTGATGGTTGGAATGACTCGGCATAACTTTGCACTTTAGTATGTTGTCAATAAATTTATTTTCTAGTAACACACACAGGGGACGAATTAGATCCTATTTAAATTAATCTAATTCTGAAATTCAATTCAAAATATGAAATGCCAATAGAGATCAAGTGAACACAGGAAAATACTTCCCAGATGGCTAATTCCAACCTAATTTCTATGAATTTATGATAACGTATTTTAATAGAGAAGGCAAATGTGGGTGACTTCATTCACTGTTCCCCATCATGATCAAAATAAAAGAAATATAAAATAACTATTGCACTGTGTAGTGACTATCAGAAGTTGTTTTTAGTTCAACTAAATACGACATTTTTCATGATATTCTCAATTATTGAGATGCACCTGTAGTATTTAATACTTCTAAAATTAGAGTTGCGACTTGCTACTGTGTGCTTGTGACGCATGTCGAAGTTCCCCCGGGGCGCAAGGAGACTTTCCTGTCGGAGAACTTTGTTTAAACCTTTAAATATTAAAACACAATGTTGACTTTTTCCACGTACGACATGCTGTAACCGCACGGTTGACTTCCTCGTTACGGTGGTAAACCTGCAAACGCTTGAATGACATTTGAAAGAAAAGAAAAAAAACAGAACAGTTTGGGCCAATTGGATTTTATTTATTGAGAAATTAGATGTGTGCATTTGTATGAATGTGTGCGTTTGGCGGGTTGTTTTGGTAACCAGGCGCCACGTTTTAGTTCTCTTCATCTGGAATCATAGAAAACATTTCCCCATTAGTCTCCATGACAACGGGTCAGCTCGCTTAACTGAGCGTCTTCACCGTCTCACCTTCTTCCTCCTCATCCTCTTCCTCCTCCTCTTCCTCCTCCTCTTCGTCGGAGCTGAAGGTTCCGTCCGGCAGGCTGTAGACGCGGATGACTTGCTGTGGGGGAGGGGGTGCAAGTGGAGAGCCAATCAGAAGGTGGCTGCGTTAAAACCTTGTGTGTCCTTTTTGGGTATTATTGGAAATTTGATTGTTGTTTTTTTTCTTTTTTCTTTTTCTATTTGGCGATCATTCTGGTTGTTTTAAAGCGTGTCAATAGTTTTGAACTAGGAGCGACAGCCTGACGGTAGACACGGCTAAAAGCTTGGACAGGAGGGTTGGGGGCTGCTTACCTTGTTGGGGTCCTTGAGGATGAGGTACTTGCCCTCATCCAGCTTGCGGCAGATGTCGATGACGCAGCGGAGGATGCCCCAGGCGTTCTCCATGCTCAGGTTGATCTGGCTGGCAAACTCGTTGGGCTTGAACTGCTGGGTGCCCAGAACCACGTGGCGGGCAGAATCCTTCACATGGTAGCGGGACACGTAGCTGCAAGGAGACATTTGGATTGAACATTTCACTCATTGTCAAAACTGCTCTTCCGCATATCCTTCCGATATCTTTTTTAATTTTTTTAACACATAACCATTGTTGGTGAACTTGCTAAGAACTCACCCCAGCTTGAGGTACTCCGAGCCGGCCAGCATGGCGCAGCAGGTCCAGCGGGCCAACTTGTAGCTGTTGTTCTTCAGCTCGGTGGCCAGGACCGCCCCTCGCTGAGAGTCCAGTTTCTGGCGCCAGTCTACGCCGTTGCAATGCTGCCAGCAAAAGACACAAGCATCATCATCGCACTGTCAAAAGCGGAAATGTAGGGTTTGTGGTCTCTCACCCTGGAGTCCCACTCGTTGAGGGTCTTGATGTTGATGAAGGACACTTCCCCGTTGGCGCCCGTCATCACGCCGTCGTGCTCGCAGCGGACGATCAGGTCGATGTCTTCTCCCAGCTTCCAGTGGCGGTACCTGGTGGTAGACAACAAGTATGAGCATTTTAAATCATGATTAAGATGACATTTGCAATAAAAAAAAAAAGACAAACCACAGACATCTTGAAAAATATTTTGAATACAAACAATATAATATTAGCAATTGTATATACTTTCGGACATTAAAGGAGAAATTGGCTGATTGCTCAACAGCCTCACAAAATGTTCTTATCGTCTCCAAGAACTTTCCAAAGACGTGAAATGTTTTGCGCTCACCTGTAGGCAACAGACGCCACCTCACTCTTGTCCATGTCCTCCTCCACAAAAGGGTTGCTGGCGGGGAACTTGTAGCGCTCGCTGCCCTGAAGTCAATGCAAATACTTTTTGAAAATGTTGTCTTAGCAGATATAATTTGTCATCTCATGGTATCGGTACTCGCAACGTTATCGATACCCGCGCTCTTGTGGCCATTTTCGGTCGAGAACGGTCAGAAAGATTGGGGGGGGAACGAAAGTTTTGTTCCGTCTCGTTCGTTTCCTGTGTGTCTCCTTATGAGGTAACACTTCATATGTTCATTTCATTTCTTCCGGCAGCGCCAATTCGGTGTGCGGTACTGAGAATTATTGTTGTGAGCAATATCACCTATATCTGTGGTTCAATGTGTGTTATCTTCAGCCGCTACTTTTTTTTTAACTTGCATTCGACCCTGCGGCTAATACAAAGGTGCGGCTTATCCATCAGATCACCAGAGGGCGCACTATAAAGGAAGTGCAAGCGCGTCAGGCACAGCAAAACAAACCAAGTGAGCCCAAATACAGGAGAGATAGAACGAGAGCGACACAATCTGCGCCTTATTATGGAAGCGAAAGTAGCGGGAACCCGGTGCGGTAACATTCAAACTCCTGCGGCTTACAGTCGGGTGCGGCTTATATGTGTAAAACTTTGAGTATTCCCCAAATTGAATGGTCCAGAAATGACTGTATATATATTTGTAGCTCACCTAACTTCGCTGTGTTTAATTGCCTCGTTTACATTCGCCACACGCTGTGCTAGAACTGTGGCGCAAATTATAGCTCTTATATATATATACTACATGATATTTGTAATGAACGGAGAACATGAAACAGGAAAAAGAAATACAGAGAGCCTTCCAAATGAACTCATTCACCCCCAGCAGCGCATAAACAATTTTTGGGGAGCGAAGGACAAGTATTAAAAAAACATATTTGGGATTCAATGAGTTAATAGCATGGGAAGCCATATTGTATTGAAATGAATTCTTTGCACTTCACTGTATTCCTTAAAACAAGTTGTACAACCACATATTGTCATTGGGAATTTTTTTTCTGGCCACTGGATTATTTGTTTCATCTTATTTATCATTTTATTGTTCATCTCATAAATTTTTTAAATTCATTTTATTGTGTGCTCTATGCAAAATAATTTAGGAGGAAATTGAAAAAATATAATTGCCATTAATTTTATTCAATTCTAAGGAAATTTGCTATAGTTGGGATATATGTCATTTTTAAATAATATCTGTCATTGTTTTTTGTGTGTGGAAATTTTATGTATCATAAGTACTAATGTATCGGCATCGGTGAGTACTGAAGATTTGAGTATTGGTATCGGTCTAAAAAAAAGTGGTATCGAACATCCCTGATAATTAATAATAAAAATACGCTCACCCTTACCATGCGCAAGCACTGCTGGCTGAAGTTGTGGTTGATGTAGGTGGCCTCCATGGCCAGGTTACGCGGGGAGTTGAAGGAGTTTCCCTCGTCCTGCGGCGGCTCGTTGGCCGTCTCGCTCACAGTCAGCAAATCTGAGCAGGTGACACACGCGTGTCAAGTCACGACGCGCAAAAGGAGAGAAAGGCGACAATATAACACTCACCAAAGTCGGAGTTGTCGCGCTTGTCGAAGAACAGCTTGTTGCCCACCCGCTGCACGATGATGTCCCAGGAGTTGACGGAACGCGTGCAGCACATCAGGGTGGCCAAGATGGCGTCCGTGGCAAACACGTTGCCTTGGGTCTTGGCCAGCTGGACAGATAGACACACTTAAGCATTAGCCGAGAAATTTCCTTAGAACCAAATGAAATTTATACACACAAATGAAGACATCATTGAAAAAAGTGGCAGCGGAGGCTCATCGATAAACATAACGAGAATGCTGTAGAAAGGATTCCTTAAAACGCATAAATGTTGATTAAATGAAGTTATTGAACTTGCCAAGCCTGTGGAACCTCACTCCATATCATTTACACCATTTCATAAGTTTCTGTTCAAAATGGCCGCACATCAAATGTCATACTATTCATGTTTACGTTTTATTTAGATGCCAGATTAAAGGATAACATTTAAGACTTCTCCTTCGCTATAGAATGGGCAGTTAGTGTTTTAGAAATGTTGCAATTATTATTATTTTATTTTTTAAATCAAATTTTAAGAAATTAGAACTACAACTTTAAGGATATTTCAGTGTGGAAGATCATATAAAAAAAGATGGCTTCTAACTCACTAAATGTGATCACTGGGAGTGAGCGCTAAATACATGAAGACATTTTGCAATTTTTTTACTTGAACATGTTTGAACTGTGAATTTACGATACATTTTTAACTCATTCTGAAATATCAAATGTAAAAAATTTTCAAGTATTGACAGACGTCCTGAGACCAATGATGGACTAGAGATAGACTTTGAGGGCCGGTACTGATTATTAGTAGTCAAGGACGCCGATAACTGATATTTGGAGCAGATAGTCATTTTCACTAAAAGAAGAAAATATTGGCAATAAATAAATAAATAATAAATAAATACAATTCCAGCTCTTAATTGTTTTGAATTTTTAAGTATATGTTTATTGAACAACTTTTAGGATTTGAAAAATATTGGAGTTACAAAAAATAATAATTTTTTTTTGTCAATGGACATCTTGGTTTTAAAAGTCCAACAAAAAGTTCAGGGATCTTCCAGGGGCAGTAGCATGTCTTTAACAGTTAAATAAAAAACTTAAGTAATAGCTCCCCTATTGTTTTCTGCAATAAATAATTTTTCCCAAATTTCAAAATATCTGAAATATTAAATTTTACTTATCTCAGTTTTAATTTCAAACAAAAACAGAAGGGGCCGAGCGTTCCCAGGGTCAGCAGCAAATTTAAATAATGATTTCCCTGAAGTTAACACTTTTTAAATAGATCTATTATCGTCCGTATGATTCTTGAATATGGTCGATGCCGATATTTGTCAAAATGCTGAATATCGGCACCGATAACCTGTCTATGCCTATGAAATACATCAACTCATGCCGGCGGTGCGTCATGACATGTGTACCTTGCGGATAACGGGGTCGTCGGTGGTGGTGACGGTGTGGAAGATCCTCTTGATACTCTTCAGCTGCTTCTCGTTGCGTGTGGTGATGCGGTCGAAGGCTTTGTCGTAGTGCTCCAAAGCGCCGCAGCACTCGCTGTGGAGGATGCAAGCGCCGTTAAGCGAGCAGGTGCAAGAAGCGGGTCAGGGGCGGCTGCCTGCGCACTTACATGTCCAACGGGTCGGCCACCTCCATGTATCGCATCTTCATGAGCCTCGGGAAGTCCATCTCCTCTTTCACCTCCCAGTCGCTGCGTACCTCCACTGATGAATCTCGGGGCTTCAGTTGAGCCTTGGGAGAGAAACACACACATACACATTTATTCATTTAATATATATAAAATTACAAATCAAACTTTTTTTTTTAAGTTATCAAAAACCCAAAGCATTCCTTAACAAAAAATATTTAAAAACATCTAAAATAATTTTTAATACAATCTATCCAAAACATACAGTAAAGTATTTATTTAATAAAAACGGTCTAAAATATTTTTATGTAATCCATCAAGAACAAAGCATTTCCTCAATATGAAATGTCTTCTTTTTTTTTTTAAACAACTGTAATCAATAAAGTATTTAATAACTACTGCATTAAAAAAAATAATCAAAAAGATCTAATGAAATCTAAAACCTTACTGTATTTCTTTCTACCAACTATATGTTAAAAATCTCTTTGGAAAGTGACCAAGTGAAAATGTAGACGTACCTGAGACTTTTGATCCCACTTTTGACGAACGCCAAACTGCTTCTGGAACTTCTTCTGCAGGCGCATTCGATCCCTGCAACGACAACACAAAGTGGAATGAATGAACACACAACTGACTGACCACTAGTGAACAAAAAAAAAAAAAAGACTAATCATCATCCGACCTCTCCTTTTGCTTGGCGCTCTTGGGCAGCGTCTGCATGTTGAACTGGGTCAGGTTCCTGCGGTCCTTGTCCCTGCGCAGGTTCCGCTGCCGGAACGGAACGGAAGATTGAGCCGGACGACTTGGGCTACGATCGCAGACGACGACGAGTGTTGCTTTGTTACCTGAGCAAACCTCATGCGGTTCCTCTGGTAAGCCGTCTTCTGCATCTTGGCCGTGTCCACCAGCTGGAAGCTGGTCTCGTCTTCCTCGTGGAAGTACGCGTACTGGCTGCCGCCTCCGAACTGAGAAGAGTACTTATCTGTGCACGGAAACATTTGGACAAGGAACTGTCATCAGTGTCATATCTGGTCACTTCAGCCAGCAGAAAATGATTTGCACAGAAAGTACTTTACTTGCTCACATCCTTTCAGGGTTCTGATTGTATCGATCAGTCCTATTTTGGCAGTTTCCTATTTGTTTATAGGACTTTTAACCAGAATTGACCCGTTTTTTTTTTGTGAACCGTTTTGATCTCTGTGACTGGTGTGTTGAATTTGAGCCCATCACTGAGTAAAGACGATGACTTTCTATCAATGTTTAGGGCCAGATTTTATTTGAGCAGGTTTCAGTTTCGTATTTTTCCATGAGACTCTCAACCAGAAAAGGACATGCTTTTGTGAACAAAGGACTGATCGGATGCTGTGGTGCAGAATTCTTCAGTCAGGTTTAGTGCTGTTACTAACTTTATTTTAGTCGTTTTCTACTTGTCCTTTTGTAATAGGACTATCAGCTGGTATATCAACCAGATTTTTGTAAAGAAAAACTTTTGATTTGGTTCTTGCATATCAGTCCATCCACCTGCTTATCTATTTGTGATCAAATTTTTGTGTGTGTGTGTGTTATACCATTTTACTGTAGTTAGTGGTTGTTCTACTGTCATACCCATGTTACAAAATGAGATGTTTATTAGCTTTCTTCATTTGTCATTAAATTGTTTTGTTTCCAATTCATTAATTCAAATGTTTTTACTTGACTTCATCATCTCTAATTTTGGAGGTTTCAAAACATCAACTCTTTATCACTCACTGGTGTATCTTTTGTCCTGGTAAGTCGCTCCAGTCCAGTCGGCAACCTGACAACCACAAGGCCATGACAACATCATGAGCGAAAGCAGCCAATATGAGTGAGTGACAATACGGTATGACTGGAGCCGACCTTTCCCAGGCGGTCTCCTTTGCTGAAGGGCTGGTATGGCATGTCCTTGAACTTGTCCGGTACGGCACAAGGACCCCATCCCGACGGGTTGTCCTGGATCACAGGCGCGTTGAACTTGGCCATGACCTGACGATGGGATTCCGACACTTCAAATATTACACTTGAACACGTCATATGCAGCTTTTAGGTCGATGATTTAGCGGTGTTCCACAGGGTCTCAGGCTTTCTTCAGCACTGTTGTCTCCAGCAGGTCACTCCAAAAAAGGAGGAACTGCTCAGTTTGCGCAGTGGGCTAGTCATCACGGACCCCTCGACACCATATTATTTTATTACATGTCACTACAGTAAGTGGGGCTTCATATGGGCTTGACGCCGAATAAAGTAGGGTATAAAAGTCGTCAAGATTTTGCAGAGAATGGTCTTGGTCGCTATGAGTAACAGGGAACAAAATGACTTTTTTTTTGGACAGAGAGAAAATAGCCAAATGTTATTTGACGCGACAGATGTCAAACAGAGAGAAGAACAAGCCGCTTCCGTGGCCGAATGTTGCTAACGCTAAAGGGCTAGCCATCACGCCGCGCTAGCTATCTAGGCTAAGCTAACCGGCTAGCAAACTAGTTACAGCGCAACAACCTTAGTTTTGTTATCATCGAATACAAGCATGGAAATAAATCATTTTCGCTCGTCTTTACACGTGTTGTCGTGTTCTTACCGTACCCGATGTGACACGCCAAAACGCCTGAAACGGTATCGCTGATCTTCGGGAAAAATCACCAGACAGGGCGCCGGCGTGAAAGGAAGTTGCTAACTGCCGTGAAGCGCATTGTTGCAATTGTCGTAAAGTGTCGCAATCGCAAAAAACATTTCAAGTAGGTCTACAGCGCCGCTAACTACTGTACGGTATATTATTTAGGATTATTTATTTGACTATGTGAGACTGTTCATATAGCTTAAAATAGTAATTGCATGTTATATAACTATTAGTATAATCTTTACAAGATTGCCTGTACATTTCGTTAATTGCAGTGTCATACTACAAACACCAGGGGGCATGGAATCCTTATGTACGTTGCAAAAACTACAAGGGTATTTTATTTGAAGGACATGCACTTTTTCACTGCATATTTTGTTTACATTAAATAAAGAATGCATAAAGACCTTTAAGTAAGAACAAGAAATAATAGTCAAAATACCAATTTAAACATTCAATTGTTTATTTTGTGGAAAAAGTTTCTTCAAACCCTCACAGCGTTGAAACTGTACAATCAATAATTTAAAAAAAGCAAAATGTTTCAGCTTATTCCTCAGACACACACGCAGACATTCACACCTCAGATTCAGCAGCTTTCAGCCCCCAAAATAGTGTTTAAATGTGTTATTAAGTCCATTTTACAACACTGCTCCTTTACACAAAGCTAACAGGCCAATCAGAGGGCATCCCTGAAGGGGTCCTATTGTGCATCCTTTTCTAAAATAATTTAGAATCTCAGAAAAAGAGGTCGTGCATAAACAAAAAGCTTTAAAACAACAACAAAACACATTTTTAGTCTATTAGTCAGCAACAACAACACACGTCTTTCTTTTCCTGCATATCATCAGAGAAAAATCTCTTCTGAAATTCTTGGCAACGACACTGAGCCCAATTCGAAAAACTCAAGTGGCACACAAAAATTTGTTCCATTTTGCTGCTCTAGTTTATCTTACACTTCACCCAGAGTCAGGAATTCTATCAGAATGGACATAAAACAAGAAAAAATTACTCAAAAAGTAGAAAGCGGTTGTTTTATGTCAGGTATTAGAAATGACAAAGTGGTACATTAACGATTTGAAGATATGTTTTTCTCTCATTTTGTGCATGTACGACTTTTTCAGAGCGCCGCGGGTGGAAAAGCAGTAGTAGGGGCTGGCAGGAAGGAAGGAAACACATTCCCAACAACAGGAGTGTCGCTCCAAAAACGCAAATCCACCACACGCTGGACACTTGTGCCAGGAACATTCTCAGTGCGGCATTACAGCCTCAGGCCGCTCCACCAAAGCCAGTGTGTAGTAATGCTGATTTTTGCCAGATTTGTTCCAAAATTGACGTTACACCCCTCTACATGAGCTACTAGGATGTTAGTTTGGAGATCAAATTGGTGTAAAATGAACAAAAGTTTAAGCGAAAAAGCAAATATGTAGCTTTTCTTGTTCAGTCCAGTTATTTGATCATCAAATGAGGTGTCAAACTGATTCATGACTGTAAAATAATATTAAGTGCATGTTATGCATATACAATTGCCCCTGCATCTAATGCTGACATATCTATTAAACCGCAAATATCGAGAATCTATTTTGTGTTGAATTTTTCTTTTTTTTGAGTGACCTTACAATGAATTACTGTATAAACTGCATTTGATTTGGAAAACAAATGTTTAGCATTTTTACAGTTAGCATTTTTTTTTTTAACCCATCCTCTATTCATTGTTTTTGTGCTGACTTGGTGGCACGGAACTATGTTGAATTGAGGAGCTGCATTTAGATAAAAAATAGTGCTGAGGTGACATCTTTGTGCTAAGGGACTATGTTGAAGTGAGTTGAGGAGCTTTGCTTCATCAAAAATAGCGCTTTTGGCATCTATAAGCAATTAAAACATTTTTGGAAGGGCTAACAATTTCTGATGGAATTGTGCTATTCGCGACACAGCTCAAGGTTTAATTGTAAATATTTTTTTTAACAACTTGACTTTTAAATCAGAAGTCATGGAAAATGGAAACAATCAAATATAAATAATATTCAACATATCGTCGCTGCTATGTGAAAAACACGTCCATTTTTATGTTTTTGGGATGAAACTGAATGTAGGACATCCCAAAAACATAAAGATTGAAAGAAAAGAAATGGACATAAGTGTTTTTCACATAGCAGCGACGATATGTTGAGATGGGATTGTGTGTGTGTGAGTGTGTGTGTGTGTGGGGGGGGGGGGGGGGGTGTAAACTCTGTTTTAAATGTGATTAAAAAATGTATTTTGTCAAGATTTGCTACCAAAAAGAGATTGAATCAATTTAGCAAAAAAAATGAATTAGAAACACTTGATTTGCATTAGTGGGTCTAAAAAAATGTATGTGGCCCCAGGGCCTTGAGTGTGACACGTGGCCTAAATGGCCAGACGAAAAAGAAAAAACACCCCTCAAAATAGCTAAATAAAAGCTACAAAACTGATATGATCTCTTTGGCGTTTATGACAAGAGGAACTGGAAATGGAAAAAGTGAGTTGGGGTTGTTGCAGGAAAAATGGCGGCAAAAGAGATAGCGAGCTGCGGGAGGAAGATGAAAGCGTAGCGAGGAGCTGCAGCTGCACTGATGAAGAAGATGAAGCCCTCCTGAGATCCAAGTGAGGAGCATCCATTATTCAGCAGCAATGAATCATGGGATGGCGCACGGAGGAGGCGGCGAAGCCAACATCAGAAGACTCGGTTCGCGTTCCGAATCATTCACTCATTCCCTAATCACCACGCAGGGATTTTTATAATATGAAGCACTATATAGTGGATGGTTGGCCTGAAATGACGAATTGAATACTTCCTATGTAGGGATATATTTATACAAGTGGACTACATTACGAACTCAGCCATTGAATGAAAAATAGTAGAGTTGCAACAATTATTGCTTAATCACTATAACTATAATCAACATGATCAACATTTTTGCAGATTTTCTGATGGATGTTTCAGACTAAACCAGTAACTCAGTCAATCAGTTTATTTTTGTGGACTATATGCACTGTCAATTTGCAATAATAATAATAATAATAATAATAATGTTCAGTTTGAATAAATGGATATTAATCAAAAAATGTTTTTTGTCCGAATCATCAAATAATACAAAATTAACAGAATAATTATGAAATAACCGTTAGTTGGAGCCTTAGTTCATTAATTCTAGTTCCTTGGAACCAAGATGCCATAAAATGGCGGCAAAGCACTACTTTGGTCGAAATGATGCTCCTCAATTCTTTAACACAGTTCCTTGTCACCAGAATGCCACCAGACATGCACATGCCAGATTAGATTCCAAAACTATTTGTCAAAACTCAAAAATCAACAATTCCCCGTAAATGGAAAAATATTTTACTGTATCAGCGCAATGCGTTATGGGATATATTGCTACTTTTCAAGATACATTGTGGGATATACTGAGGGCACAATACAGAGGTTAACCTACATCGACTAAACATTCCAGCAGCACTACCGAAGAGCGGATAGTGAGTGATTCTGTCACATTTGCGATGTGGCAGGATGACAGCTAACTGCAATGCTTCCCAGCAAGATGTCCCAGGGGACTTGAACGCAGCAAAAGCGTCTCGCTTGCCAGTTTTCTCACAATCGCACCTGAATTATTATTTCCAGTGCTCCGGTCTTAAAATAGAACGCAACGTGCAACAAAAAGTGTCAATTAAGACGCACATGCTTCCATTGAACAGTCCTGGTTTTCTACTGAAAAAATGTTGAACTTGTGCTTAGCAGGACTGCAGCGGTTCCACATTAACAGGTAGTGTAAATGGAATTATGGATGACACTTTAATATAAATATTTAACAAACATATTATGATGCATGGCGACACGCTTCTAAGCGGATTGGCTTTCTGGCGAGATGGGAAAAAAAAATGTAATAAAATTTTTATGTGGCTTTAAAGGAGTCTTTGCTCAACACACCTCAAATCCACCAAACTAGGACGACTTCATGACTCTTTAAAAAAAACAAAAAACATTTCCACCCCCGACACAAGATAATTTTTGCCAAATTTGGAGCAGCGAGGGAGGGAGGGAGGGAGGGAGTGTGCCACATGGGACGAACGGGAGGCAGGTGTTGGCCGGGGTCTAAAACGGGGCCTCAGTGCAAGTAGTAGCAGTCGTAGTAGGCAAGTCTCAAAGTGTACAAAGTGAAGGGAAATCAAGAAGAAGAATCCTTCACTTGAAGTTGTGTTAAGTTAGAAACAATTGTGAGGGACCTTAAATTGTCACTTTTCACCGCAACAAGACCCTCCCATGCAGCGTAGGCGGCGAGGCGCGGAACAGAAAAGAAACGGAAGCTTGATGCATCCAACTGTTCCAACTTCACACACGCTAATGAGTCTGCTAGTCAACACCAGCAACGAGTCAGGACTACTTGAGTTAGCTCCATTCGCAAGATGAAGGCCAGTACAACGAGGCGCTCTCGTATGTGAGGAGTTCTTGAGGCAGCTGCACGAGTGTGTATGAGTTTGTGACAGAGGAGTGAGTGAGCATGTGAGTGTGTGGAACACATGAATGTGTATGAGTGAGGAGTGTGAAGAGTGAGTGAGTGAATTGAGTGTGTGTGGAGTGTATTTGATGCGTGAAGTTTGTGTGAGTAGTGCATAAATATATAAATAGCGTGTGCTTGAGAGTATGATAAGAGTGTATGCAAGTACGAGGAGTACGAGTGTGTGTGTGGGTAAATCAGTTTGTGTAAAGACAGTATGAATGTGTGAGGTGTGCGATGGAGTGAGCGAAGAGTGTTTGAGTGTGTGTGACAAGAGCAGTATGTGTGAGGAGTGTTTTTATGAGAGTGTAAGCGTGTGTCGCCCGTCCCAAGAGGTGGTCAAGAGCGCGTGGAAGTGCTTGTGTGTGTGTGAGCGCACGCCAGCGGCTCAAAGAGCTTTTCCGAATGTGCTTGTGTGTGAGGCCATTTCAAATGTGTACCAACTTGTAGCTTATTGAGCTTCAGAACGCAGAGGAAGAAAAACCGAGCCACCTAATGAGCGTCGGTACAAGCGGCGAAAACTCCTCGTTTGTGTGTCTCACGTGACTCGTGGCGGGTCGCAGCAGCGGGACACCCAAAAACGTCAGACTCATTCTGCCGGGACGGCGCCGGACCCGAGTCACTCCCGTCAGCTTCGGGGGAAAGCGGCAGTTAGGAGATCTTGCAGTTGCTGCGCGTGCAGTTCTGCGGGGGGCTCTGCGGGGGCCGGATGGACTTGGAGCGCTTGAGGCTGTTGCCCTTGGAGCCGCCG
Organism: Leptonotus elevatus; assembly: GCF_054856555.1. Lineage (NCBI taxonomy): Eukaryota > Metazoa > Chordata > Actinopteri > Syngnathiformes > Syngnathidae > Leptonotus > Leptonotus elevatus. Next base: position 30,789,380 of record NC_141239.1, on the reverse strand, counting down.
GCCGGGTTGGCCAGCGAGTACGAGCGTCCGTGCATCATGACGGCGTTCATGCCGTTGGCCATGGAGAAGGACTTGAGGTGCGACTTGATGGCCACGGGTAGCGGCAGCTTGTCGATGAGGTGGACCGGCGTGCACGACACGATGGCCCGGCAGCACAGGTCCTGCAGGCTGAACACTGAACACCCACAACAATTCAATCAAATTGAAACGGACACTTGGACGGTCTTCGGGCTCGTCGGGACGCACCTCGGTTGGGCTTCCAGAACTTCTCCATGCCGTGGCGCATGAGCACGATGCGCGACAGCTCCGTGAAGGACTCGATGACGTTGAAGTTGCACAGCGGGCTCACCTCGAAGAAGGTCATGCCGTTCTTCTCGGCGTAGGCCCGCGCCTGCTCGGTGGGCACCTGCCGCTTGAAGGCCAGGTGCAGGCGGTTGCCCACCAGGATGCGGGGAACGCCCGGCGCGTGCTGCCCACAACAGACACAGACAACAGGTTGTGTACGCGGAGATAATGTGTCCACTTCTGATTTGAAAAACTGACAGATGGGCCCAGTCATTCAACAGAAAAAAAAATGTCTATGCAAAATATCAAAAATAAGAAATGATCTCTCACATGGAGATCTAGAAAGCACCATCGACCTCACTAACCTCATCAATTTCTCTGATCCACCTGTCGATGCCGTCAAAGGACCAGCGGTTGGTGATGTCGTACACCAGCAGGATGCCCTGCGCGCAAGGTGGAAGAACGTGAAAAAGCAATCTCGGAGAAAAGAACCGACAAGTCCTTTGTGTGTGCGCGACTCACCTGAGCGCCGCGGGAGTACGAGCGGAAAATGGTGCAGAAACGTCCCTGTCCTGACGTGTCCCTAAAGACGAGAAGGGGGAGAAGATTTCAGGACAACAAGTGGAAACACGTGAAAAGAGCTACCAGGGTGGTCGACCCGTGGGCCATTTACACAACCAGAAAAAGGCAAAAAAGTGCAAGGAAAGCTATGATTTCAGCTGCTCCCTGAAGGCAATACAAACAAAAAGACAAATACAGTAAGTTAAAGAGATACTTGACTCGTTGAGACATTTTCAACATAATATTTTGTCTATAATTAATGTGATAACTTGAGCATGGGCGGCCGCGGCTGGCCGCCCTTCGTAGACTGCCGCTCGCCATTTTTCATAAAGAATTAATAGCTTTAAAAACGAATTTTGCCACTTGCTGTAGATGGAAGTTCATCACCTGTTCTGAGGAAACTGGTAACGACCAATCATGGCTCAACTTGATGACCAACACAGATATCAGGTGAGCCGTGATTGGCCGTTACCTATTTCCTCAGCACAGGTGATTTCATTTTTAGTCGACAGCAAGTGGGAAAATGTTTTTAAAGGTATTAGTTGTACATGACAAATAATTATAGTAGTAATAGTTATCAAATTAATTCTGGACAATATATGAACTTTTCACTGCTGAAAATGGCTCATTGAGTCAAGTATCCATTTCAATTTCACCAACAAATGCTCAAAATGCATAATAAGAAAAATTATGGGTGCAACAATTAATCAATCAGTAACTAATCAATTATCAAATTAATTGCTAATCAATGAATCTTTATTAAATTAAAAACATCCAAATGCTAAAAATTTCAACTTGTGGTTAGTAAATATCCAATTTCTGTAGTCCTGTGTGAAAGCAGACTCGATTGTCCTTGTGTTTAATCAAAATAAAACATTTAGCTTTTACTTTGAAAATCAATGATCAACATTATCTGACATGTTATGGACCAAGCTAGTAACTGAATCGTAATTAGTTTGTTTGTGGATTTTCTGTGCTGTCAATTTGAAATAATGTCATGTCATGTTTTGGTAGAAAAGGATGGAAATAATTTTTTCTAATGCAATTTGGCAATTAATCAACACAATTATTGACAAATTAATCAATCTTTAATTGCAGCCCTAATAAAAATGTGTTCAATTGCTGCATTTTCTAAAGAAATATATATATATTTTTTTTAACACATTTCTGAAGGATTTTATAAAAACTGAAAATGGCCGCTGGTAGGAAAGGTTTTCGAAAAACACACTTTGTGAATCCAGATTATTTGAAGTGCTGTGACGACTTCAAGACCACCCAGGGATTTTTGCAGCTCCCGCCTCTCTGCTGTCGTGTGACGCACCCAAAGCGGCCCGATCCAAAACACACAAACGCTGCACTAGATCCAAGTCAGCAGTAGTGACAATGAACAGATTCCCCGCCACAAATGGTCAGGAGGATTGTTTCTGGAAGAATCCTATCTGGCGTGCTTCTGCATTGCGATTTGTTGTGCCCGTGTAATCAGAGCACGACTGTAGCTGTGCCAAAAGGATTGTGGAGGAACGCGTCTCCCGGGAAAACACGCCGCTTTCTTTCCTCTCCTTTTACCGCCTCAGTCTGAGTTGGATCAGCTTGAGTCATGACACCGATGGAAAGGGTGCAAGAAGAGAAATGAGGGGGAAAGTGTGACGCAGCATTAATACGAACGATTCCGCGGGGAGCAGCCGGCTCAGCTCCTCTCCGCTTGCCCCACTTTCAAGAAAACGCGTTTGACGCTCACACGGAACAACACACAAGAGGCAAGAACAACATAAGTGCTGACGTACGCTTTCACACAGGCCATGTTAGCTGCAGCTGCCTGTTTTGCGTGGAAGGGAGCAACGTGGGATGCACTAAAAGCCGGATGTCATTCATCTGCATCCAAATAGCTTTGAAATATAAATAATGTTTGAACTCAGTGAGAATGTTGGTTGGATCGGATGTACTCACCAAAGCTCTAGCTTCACCCTCCTGCCATCCAGAAGAATGGTGGTGGTCTTATAATCGATGCCTGGAAAAAGAAGAATGGCAATCTCACTTGACCCACAATACATTGCGGCGAGGGTTCGGATGTACAGTATTCAGTGAATGTGTCGTCGTGATTTTCAAGGGAAATTCCTGTGAACCTTTATTACTTTCCACTTCCTCACAAGTTCAACAATATTTCAATTGTCCTCCGAATTGTTTAACGGTCAAAAGAGTAAACCTGTCTGATGACACCTGCCGCTTCATGTCCGGACATGTTCCCCTGCTGGATCTTCTTAACCGGTTCCTGTGGTTTTTCACGCGGTCGTCAGAAAAACACCCGAGGCCAAACACCTGAATCGCACTTTGACAACCGTTTTACCACTTTCTACTTTGCGTTTTTATTGTTAGCAAAGGTAAAAACCAACAAAATGTTGTTTTTTATGATATGAGTTCGGTATAACAAATTGATGAATGCCCCATAATCATTACTGATAGGTGGAACAACAAGCAGCAGCAAAAGTTGTGCATGCATGTGGGGCTCTTGGTTTCCAACAGAGGTTTGATCCTATGGCAGCGATGCAAACACAATTTGTACAAAAGTCGGAACGAACCTACACTAATGCAGTAGGGAAGTCATTGTTACAGTCGTAATGCACAGCATATTATTCACAGTTCAGTGCTCACAAATTCAACTATTTGCGCTTTTTTGTGTGAGTTTATATCTATTTGTGGCATGGCCTCAATAGTGAATAGCAGGGGGTTGCAGTAAATATTTAGTGAGCCCCAGAAGTGCTATGCAGTCTGACTGCTCACATTTCAAATGCTCATTTATTAAGGCTTATGTTAACATAAATGTTTAAGCAAAACAGACATTGACAACTTTTTTTTTTTAATCTGTAAAGTTATTTTTAATCTATTATTTTGTACGAAACCGCTGATACAAATTAACGCTGGGGAAATAATGCAAAAGCAAAACTCGTTTTGAAAAATGTCATTTTCCATAAGAGCAGGGTGAAAACAGTCCGTTAAAATGGGAGATTGGAGTTTTGCGGGGGAAAAATCCAACATTTAATTTCAAGGCCATATAACCTAGATTAAATCAAGCGTAAAACATTTTTGACTCTAAAAGCTATCGCAGTAATTCCACACTTGGACTACACGAAATAGAGGACGAGTGACGGCAATTAACGGCCGCTTGCTAACATCATCAACATCAACATCCTGAGATCTTCCGAGCTAAAGTGCTGAGCTAATTCCATTGCGGAGTTGGAGAGAGCGCTTCCTGGGATGATCGATGGCTCTTGTGATCTGTACGCTCGATGCTTCTATTCTGGGAGATGAGAGAGGACGACTCGTTCAAAGAGACGACGACAAGTGCGTGGACGAAGTGCGCCGTCAACAGCATCTGTGAAATTAGCGTTTCGGGTAAACCGCATATTGCGGCATTGTTTACGACAAAGAAGCAGCAGTTCCTGCCGTGCCAGAGGATACGCCATAGAGTACTTATTTTTGGACACGGGATGGCTACATACGGCCAACACATATGACACATTTTATATAGAGGAAAATAAATGTCAATGTCAATGACTTGATTCAGATGACGGATGGGCAATGGGATGAAAAGTGATGGAAGGATGGATGATGAATACAAAAAAACGATTGATGGCTGGAGAGATAGACGGACAGATATTTTCAAGGCTGCTATATAATACATACTGTATTGTAATATATAGATATAAAAATGACAGTGTTAATATAATAACAATAAACGTGCATTCATACAAATAAAGGCCTGACTATGGTGAATGCACGACTCCTAACCAACGCTCTGTGCTGCCTGCAGTTGAGTAAACAAATGCTTCCGGCCACCACGCGAGGAGAAAATAAGCAACTATTTCATCACATGGATGAAGTAACTCTGACAACAACACAAAATCTGAACACACTAAGAACACTAACTCAACACGTGCGCACACACGCACACACACACACACACATAGCACAAACACACTTGAAGGTTCCTTGCCTAAAAAAAGGAGCCGGAGGACATTTTCACCCAATCATAAGCTTCTGCTTCTTCTGTCCTGATTTCCTGCCGTTTAAATATTTACTTTGGTCACACAATGTTCTTGTTTTTGCTGCTCTTAGCCCGAAGGAAGCGGACTAGCAGTTGACTTTTCCTCACATGTGGACTTTAAAGTTAAGTTGCATACAGACAGTCCTCTAAGGGAGGCGCTTTAAGCATCAACATAATGACAGCGGGAAGCGTAATTCAGAGATCAGAATGATGTATCTATTTACTAGGGGTGTTAGAAAAAATCGATTCGGCAATATATCACGATTTTACAGCGCGCAATTCTCGAATCGATTCGATATGCGGCCAGATCGATTTTTTAACATAAATTTTTTATGGAAATATTCAACAAAACCTCTTACTTAGGGTTAGGATTCACACATTAAGCATGGAAGAATGTTATATTAATGGAACATTAAGCCTTAATATTTGATTTCAGTGCTGTTCAAACATGAAACAGACTGCAACCTGTTTGTTAAATGCAGTGGCTCAGTTATAAGCCTGAATTTTCAGATAAATAAATACATTTTCCATACAAATCTTACAGTGTACATGTACAAGTTTACTGATTAGTATTTTCCAAATTTAAGAGGGGAAAAAAATCACAATAATCAATTTATAGATTCGTATCGGGATTAATCGGTATCGAATCAAATCGTGACCTATGAATCGTGATACAATTGAATCGCCAGGTACTAGGCAATTCACACCCCTACTATTTACTAAAAACAAACAAACAAAATAGATACTTAAAACAGAGACTGATATTCCCCTTGGACTGAATTATTTTCCAGACAGAATAATCATCAACGTACCAACACCACCATGCATCTAGCATGCTCACAACCACTAACCAACGTTACATAGACTACTGTACTAGCCTGTTCTGCAGTTTATACAACACAAACTACATTCACATGAGGCTCATAGATAGTATTAACTTGCATACTTGTCTAAATAAGCACACAATGATGTGATAACACATGGGGAAACAAATATGCGCACTAGCATTTTACACAAACGGTATTAAGTCATTAAACTTGCTGGATTTTAGTAGCATCCTGAGAAGCAAAAACATACTTTTCAGTTTCACTTTGAGCAAAGTGCATGCATTCAAGGACCACAAACAAAACAGGACATCACAAATTCAACAATAAAACACCATCAACACAACACAAAGAATTAAATCTAACCACAACACGACATTCCACGAGATAGCGTTTAAGTTATACTTTTATTGCTATGTCCTCAGCACAGAAAACAAATTGGTGAATTTTTCAGCAATTAGTAGAGCATAGTTTAAAAAAAAAAGAAGAAAAAAGTACACCTAGCTGAATTCCTGTGTGATGTCCACAGTGCTAGGACTAGTTATCCAATGATTTTTCATGCATCCACACGCCCAAACTCCCATTCCACATCTGTGACTTTGCATGTGTGTGGCTTTAAAAGATGGGACAAACGCTGGTGAGTGACGTGGGAGTCAGTGAATGAGAGCGTTTAGTGTAGTCTGCAGTAATATAGGTGTGTAAAAATGATCACTGCGAAGCTTCGAGGAAGAACTTTCGCTGGAACCCTTTTGGTAATCAATTAATTTGAGTTATTCGATTAACCATTTCAGCCCTACGTACTACAAAACCCCTTAAAACGACTCACCGCTGCTGTAAGCGTAGGGCGACTCGGCCGAGCCGTCCTGCAGGCTGTCCAGGATCTCGCCCTTGCCCACGTCGCTGTCGCCCACCAGCAGGAACTTGAGCAAGTAGTCGTAGCTTTTCACCGGGCTACCCTGGCTGCCCATGGCCTTCTCTCACATGAGCCCTAGTGAGCAAATCAGTAAATGATGAGGGCATCAAAACAAAGTCGTTCATGGTGGCCGGAACGTGCTGACTTTACACCTATGTGTCATCTGCAAATAAATGCGTGACTGGACCAACAACAATTCACCAGTGCGATGCGGGCTTGAGGCAAAAAAAAAAAAAAAAAGCATATATAAACATATATTATTATAATAAATATAACTGTCTAAGATTGTAAATGGCAAGACATTTGTTGTTGCCTTTAAAAATGATGTGCAAAGGAAAATCAGTCTAAGATCTAATACAGACAAATCAAGGTGAATTTGGAAGGCTAAAATGATTATTTTCAGTAATATATATTAAATTGTATTTGTAGGATAGTTTGTGCGGACTTGACTGTTGGGGTAAAATAATAGTTTCAGCTTTCAGTTGTCTTGAAAAAAAAAAAGAGAACAGTCTGCTAATTAACGCAATACAATTAAGGTGAATTTTTGATTGCTTAAAAATCACCCATTATTACAATGTTGTCAGTTATGGAACCAGCACAAAGTGGTATTTATTTGCTGACCATAGTGTTTAACAAAACCATAATAACAATTTTCCCCCTTAAAAAGGCGAGAGAGAAGCTGTTTGGAATGTTTTAACAAGGGAACAACAAGCTATCTCCCTGCCGCACAAGCTAACATGCTAACACGCTAACATCGCTCCCACATTTGACTGCCGCCAACGTCATCGAGTAGGCGCCACAAAATTGGAAGAAAAAAATGCATTTCATGACACCATCACCGGTCACGTTCATGCCAACTTACGCGTGTGAGTCAACGTTTTAAATTAAACACACTCCCCGGTGTTAGCAGCTACCGAGCTGGTGCTAACCTGGTGAGCTCCACTCCCAGCGACGTCTTCTTGATTTCAGGCCGTCTCGTCGTCCTCTCGTCCGGGTACGAAGATTACTGGAACGTCCCTCAGTCAAATCCAGGGAAGGGTGTTATGCGCGAGAGCTGGGGAAAAAAGCGCCGCAGCGGGGAATTTTATACTTCCACTCCGAATCTGTGCGCGTTCTCAGTCGTGTCAGTCCATGACGTCCATGTTTCTCCATTCCTGCGGGCCATAGGGAAAGACAAGCCGACAACAGTGAGGGATCTGCGGATGCCTGACAGATTGCTGCTGGGCTACTCTCTCCAGCCTTGAGCGCCCGCCTTCTCACTCACGTGATTGGTTTCTACACTCACGAAGACGTAGAGGGCGGGCACAATTGGTTTGTCAACAACACGCAAATTACGTATGAAACAACCGAAATGAATCAAATATTCACATTTAACAGAGACAGGAGCAATATTTATGAACCAGATTTAAAATAATATTTATTTTATATATTTAAAAAAATAAAAATGGATTGACGCTTCTTCAGTCGCGCTCCCGCCCATCTGTTCTAACTTCTAAGTCCCGCCTTTTCATACTGATGCTTCGTTGCTATATTCACTGCATTGGTCAAGCGCAGTTGTCAATCAAACATTACCGTCAACAACACGCAGACGGCGGAGGGAATTTTTATTTATTTATCACGTTGTCAAATTAAACAAGGAGAGAAGCTGTAGTCACGCCATGTATTTAAAAATATATATTTATTTCTAGTCTTGTTAGCATTTTAATGCGGTAGCAACTATCTCGCACGGTCTGCCTTTCAGCTAAAAGCCCCGCCTTCTCACTCGCGTGATTGGGCGCTGCGTTCACAACGCGGTCACGGAGGGCGCCATTGGCCCAGAAGGGTTGTCACCGTTGTCAATCTAACTCTATGTCAACAACACGCAGATGGTGCGAGCAAACAGCAAATTGTCACACCGAACAAAGACAAGCAGTAATCATGACAGGAAAGGAAAATGAGCTATTGTGCTGGTGTTTTAAACACTATTATAGTCGAGCTAAATGTAATCACAATTTTTTCCCTTAAAAAGCAGCAATGTCTTTGTGAGAACGTGTCATATTGAGAATAAAAATACTGAACATGATTACAATTATTGATGAATTGAGAATATCTTATAGAATTGGGGTGTTTCATCAAACTAAATACATTTGTGAACACAAAAACCTCAGAAACAATTTTTTTTGTGACTTGTATTTAATGGCAAAGGCTCAGCATATGAGCATTAAGGAAAAATCATTAAAAATTAGTACAAATTATTCACAAATAAAACAATTTATCCACCAAGAGTACACAAAATAACGTTTTAGATGCACAATACATGAATGACACTTAGAAATAATCTTAATAACTAAAAAAATCACAGCTTGTCCAGTTCAAACTATTTGGTCTAAATTAAGACTTCAATTTGTAATAAAAACATAAAAGTCAAACCATTAGTTCTAAACAACTTTTAAAATGAATGCCTTTTTTTCACTTAAGTGCATCAAGAATTTAGTTCTTAGCAATATTTTATTATTTGAGTATTATTGCTATTAACAAATTATAGTTCAGCAGCTCAATACAACTACCTGCATAACAATTGCAGCATTAAAAATATCTAACTTATGTGTGAATAAATAACATTAGAAAAGGGTTTGAGAAATGGCACACCTGTAACTTCATCTCATATGGCAGTATGACATTTTTAACATGTAAAAGATTTCAATGTTAGGAGGTCAGTCTGGAGTGTTTATGCTTTATATTTCATTAGAAGTGAGTGTTGCTGGTCACATGATTGGTCCCTTTCCAAGTCATTAACTGCTTGGATAACTGGGTAGCATCTTAGTGCGGCTACCACTTTTGTTTTCCATTTCCTGTCTCTCGCCTGCGTCCATCTGTTTCCATGTCATGACTTATTCATTTCATGTTCTTCTTTCCTCCTGCTCAGTCATTTAGTCGGCCTTGGCGGCGTGGCCCTTGGCGCTTTTGTGCGTCCATGGGTAGATGAGCTCCCCGACAAAGAGCTTCTTGACCAGAGCGCCCCATGAGTCTTTGGGGTAGCAGTTGTAAGTGGGTGTGCGGTACATGTCTAACACCGCGCTGCTCTTCAACGGGTTAATCTAAGAACAAAAATAACACAGAAGGTGATTACTGTTATTATATTATACTGTGTATACGATGTAACACAGTTTAATGAATGTTCAATGAATACATACTTTTTTATACAGATGCTTATATGTGATTTTTTTAAATAGATATTTTACATATAGTTTTCCAAATAAATCTCCTCTAATTTAATTAAAAAGATGATTATTACTGTATCATTTTTGCAAATATATTTCAAAATAAAATTAATTTGAAAACAATTAAATTCTGACATTTTTATAAATGATATATAATATTTAATTTTGATATTAAATATTGCCATTAATAATAAACATCTTTATAATGATTTGGGGATACATTTATTTTAATTTTATGGGCCTTGGTGGAGCTCTGCACGCCATTGACTAACATTCTACACCTCAAAAATGTAAATAGCTGTTTTAAAATGTGGCTCAAGATTTAGGTTTAGGATGGTTAAAAACATTTTTCAAATGGTTGTAAAAAAATATATTTTATAAAAATAACGCGAGGGCTCACCTCCATGAGCAGGTGAAGAGCAGTTCCGGGCTCCTCACTCAGCACCCTGAACCTCACACCCTCTGTCCATCAGGTGGGGCCCATCACACATGAAAAATAACAACAACAGAAAACAGAATCATCATTATGTTGTTATTACGTTGATGACGTGAACAATGTTGGGTGTTGGTGTACCTGCGAGTCTGTACGGACGACACACGCGAAGGCCGATGGCAAAGAGCGGGAAGGAGTTGATGAAATCCACACTCAGGTGGATGACGCCCTGGAACAGGACAACCACCAGACGCAACTGGACAACACATACACAATATGGTGCTGTCAATATATCTACAATATTTGTGTTCCAATTTCATAGAAATAATACAAAATCTCAAGGGGGAGTTTGTCATTGAGGGACCCATAGAAAGGGCCCAAATGAGCCTGCAGTGGCCGTCTCAAAGCAAAAAGGTCGAATTTTTGTGCCTTATCTGGCAAATTGCCACTTTTAAACCAAAATGGCAATCTTCCTGTGTTTCTCTGGCCGTGACTTTGGCTGAATTTTGAGAAAAAGACACCTGAGGGAGTTGATGCGACTCTAAAATGACCACTTCAAACCAAAGCTTCAGACTTCTTGTCTGCATCTCTTGAGCTTTTCGTACATGTACTCATGATAAACATACCTACCAAATTTCATGCTGCTGGGTGAACATTTTTTTCTTTCTTACCAGTGTGAAGACCAAGTAGTAGAGCGCAGTGGTAGGCAGCAGGAAGAGCAGGATGGTAAACAGCAGCGTACCGATGAAGAGCTATGTTGGCGCAAAAATAATGTTCACATTGTGTGTGTGTAATATGAAATATTAGTATGTAATAATTATAAGTAATACGCATGAGCCGCTACCTGGTCCAGGTCGTAGGAGCAGGAGTCGACTCTTTGCCTCAGGACGTTCCACTTCTTGCCCCTGAAGAGCCTCCATAGCGAAGAGAGGCCGTAGATCTTCAGGCAATACAGCCTGTCACATTCATACAATATGTTACAACATTTATACATGAAGCTAATTAATATGCAACAATATTTCATAATGCAGAACAGGCCCGGCCTATTTTTAGCGTCAATGCATTATTCACTGCAACCCTTTTTCCGCCTCACTATCCATTATTACCAGCAGAACTCAAAGAAGGGGCCAGGCACTTTTATGAATAAGTAAAAATTTTATGTGTGTAAAAATGTGATGATGTCTTTTATTTAAAATTTTATCATCTTTTGTCGAAACATCAATGGGAGCTAAAAGTGAGACTGTGCCATCTGCAGTTGACAAGCAGACATGTCATAAAATGGAACATCTACCGTATATTTGCATGATAAAATGCATAATTGTGTATGTAATGTGATGTTTCAGTAACACCATATGACTTATATTGAATTTGTATAGAGCAGCCAGAACGAGGACCCCGAAATAGACTAGAACAAACTGGAATAATAACTCAAAGTGGAACTAGAACTAAAGTGGAACTCAAACGAAAAATACACTAGAATTAGAACTAGGGCTGGAATTAGAACTAGAACTAGGAGTAGAATTAGAACTGGAACTGCAATTACGACTGGACTAGTACAAGAACTAGGATTAAAACACGAATTAAAGCAGAAACTGGAATTAGAACAGAATAAAATTAATTGAAACTGGAACTAAAAACAGGATTAGGACTGGACTGGATCAATAAATTACAACTAGACTGAAACTAGCAATTGTCCTCTTGGCACTACAATTAAAACTGGAACTATAACTACAACAAGGACTAGAAAGAACTAGAAGTACAAATAGAACTATGACACAAAAAGACCAGCAGAAGGTAAAATTGAGGAAAGCCTGCCCCCTGCAGGTGAATAAATGACCTGGCTCCGTAGACGTAGAAGCAGTAGATGTGAAAGGTGAGCAGCGCCACCATGTCGGACAGCAGAGACAGGGCAAAGGTCAAACCCAGACACGCCGACAGGCCGCCATACCACAGGATGGACTCCATGAATGGAGACATCAGGTGCACATAATCTGAAAGACATCAAACAACTATTTTGTTTCAACAAAACAAACAAACATGCTGAACTACATGCATGTGCATGTATATCATGTGTGTGTGTGTGTGTGTGTGTGTGTGTGTGTGTGTGTGTGTGTGTGTGTGTGTGTGTGTGTGGTCCACTCACTGATCCACAGGTGGATGTGATAGAGGAAGAAGCGGCCCAGCATCTGGTCCAGGGCTCGGTTCATCTTCAGACCAGCCGGGGCCCCCATTAGCCACTGGAGCAGATCCTCGAGCTCCTTAGCAACGTGCTAACCAATGAGAATTACAACTTAATATCAACAGTCCTTTGCCACATGCTCAAAGCAGAGATGACAACAAAACAGCAATTGATTAGTGTTGAATGCATGTTGTCAAAACAGCGTCGAGTGTGTCTTACATCAGCAGCAGGAACTAGCATGTTGGCTATCATGCTAATGTGGTCGTCTCTGTAGAGCCAGGAGGCCAGCAACAGGCCCAGACCCACATCCACCAGGAAGGACACAAACACGTTGGCCTTTCTGCACACGCACGGCCACATCATCACAATCAACATGTGAGCGGGTCAGGAGAAGTACGACAATACCACAAAAAGAAGATCTCGCTGCATCAGACACGAGGAATGAAAATGAAACTATTAACTATTAACTACAAATAGTAGAAGGCGAACTTAAACTACACATACCGCTAGACCAGCAACAGGAATTGGAACTGAAACAGGTACTACAACTGAAACTAGGACTAGGACTGGAACTACACCTAAACCAGAAACCAAAACTGGTACTATATCTAGTAGTGAAAGAAAAACTATAAAAGGAACAAGCCATGGAACTTAAACTGGAACTAAGATTGGAACAAAAACTAAACTACAAAGGGGGAAAGAACTGCAGCTGCAACTGAATAAGAATTAGAACAAAAACTGGGACCAGGACAGGAAGCAGAATGTGGACTGCAATTAGAACTGGAACAACAATGATAACTGAAACTAAAACTAGGACATGTCCAAGTTCTACACCTACGACAGGTAGTCCTAAAACTGGAACCAAAACAGAAAATAAAACAAGCACTGCAACTACACTTGGACCAGGTAAAGGACAAGGACTAGCGCAAGGTGAGCAGATACGATGTCAAAAAAGATAAAAAAGAAGCAAACTCGTGGTAAAACCTGATGAACTGTGTGTGATTCCCAGCAGTTTTTTGTGAACTGATTGTTTTGAGGTGTTGGGTCCGATAGCTTAGCTGTACGCAGGACGACAACTTGGACCACAGGAAGGGCAGCGGGAAAACATCGAAGACCCTGCAGAGGACCACAACAACAACACAGACATCAATACAGTGCGTGTCACGCTAGGATAGCTTAGCAAAGCCCATCTTAGCATGTGCCCTCTCCTGACCGCATGCTGCAGATCCAAGTCCACATGGCCAGGATCCGACTGAGGAGCATGCAGACCGGCACGGAGGCCTGCTTCAGCAGCTCCACGATGATGCTTCCCTCGCGACCCTCAGACTGCCAGTGGGTGGACTTCAGAGGACCGTCGTCATACTTGTCCATGAAAAACAGGGGATCGCTGCTAGACACCGTGTGGAACACCTCAACACAGAACACATCACACATTACTAATGGCAGTAACTATAAGTAGGGCTGGGCGATATGGCCAAAAAATTAAATCTCAATTTTTTACAGAGATTCAGGACGATTACGATTTTAATCTATTAAACCCAACAAACATTTATTTAAAGGTTTCATTTATTCAAAAATAATTCCTGTGCAAAATGTTCAGACAACAGTAATGTGTACTGATTCTAAATTAGTTTTAACATAAACTTAACATTCATAGTTTTTTCTTAAATGCCACAATGAAGTAGTTGGTAGCTCTAGTAAACATGTCTTGTAAACCACCCATCCAGCATTCTGCCACAAAATTACAACTTAGAAAAACATTTGAATGTAACAGAACATAAGAACAAAAGCTTTTAATAACCCAAAAGACAAAATTCGATTTCATGATTTAGCAAATTTTCTACGATTCGATTTTTAAAATGACAATGTATCGAATTAATTTGATTTATTGCCCAGCACTAACTAGAAGTAAAGTAAAGTAAATGTAACAGTACTTAGAACAGTAGTAACTGGAACTGGACTCATGATTGGAACAAGAAATACTATTAACAGTGGAAAACCTTTTTTTTTTTAACACTTGTATGACAAAGAACGAGAACTGGAACTAGACAGAAGCAGGAACTAGGACTGGACCGAGAAGTGAAATGGATCTATGATGTAACTAGTACTAGTGCTAAAATGGTAACTACAACTAGTGCGCAAACTAAACCTGAATTGAAACTAGAATTGGAACTATATCTAAAAGGGGAACTAGAACTTGAACAAGCACTAAAACCAGTACTGTAACTAAAATTAAAAGTAAGATGGGTCCATCTTACTTTTAGTACCGGTACTAAAACAGTAACAGGAAGTACAACTAGAACTGGTAGAAGGATTGGAACAATAACTAAAAGAGGAATTAGAACATGAACTGGACTGAATTTAGTGTGCAGTAAACTGGGGTCAACGGTGTCTGTACCTGTCTCAACTCGGATGGCGAACCATCTTGTGTTTCTCGGACGCCGTTCTGGATGGGATGAAGCTGCGACAACATCACCTTCCTCTGCTCGTAGTGGACAAAGATCACCTTCTGCTCCTCTTCCTCTTCCTCGTCCTCACACTTCTTCACCTCGTCTGGTGGCGGAGTGCGTCCGAGGAGGTGGCAGGTGAAGCCTTGCTGGCCCAGCCGGCGGCTAATCTGGAGCCAGCGCTGCTTGGGGAACATGGTGCTCAAGTCCCGCAGGAAGCTCTCCATGCCCTCCTCGCCGTCCTGGGGCAAACTCCACGAGCCCAACACGGACAGCTCCGTGCCGCTCTGAGCCGCCATCTGACGCGCAGACAAACACACGAGGAAGAAAAAGAACCAGGATCAAACCTCATCAATTGTGTGGGATTGGCAGTTGACTTGTGAACATGTGATGCCTCGTGTAGAACTGGAGCTACAACTACAACTTATAGAAATAGAACAATAAGCAGAACTAAAACTGGAATGGAAGTAGGATTGGGACTGGAATTTTGACTAGAAATAGAACAAAAGCTTTAGCTTAGAATAAGTGGAACTAGAAGAAGAACCTACAACTACAGAACAAGAAGTAGAACTACAACTGGAAATAAAACTGAAGCTAAAACATAAACTAAAACTAAGAAGACACTTAAAATAGACCAGAAGTAGACTAATCCGAAATCTGGAACTACAACTGGAACTAGGATTGGTACTGGAACTAAAACAGGAACCAATACTAGATGTAAAACTAGACCTGAATTAATATTGACATAGAATTAGACCTGGAGCGAGAATTTGAAGTGTAAATGGCAATTATGACTGAAACTACAATTGGAACTAGAAGTTGTATTAGAATTAGAACGGGAACAAAGTGAACTAATACTAGAATTAAAAGTGGAACTAAAACCAGAAGGACGACTTGACTGGAAGTACGGTGGAACTAAAAGTAGCACTAGGAACGAGGGTTAGGGTTAGGAATACAACACTTGGAATACATACTAGACGTACAACTACAGGTGGCACTAGAAGTACAGTAGAGGTAGAATGAAAGCTAGAGGAGGAAATAGCACTGGAACTGGAACTACAGGTAGAAGTGGAACTAATATTGTTTGTTTTTATTTGTTCACTTTTCCTTTCGGACAATCATAGAGACAATTTACAACATTCACTTTTCACATACAATTATACCCGAAAAGGAAAAAGGCTGACGGGATGAAGCCGAATTTTATTAATTCCCATTCCCAGAATGCAATAGGACGCAGATAATCAAAGTGGTATTTCGTCACATATCTAGTTGTGTGTATTATCAAGTTGTTGATTGATGCAAAAGTTCGTCTTCCCAATAGTCTTTGTTGATCAAAATGTTGATTTGTACTCTTGTTGATTCGTTTGGTCCAGTAGCATTGGATAGCTAAGGATAAATATGAATATAAATATAAATATGAAATGCAACTAAAAGTAGAACTAGACTACTAGGACTAAAATTAAAACCAGAACTAGTACCAGAAGTGGACCTAGCACTGGAAGTATAAAGGGAACTAAAACTCAGATGAAAATAGAGGTAGCACGAGACTGGAGCTAGAAATAAGATTAAACTAGATGCAGACTACTACTATAAATAAAACTGAAAGTGGAACTAGAACTTAGATGGAACTAGTACTGAAATTGGAACCAACAGTTGAACTACGACTGGGACTACAATAGACCTAAAACTGAACTGGAACAAGGACTAAGACTACAGTGGGATCAACATGTCACTTGTTGACAGTGTGTTGTGTGTTTTACCGAAACTAATACTGTACCTGCTCGATGTAGCGTTTGACATGGCTGGGTATGAACGGGTAGTGGATGACGGCCAGCACCACCGCCGAGTCGTGCTGGGGGATCCAGCGGCCCACCAGCAGACCGCTGGCTGCGCGGTTGCAGCATTGAGGGAAGAACACTTTCAGAACCATCGCTACTGCTGCTTCTTTCTTCTACACCTGATGTTTCACATTCAAAAGCAGCAAAGAAATTAAATTAGGTCCTCATTTCGCTCTTGGTGGTACCAAAGCCACCGCACACATCCAAAGACATCTCAAAAGATGCAAGAACTTATTTAATAGTATCAAAGTCACCCCACAGAATCTCAGTGACAGTCGAGCTACTGAGGCCGAGAACTAGAGTGGGCTAACTAAATTTTTGAGATTGATAGTTTCACATGAATACTGTTTGTGAATAAAATGTTGACATGTCGGGGGCAGTCCGTTACTGCACTTGGCAATTTCCCTGATTCATCAGCGCAACACTGAGCCAACTCCCAAGATGTCAGCAAGCATTTAACATGTGTAGAAATCATTGCAGAATGCGAGCTTCACAGGCTGATAGAAAAGTGAACAGCACTTTAGCTTGGATGCCAGTGGATTTTTATTTCATATTCGTGAATTTTAATTAGAATCTTTTAATGAAATGTTGATAGATTAATTTGACATTTGCGTGAAATAAAGACATATCTGAGGAAAATTTCATTTTCTGTAAAAACAAGTATCCTCAAGTAATCCTTTTCACAAAGATAGAAATCGCCCAGTTTATCATGCAGCTGTTAAACTTCTCTCTCCTGCAAACGTCCAGGAGTTTAGCCCACTCTACAGTAGTTCTGAGTGGTTGGTAGGGAGGCGTGGATAACCTATTTAAGAGTACCAAACACACTAGATGCACTTTGAGTCATCCCAAATGAAAATGGTAGTGTTGTTACAATAACATTGGTACGTGTGTATGTACTAACATCATTGACTGTCCTCATTTTTGTCCTTCATGAAGGGCACAGCACCCGAGGCACAACTTTCATCGATTTCCTGACCGCTCGTCAGCAAGCTAGTCTACAAACGCTCAGATACATTAAAAATAATGAGTCGTACAGTATATATTTATTTTCCATAATTGCATTACTTTATTGGTACGTCATAAATTAATTGTCGATCTGTCAGATCGTTTGCATCCCAATCACAGTCCGTCGATCAAAATGCCAATTAAACAGGACTTCAGTTTCAAACTAAATAGGTCAAATGTGTAAAGTAGTAACGAAAACGTCAAAAGACATGTTGGTTGTATTTTTTACCTTATTTTCAAGCAGAAAAAGTTTCACCATTCGTCCACAGAACACTGTTCGCTAGTGGGACATTTTGTATGTTGACAGTCCCACGCGTTAACCGTTCCGAAGGGAAACAAAAGTCCGGATGAGTCGTCGTACAAAAATTCTAAAGTCTAATTTCAAATATTTACACTTTTATTAATTATTATTATTGTTATTATTAGTAGTAGTATTGGTATTATTATTAGTCGTAGTATTAGTATTATTATTGTTATTAGTAGTAGTAGGAGTAGAACAAATACAGCCATTTCAATACCTTTAGCCAGACCCTTACACGGCTTTTGGACTTTCTTTCATTGGCACTAATTCGTAATATAATGATAATAATATTCATACTCATACTCACAGTGAATGAGTGTGTCCTGCTGCTCTGCTGTCCGTAAATAAGGAGTCACCCAACGGTAAAGTGACTTATCTCCTTTTGCAGTGACACAGCAACAAAAAGGCGGGATAAATTACTGTATAACATTCTTTATCTCAACAGTTAGTCTAAAATTATGCTCTTTAATTTTTATTTATTGTCATACTGTAAGGAATATGTTGTGAATTGTGTATGTGCAGGATTTTCTGGCAATACTACTGTAAAAACGCAAAAATGCACCAACCAAAAAAGACTGCCATGCCTCTCGTGTGGAGTTCTCGCGATACGTTTTACGATTGACGCGGAAGTAAACAAGCGACCACGTTTTTTGTTTGTTTTTAACGAGCAGACACGTGGATGATGGAGTGTGCTGAGTCAAATAAAAACGCCCCTCCAAGAAAAGAAAACATAGGTGACATTTTAAAACAATTCCAGTCGCAGTTTTTCTCTACCAGTCGCCTCGTTTCATTCCCTTGGACGGTGAGAACGAATCAGCTCCCTCGTATCAGACACCGTTCACAAATATGTCTATGTACGATTTCCTTCTGTAAAGAGATTACGCGAACGTAAAAGCTCTTATATCTTACATTATCATGTTTGCGTTTATTCGGCGCAGTCATAATAAAGTTACGTGTCAGCGTTTAATCAAATGACATCTAAATTAGTTATTGCCTTTTTACAGTTTTTAGAAAATGACCTTGAACTCAGCAAATCATCTGACTTAATCTTAGACATCCTCAAACAAGTAAGCGGTTCAGTTTTTAATTTTACATCTGAAAAGTCACAAAATTGAGCTTGATGACCGTGTTTGTGTCAGACGTGTCTTCACACGCTGTGCCTGAAGTTTCCCCCGTCGCCACGATACAGGAAGTGCTTTATCTCCGAACTCATAAGGCGGGTGAGTGTCTTCTCTCCCATCCTGGTACAGTAACGCTGCTTCCCGGATGCTGTTGTCAGGGTGACACTCATTTTCAGGTGGAGTCAGCAGGATGTGAACCTCTGGATGAGCTCTACGATGCTCTGGCAGAGGTAGTAGCGGCCCAAGAGGTGGCAGAGGGATACCGGACCTACTTTTTGGTACCAAAGTCACCCCACACACACCCAGTGACATAATTCAGAACCTGTTAAATTGTACCAATCTCGCAACACACAAAATCACATTATGAAGGATGAAGAACCAACATGAGGCTACCAAACTCACTATACACAATCATTAAAATCACAAGGGTTTTAAAGAACCTACTTCATGGTACCACAATTCTCCCATTCCACACTCAATGACAACAAAAAGCTTTTTAACAGTATCAAACTTACCCACACACACACTCTTCCATGCTGTCCTTTAGCCGTGCGGGGACGCCGTCAGTTTATTAGAGAACGTGGCTTTAATCTCCGAAGGGACGACGGGTCTGGTGACGTGGGAGGCGGCTCTATACCTGGCCGAGTGGGCCTTAGACCACCCGCGTATCTTTGCTGGAAGGTACCATAATTGAGAGGAAAATTACTGCTAGACTTGATGAACAAGAATTTATCCTTTTGCAGGAAAGTTCTGGAGCTGGGCAGCGGTGCGGGTCTGACCGGCGTCGTCGTGTGTCGCACGTGTGGTCCTTCCTCATACATCTTCAGTGATTGTCACCAAAGTGTCCTTCAAAGACTCAGAGACAACTTGAGCATCAACGGACTCCTCAACAACAAAACAAACACCACCAGCACTGAAGTCAGTGTGCAAGAGCTGGACTGGACAGACGTGACGGAGAAACGCTTGAAGGAATTCAGTGCAGACGTGGTCATAGCAGCAGGTTCGACCTTTCATAATACAGCATGAGTGACAGTTTGGAAAAGGCAGTATAGATTTGTCCAGGTATGTTCTGTGCCAAGTGTGTTTTTCCCTCTGTATGTGATGCAGATGTGGTGTACGATCCAGATGTGGTTGTGGTTCTGGTCCAGTTTTTGTCCAAGATCCTGAAGTGTGGTGGTGGTCGGGTTCCCACTGAGGTTCTCATTTGCTGCACCGTGAGGAACCCGCAGACGTACGCTGGCTTCAAGCATAGTCTAAGTAAGGAGATGCAGTCTCTCACACTGATTGGCCAATCATGTCCAGGAGGCGGAGTTTAACAAGGTTTCATTGACAGGTGATGCTGGGATTGGCCACCGTGTGATAAGTGGAGCTGTCAATCACGTCTTTGAGTACAACAGAGAGTCTGAAATAGAGCTTGTTCGATTGTTTGCATGTCAATAAAGTTGTTTTTTATTATTTACAAAAGTGTCTACTTTAAGGGAATGTTCAGTAACAATTCAACATGGCCACAGTTCGGTTAGAGCTCCTGTAAGGTCACCTAGAAGAAGAAGATGACGACGAGGAGGAGGACAAAAGCGGGAGGACATGTTTGTCCCAGTTGTCGTCCCAGCGCTGCCCCCTGCTGGCCCGGAGGTTCTTCCTGAATGCACCCAGTTTGCCATCACTGCTGGGGAAGTCTGACAGGAGACTCTGGAAAAACGTTAAAAATATTTGTGGATTATTTTATTAAATATAATTGATTGTTTAATCAATGAATTAGGTGTTACCTTGAGCTGCTGTGCCAGTTGAGGGCCGTCAGAGAAGGTTAGGCCGTTGTGCTCGTGCGTCACCAGCTCCTCTAGGCTGAAAGAGAACCAAGAGAATTGTTTTCCCCTGATAATTTATTCAGAATAAATCAAATAAAACAAGTGCTTCACTTTCTTTTAATGTTATTCCATTTTGGTTACACTGCACTTTACCGTGCCAAACTCACCACAAGAAGTGGACGGCGCATACAGGCAAGCAGCATCCAAACATGTCCACCACCTTCATGGGCAGGTCCAGACCGCTTGAAGACTTGTGCAGGCACACGCCAAGGTCAGCACAACCTGAAAATAAATGCAAACGATAAAGAAAGGCTGTTATGGTGAAAGCGGGACGCAAATCGACAACCACATTTTTTTTTTGCCCTACAACCACCACTGCCACTACTTTAACCAGGACTACTATGCCTATTACTATGACTACTATTTTTTTTCTACCCATTCCCTGATTATTCATGTTTTAGTCCTAGTTTTTTTCCCATGGCAATTATAATGAGTGTCAGTTTTTCACATATTTTCCCTATTTGTGGTTGGCTCGATCCCTATCCCCCGCGAACAGCTGTAGTCCATTGTAATCCAATGAAAATTTTATTTTGCACAATTACAAAGTGTATGTGACATATTTATTATTGTTGTTGTCCACTTGGAGTCGACACCTTCACGTTCTACATAGTACTAGTATCTGTGACTTTTTGAGTGTGTGGCTATAAAAGGCGGGGCCTGGCCTGGTGAGTGACGTGTACGTCAGTAAATGAAACTGTAGAGCTGGCTGTTGTTGGCTCCAGTTAGCAATTGGCTGTTAATTTGCTATCCAATAGCCAGACCGCATGTTTAATAACTGGCCGGCAGTTGTGGGCTACATTATTGCCACCCTCCCTACTAAGATAATAAAAACTGCTATGCATGTTTCAATCTGACCTAACAAGACAGGATAGTCTTCTGCTTCCAGCCAGGGTGTGCAGATCTTCACGTGCTTCAAACGGAGACTGTCAATCAACTTCATGTAGCGCTCCTTCTGAGGACCTTTCCCTTCACGTGCACACAAAAACAGACCATTCAATCACCGCTCGCCATCATACGTCAACGTCAATCGTACCTGTGATGACGCAGATTACCGGCGGCAGAGTCTCTCCCGCTGAGATGAAATCTTCGTATTCTGTCAGGAACAAGGAGAATTTCAAACACTTGATCTGATCGTGGTGTGCGACAGAAGAAGTGCTGTTGCAGTACCTTGAAGAGCCTGCAGGAGGATGGAGAAATCTTCATCCTCTGTGAAAAGACAGCAACGCGATGAACAGAAGACAAGACATTGCATATAGCTATTTACTACAAATAAAGTCTTGTTTCATCTATTCCTACAAGAGAATAATTTATGTCGGCACCTGTCCAGCTGGTACTGCTGATGAGCAGGGCGGGACGATCTGGCCTCAAGATTATTGATGCCTGATCGTCGCGCCCCGTGTCCTTGTCAAGGTCTCGCATAGAGAAGACGGTCTTCTCCACCCCAGCTATGACATCATCATTGCTGGAAGGAAAATGGGGGAGGGGGGGGGGGGCGGCATGTGGCTCATTAACCAAGGACGCTCCAAAGCAATGTTTGTTAGAATTGTAGCACTTGCCTGCTGTGCCGAAAGGCAGGAAGTGCGCGCGAAAGCCTCACAAAAAGTGTATGCCTCGTCTCCAGTGGCGTCTCATTGAAGATGGCTGCCGGTCGGTCATACAGAGTGGTCGCCCTGCAGATAACACATTTAACAGCCCAGTAAACCTTTTATCTATTTTTAAAAACGTGTCCATCTGTTCTTGATTTTGACACACATATCATACTATCTTTAAAATAGAGCATGTACTCCATGAGTCATTGGCGTCAAATCCTACTTGATGCCCCAGTTCCTGTGCAGATCTTCCTTCATTGCATTGGTCACGCACAAGTGCTTAGACGCCAGAGGGCCGAACACATGCTCGTACCTGCGGGAATAGGAACACAAAGCTTTTATGTGAGACTGAGCAGGAAAACATTCCATCATTAAGGTAAAATAAATTGTTGTTCCCACGTCACAGAGAAAAAATATATACCTGTGAGTGTTTTTGTATGCATCCCTGCTCCGTGTATGTTAAAATAGCAGCTGTTTGAAAAGTTACAATTACTGTAACATCTATGCTAATTTACGTGAGCCAGTGTATGGCTTTTTGCGTTACATGTTAGCATGAAGCTAGCAGATTTTGTTATGTAAATAAAAGGTTGAGCATGTTGTTGTTTTAATATTCACTGTTAAATTCCTCTCATTTTATGTGTCAATTTCATAGAAAATTGGCACTGACCACTTTGCCAAGCGCACGAGCGGGTGCGTGTGGCCGTGGCTGAGCGCCATGATGGTGTAGCCGTAGTTGTGCCAGTCGATGATCAAGTGGCCGCCGCGCAGGACACACGCCAGCCATGCTGAAGCCATGCTCGGCAAACCTGGAGGATTCTGGGAAAATAATAAATAAACATAAACAAACACTAGAGGAGGTCACTTAGAAATGTTAAGGTTGTGATTGGCTGTCGGGAGTCACGTGACCCACCTGCATGAGTATGTGAGCGTGTGGTTTCAGCATGAGTATCACCGCGAGAACCTGCGCAAATTGAATGGTCACTTTGGTCACGTAGGTCAAAATCTTCGGGCCACCTGAAAGTTTTTAAAATACATAAAAAAAGAGAAAGACAGAGAGAGAGAGACAAGCTTTTTCCACCATTATCTACAACTTAAATTAGGGGAGCAAATAAAGAGGTGAAGTAAAAATAACTAACTGTGATAACGAGGTTGCATAAGTGGAAACACCCTCTCATAACTGGCATATGGCTGTGTTCAATATAAACCAGTCACATCAAACTCAGCACACACCTGCGACTATTTTAGGTGGCTCTGAATAAAGTTCATTCAGTACTTGGCATTTTTGCAGTCACATCTTATAGCACAGTCCATGGTTCGTATAGAACTTTCACAGCATCAGAAGTTCCGTACTATAGAAAACGAGTGGATTAAATAAATGTGTCAACAAATCAATTACCTCTGACACCTTTGACTTCCGCAATCGAGACGATTTGGATCCTATCGTCCCTTAACACGTCCCGGTGAGGTTTGCTGTCTAAAAGTAAAACATTTACATGAACAAAAATTTAATTCATATTAACTATGTGTACATTGTTTTACCTAAATAGCCTACAAGAGTGACTTCAAATCCATGTTTACTGAGCGACAGCGCGTGATACTGCATGCGGGGACTACGACCGATATCTCCGAGAACCAGCACGCACACTCGCCGCTCACTGCCTCGATTACGGCGCCTCAGCAGCCAGCACAGCGCGACCGCGAGGCCCACGACCGTCACCGACACCAGTGGCCACCAGATGCCCGAGCGGGTGCCGCAAAACGCCGCCAAGAGAAGTGCAATCAGCGCAAAAAGAATCCGAATGAAGACAGTTTGGCTGGGAGCGGCCATGTTTGTTTTGGAGTTTTGATGACGTGAGGACAGGGGTGGAAGCGGGGCTACCGATTTAAAAGGACCGCAGAGGTTTGGATGACGTTACTCTGAGTGAAAACGCTGTTGATAATATAATTTTTGTTTCCTAACTTGTGTTTTGCTGATTTAAATTATAAATATAAAATATTATATTTCCACCCAATAATCGTTTTGGCCGTGCTCGGGTGGGATGGACGCGAATGATATGTTATATTAGCTCACTCTTTTTTACGTCTAAATCATTAATCGCACCAGATTATTAGAATGTATTGAGATTTTTTAAAACAAATAAAAATCCAAATAAGCAGATGCAGGCCTGTTTTCATGACGTCACTCGTGCGCCACGCCCCCTGCAGGCTTTCGAGGACGCGTTCACCGTTCACGTGTCCTCGGAGTCGGAGCGAGCTCCAAGCATGCGGATTTCGAAGCTGCGGCTGGCCGCCTTCGTGGCGCTGTTGGCGGGGGCGTGCTGCTGCTGCTGCTCGCAGGCGGAGGTTATCGACGACGTGCTGGGGAGCCTCTCCAAGGGCGCCGCCTTCCTGGAGCGCCAGCACGAGCACATCAACCTGGACGG
The DNA here is from genome assembly GCF_054856555.1 of Leptonotus elevatus. Classification (NCBI taxonomy): domain Eukaryota; kingdom Metazoa; phylum Chordata; class Actinopteri; order Syngnathiformes; family Syngnathidae; genus Leptonotus; species Leptonotus elevatus. The sequence goes on along the minus strand of NC_141239.1, from coordinate 30,764,354 downwards.
CGTGGTGGGCTTCCTCATGCTGCAGGGTGGGTGGGGGGGCCGGGGCCGCGTTCGTGCTTTGTGGCGCAGTTTTCGTCCAGCTGTAAACAGCCAACAGCTGCATGCTGCAATTACACTGGCTGGTTGACATAACCACTTTTGAATTAGCTTCACGTCAAATTTATTGGCAGGAAAGCTGTTTTCTTGACAGTGTGGCCTTAAATAATCTAGCAGATTTGGTTCCGTAAAATAAAAAAATCTTTGTTGTTTTGGAAAAATGACACAAGTGCACTTTCCTCCTGCATTTTTTCCTCGTTTTTCTCTCTCGTTTGTGTGTGTGTGTGTGTGTGTGTGTGTGGGGGGGGGGGGGTGTTACAATTGCAAAAAAATTCTGCAGATATTACCTCAAATTATGACTTATTTTTCTCGCCCTATTACAACTTGGATTCCCATATAGTTATAACTTTATTCACGTAAAAACAGAAAATAAAATTACCACACAATTCTAGCATTCCCTGCAGATATACCGTAGATAAATTTTTCTCTTGAAATTGATACCTATTTTCTTTTATAATTGTGACTTTTCTTTGTAAAATGTTGACTGTTTCTGTAGATCAAGCTATAATTTTTGTTGCAATACTGTACTGCAATGTTAACTCCTCGTGTGTGAAATGTTTTCTGCTAATATTCTGACTTCAAGCCTCGTAAAAGTTGCATCTTTTTTGACGTAACATAATTTTGTCCATGTATAGGCCCAACTGTACAGCTTTATTAGGGGGGAAAAAATCAATGTAAATTATAGCTTTTAATTTTGTGTAATTGCAGTTTTTGTTGTAAAATTACACATTTTGTAGAAATATTATAACTTCATTAAACACTTTCAGGCAATATTAGAACCTTTTTCTCTTCTTGGGTAATTGCAACTTTTTCTTGGTAATTTTTGTGTTAGCCGAGCTGAAGGAGGCGGTGCGGACGTGGCCTCACTCGGACCCGATCAGCTGGGCTCAGAGGACGGCGGCTGTGGGTCTGGTCAAGCGTCTGGACCGCATCTTCGACAACGCCCTCGCCGCCTTGCGTCACAACGACCCCAAGTACTACCAAGGTAGCATGTTAAAATTTGAATTCAATGTGAATGACACTTTTTTTTTGTCGTAAAACGGTAACATTACAGCTTTTTCTCTTAAAATTAAGTTTTCTGGTAATGTTACAATTTGTTTTCATTCAACAATAATCAAAAGTATATCTGTGCTCAGTGGGCAAGCAAAACTGAAGCTTGTGTGTTTGACAGGTTGGGTATTGAGTGTATGCAGCTGTGATTGTCAAAGTGTGGCTCCCTCTTGTGGTACACTAATCAAACACTGAATTAAATAGTCAACGTGTGTGTAAGGTTCTAGTGGTTTCAACTTAGTTATTAGTCAGTTAGTCCATTTGTTTCGTACAGTTCAGTTGTATTTACCTTTGAAGTACTATACTATGCATTGCCAGTGTATTATAATTAGTATTGTTCCGATACCGGTATCGGCAGAGGCCCCGATACGGCATTAAAACAGTGGTATCGGTGAGTACTAACAAGTAACATGTCGATACCATTAATTCTGACGCTAATATAGGACTTTGGATGCAGCATCTTGTGTCTTGCTCATGCACGACATTCACTGATGTGTGACATGTTCACTGCATGCCGAGCTAAGATATCCTATTGGCCCTTGAATGCTCTGAACCAATGGCAGGACAACTTTTTCATGTTGAGAAAAAAAAACTTAGTTATTGGTATGGTATCGACATCGGCCGATACTGCAAAGCTGGGTATCGGAATTGGTATCGGGGGCTAAAAAACGGTATCGGAGCAACACTAATTATAATTGTTCAGCTTTTCCCTATATTTAACTCATTCACTGCCATTGGCAGCTACAGACTTAAAAAAATAATAATTTTAACTATATCGATTAGTTAAACATATTTTATCAATTTTTGTTAACAAGAGTATGAAAACCTAGAATTTTTTTTGTACATTTAGAACAGATATAAAATTTGTGATTAATCGTGAGTTAACTAGTGAAGTCATGCGATTAATTACGATTACAATTTTTTATCGCCTGATGCCCCTAATTTTTTAATAATCTTTTCTTTTAAACAAAAAAAAAATTTTTTTTTTTTTTAAATAATCTTCTTTTTTTTAAAGAAAAGATTATTAAAAATTAGGGGCGCCAGGCGATGAATTTTTTAAAATTGGAATTAATCGCATGACTTCACTAGTTAACTCACGATTAATCACACATTTTATATCTGTTCTAATACAATAAAAAAAATCTAGGTTTTCATACTCTTCTTAACAAAAGTGGGAAAAAATGTTAAACTAATAGAAATAGTTCAAATGAATTCGTCTATAGCCGTCAATGAATGAGTTAAGCACAATGTTAATGTTGGACGTGTACATGTTACAGTGTCTGACAATAATATTAAATACAGTTTTTAAGAGTGAAACGTGTGATGAGCACTTGGTCCAGTGGTCCTACTTTGCAACTTTACTTTAATGTTGGTATAGTATATTGGCCAGCAAAATATTTTCGAGGTGGTATTGGTGTAAAAAGTAGGAGAAGCATTGTCAAATAAATTGCTCCAGGTGAGGCTTGAACTCACAACCTCGGCATGACTTTGCAGGTTACTGTCTTATAAGTACCGCGCGCTAACCGATTGCGCCACTAGAGCATGGGCACCATTCATTGTCATCTGGCTCTGAAGCTAAGGTTAAGGTCACGGCCGGGTCAACCCATAAAGATTGAATCAACAAGATCTATGTAAGTGTAGCACAGGTTCACTCTGTTGTGGTATTTGTCCTGAGATCTTTTGCACCTGCACTGTGTCCCGACTTTGCAGAGTTTGAGCCTCTTCTGTCGTGGACGTTCTGGCAGGTCCCCCAGGAGCGCAGCAGCACCGACGCCAGCCTGGTGTACGCCGCCACCACCAACAGCGAGTGCTACGATGAGCAGCTCAGTGACAAGTGCCTCACGCTGCTCCTCGGAACCTGGTGGGGAAAGTCAACCCCGAAAATATTTAGAATAATACGTTCTATGCAGCCCCACTAGTCTAAACGTGGTATTGGGATTAATATTTTGTTTGTAGAATGAGTTAAGCATCAAAATCCACCAGTTTTTGTATGCATCTCGGTGGCAGCCATTTTGCCACTTGCTGTCAACTGAAAATGACATCATAGTTGCTCCGGTCTCAGGTAACAACCGATCACAGCTCAGCTTCAGAAAGGAGGTTGAGCAGTGATTGGTCGCTAACTAAGCAACTGTGATGTCCTTTTCAGTTGCAGCAAGTGGCAAAATGGTCGCCTCCTCACTTAAGCCTATATTGGGGGAACTTATTAATTTTGTAAAGAGGTTTTGGGTTGACAAATACTTTTGTAAAAAAAAAAAAAGTTCTCATTCAATTTCTGTAGTCATGTGCAGTAAAAAGAAAAAAAGTAGACTGTATCATAAAAATACATATTCACATAAGATTGCAAATTTATTCACAATTTTTAAAAAAATTCATTTTAGGAAACAAAAGGGGACGCCGTGCATAGTGACCAAGCCCTGCCGCGACACCATGACCCAATTTGGTTGTCCGCATTACTCGCTGTCACACCAGCTGCTCTACTTCATGATCGGGAAGATGGTGAGGAACGCTAGCCGACGGGAACTTTCACGTTGTTGGTCGAGGGGCTAACGTGTGCTTTGTGTGTACACGCGTCAGAAAGGGTGCTCGAACCTGCTGAAGGGCGACACGCGTTTGTCCCGCGCTAACATGACGGAGCGCAGCTACCAGAAGATCTTCTGCTCCAACATGATGAAAACCAACCAGGACATCATCGCCGCTGGGCTCAGCCAGCAGACGGCAGACATCTTCATCGAGAACAGTCAGTGACAATTTCCTCGCCTTAAGAAAAATATGGACAAATGTTTTGGGACGCAGCTCTTGATTAGTTAATGAATCAACCAGATGAACAGAAGAAGACTAGACAACATCAATGAATTTTGACCCCCATACCAGCCAAAAACCTGCCTTGTTTATGCGTTGTCTCACAGTCCTCATCTGCGGACTGGCCGGCTTCTCTGACTTCTACAAAGCCGAATGGCTGCAGCACATCCTGCGGCTGCAGGACGCCGAGCTGGGCTGCTTCGGCCGCGACCGTGAGTCTAGAAATCATTATGTCCCTCAAAACGGCAACTGTTAAAGATGTGGCAACTATATATATATATACGAGCACGTGAGCTGTTTTCCGGCTGTTGCGGTCAGGGAGCATCATCTCGCAGATGATCGGGGACGAGCTGTTGGAGCAACTGCAGCCCCATCACCGCGTCAAGAGGAGGGAGAAGATCCTTCCTGGTGGGTTCATTGTTAGTCACTGGCAGAGAAATGTTAGTAGCAGGAGCCATGTGGCGACGCCGGTCCCAGTCAAGTCAGAGAGAAAATTGCTTTTGATTGCCAACAAAGTTTTTATTTATTTTTAATTAACAAAACAACTGATGCGGAGTTGCTGCTAGTCCAGCATCAAGTTTGCCATTTACAAATGTTACTGTTAAAAAAAAAAAAAAAAAAGAACCCAACCAACAATGGCACCAGGTCAGTGTGAAAGGGGTAGACCAAGAACAAGTTAACAACCATGTTTAAAAAAAAATATATATATGCAACCAGTCAAAAAAGTTAAGAAACAGCCCTGAATAAGTCTAAGAACAGACGAAAAACAGTCAAGAGCCACGTAAAAAATAAAATAAAATAAATCACAGCAAAAACAAGGGACACAAAGCAGTTAACAACCAGTCAAATAAGTATATATAATAAAAAAAAGCCGTTAAGAACCATGTCAAAAACAAGGGAAAAGTGAACATCTTCTCAAGAACCAAATACAAGTTAACAATTAGTCCAGCTGACCCAGTCAAAGAAGAGACGAGAACCAGTTAAGAACCACGTCCCCCCCACCCCAAAGTAGAGCCAAGAACCATGCTGACTTGTTTTTGAAGTGGGTCATGACTTGGTTTTTGGTTTTCAATGAATCTTGACAATGCAGTTCTAGGTCTTAGCTTATTCTTGATATGGTTCTTAATTTTTTTTTTCTTGGCATAGTTCTTGACCTGTTTTTCACTGTTTCTTAACTCATTCACTGCCATTGACGGCTATAGACGTCAACAATTAATTTGAACTATTTCTATTACTTTCAAATGTTTTCCACTTTTGTTAACAAGAGTATAAAAACCTAGAATTTTTATATTGTACATTTAGAACAGATATAAAATTTGTAAGTAAAATTAATTGTGAGCCAACTATTGAAGTCATGTGATTAATACAATTAAAAATTGTAATCATCTGACACTCCTAATTTTTAATAATCTTTTTTTCCAATAGTTAACTCACAATTAATCACAAATTTTTATATCTGTTCTAAATGTACAATAAAAAAATTCTAGGTTTTTATACTCTGGTTAACAAAAGTGGAAAAAAATGTGAAACTAATAGAAATAGTTCAAATGAATTTTTGACATCTATAGCCGTCAATGGCAGTGAATAAGTTAACTTGTTCTTGAGTGTTCTCTGACATAGTTGTTGACTTCTTATTGACTTTTTTGATTTGTTCTTTACTATTTTTCGACTGGTTCCTCACTTCTTTTGTACACACACGCACGCACGCACGCACGCACGCACGCACGCACACACGCACACACACACACACACACACACACACACATCTTAACATTTGTTGACTTTTTGTGATGTCGCGTTGACATCCATCGTATCCCATCCTATATCTTTGTTGTCCCAAGATGGCTGCTCTAGTCACATGACGGCAGTGGCGGTGGGGGCCCTGGGAGGATATTTAAACTTCTACCTGACGGAGCAGGACATAACCAAGAGGCCCCTTTCCTGATCCACATCCATGCCACGGGACACCCAAAATGGAAACTTTCTTTCCTGCCTGGCTGCTTTTTCTTTATTTTTTTTTTAAATCTTGGACTATTACTTCGTAAGGAGGACAATAGATATATTTTAGGCAGAGAAAGTCACTCAGAGCGTAGACCTCCACCAAGGCCTTTTTCATCATTACAGTACCCCAATATTTTACTGTATGTGTTCTTTGTGGACCGTCCTGCTAACATACAAATGACATAAATAACAATCTATTTGGACGTACCAAGAGAAGCTGCCTGTATTTTATATATATATATACATATATATATATATATTTAAGGCTTTTTGTATGCATGAAGCATAAGTGTATGTCGAACGAAACACTCCATCCCAAATAAAAGGAAATGGTCCACTTAAAGAGTCAGTGGTGTTGTCTTTGGCCGTGTCATGGTCACTCATTCCAGCTGGTGACTTTATAGAAAAGGGCCTTGAGTAGCCGGGCCTCGTAGGTGACCGTGTTCTTGCCCATTTGGACCCGAAACTCCTCCAGCGGCTGCTCGATGATGGCGGGCACCTCCCTCCCGTACTCTGAGACCACCAAAAAAAAAACAACAACATTTTGAATTGATCCCAAGAGGGCTACATTTGATATTTTGATGGTCGGTTAGAAAATAAAAGTAATATTTTGACACAAATTTACATCATATTGGTGATAAGGGAATGTCACCGTGACTGGTTCTTGACTTTGATTTTTGACTTGGACTTTGACAAAGTTTTAATTGCATTCTTGACTAACTTTGCTCTGATTCTTGACTTTGTTTCTGAAATGTTTCTAATGTTACACAGTTCTTGATGAAATAGACTGAGGCACAGCTAACACCAGCATGTTGTTACTGTTGTGCAGAAACGTCCTAATTCCAAATTTGGTCAATTTGATATTTTGCTCACAAATCAATGCTATAGGTCAGTCCCTATGTAGATCTGTTGTTTGTTGTTGTCGTCGTCATTAGAATAGGATAGAATGACCTTATTATCATTGCACAAAGTACAACAAAATTGAAGTACGCAAAGTGCCAGCAATTAAAAAACATAAAACTAATAAATCAGGCAATTCAAAAAGAATATAAAATCTTACAAATAAATATACGACACGAACACAGGACTTATGGTGAATTAAAATACACCGTGTTTGGTGCAGTCATTATTAATACAAATGATCAACCATTATAAAGTGTCTAATAAAAAAGCTTGAGAGAAATCTCCTAACTCTATTGGACACTGTGAGAAATTCCACCTCAAGTTTGAAAATGTCAACCAATAAACAAACGCGAGTAAAAAGAGCTTTGACTAGGCATTCCATTTGTTTTATTATTTTTTTAAAGATAGTGATAATGTTTTGGTGCAGATTTTTGTTTTATTTCACTGAAAAATAATATTTTGGGAGATATAAAGATTCCGCCCGACGGTGATGGTGTCTATCCAAATCTGATCCACAGTGAATAGAGCCAAGTCGGTACTTAGCAATGTGTGTGCGCGTTTGAGCATCACCTTCACAGTTCTCCAAGAACTGAATGCACTCTTGGACCACCACCCCCTTCAACGTGATGATGTGCTTGGACATATTCTCCAGCAGGGACAGGAAACAGCGCTTAGCGTAGAACCACGTGTCCGTCCCCAACTACACAACACACACATACACACAGCACCAAGTTTAAAATATAAAGTTGGCCTAAATCCATTGATAACGAGCAATTACCTTCTTGTTGTAAGGCTCCAAACTCTTAATGACGCGAGAGATGCCAAAATCGTAGTTGCCCTTGGCACAGTATAATGTGCTAAAGATGATGAAGAAAAAAAAAACATACTGTATATGTATGCAAAAATATTGTATTTCTATTCAAGATTATCGAGAAGTGCAAAAGTCACCCGATGACCAGGTTGACGATGCACAGGTGGAAGACTTTTTGGTCGGGGTCGTCGTAGGAAATCTGTTCCTCCTCTTTCTCGATCTTCCTCATCAGCTCCTCAGCCTGGAAGACATTATGAGTACGCCAGTCTTAAATAGTCAGCGAATTACAGTATGTGAAGACTCGTACTACTTAAGTTACCTCTTCATTCTGGCTGGTCATGATGTAGGACACACACAAGTTGGCCAGGACCACAGCGCTCACGTTCAAGATCTATATCAACAAACACATACATATTTATTAGCTTCTTATCATTATCTGCAGAATATTTGGACTTTCAAACCACATTTTAGACATCACAAATCCAGTCTTCACCAGTTTAAAGTGGTTGAAGCTGGAGGACATAGCAAGCAGGGTATTTAAACAAGCAGGTTGCCACATTTAAATTGTTTATAGAGTTATCACATTCAAATTTGCTGGCATTCTGCTCCTTATCACATAAATAATCACTCTGATTTACACGACAATGTACAGCTGGGAAGCCCCAGGGACGACCCAGGACACGCTGGAGAGGCTATGTCTCTCGGCTGGCTTTGAACGCCTTGGGATCTCCCTGGAGGAGCTCGAGCAAGTGGCTGGGGAGAGGGTAGTCTGGGCTTCCCTACTAAAGGTGCAGCCCCCCGCGACCGCACTCTGGATAAGCGGCAGAAAATAAATGGATGGATCACAATGTACATCCATCCATCCATTTTGTTAACCGCTTGTCCTCACAAGGGCCGCGGGGGCGGTGGAGCCTATCCCAGCTTGTAGGCGGGGTACACCCTGAACTGGTTGCCAGCCAATCGCAAGGCACACAGAGACGAACAACCATCCACACTCACAATCACAATTACGGACAATTTGGAATGTGGGAGGAAACCGGAGTACCCGGAGCAAACCCACGCAAGTACGGGGAGAACATGCAAACTCCACCCAGGAAGGCCGAAGCCCGGACTCGATCTCACGTCCTCTGCACTGGGAGGCGGACGTGCTAACCATTTAGCTCACAATGTACATAAAACTGTCGATATATCTATCTTGATTATAATAAACTGATTTTTTTTTCATTTACCTTTCATTTGTACAGTAATTAAAAAACAATTGATATAAAATAATTGTTTTTAAATTCAATTTCTGGATTTTGTTTGATTGTGAACTCAGGAATTTTGTATAATTTCATTTTTTCCCTAAAAGGTTTTGATTTTGAATGCAATTTTTCTAAAATTCAGTTTAATTTAGATGTTTTTTTTTTGGTTTTCTTTTCCATGGATGCTGTAATTGAATCTAATTCGTAATTTCTTAAAAATCTATGTCAAGTGTGTACATAGACTCTTCTTATATTCTGCTCATGTTTTTATTATGACATTTATATTTTTACTTAAGTCGTCTTGAATTCCATTAAACTGGAAATGAACTAAAGCTTTTCCCACATGTTCATAAAGACAAATGTCCTCAATTTGACAGTTGTTTGAGAGAGGAAGTGCAAATACGCATAACGATTCATTTCGTCATTTTGACCGCATCTACAAAGCAGCACTGCAAACATAAAAAAAGAAGAGTTTCACACATAGAAAAAAGTCACAGCAAAGTCGCTTTCTCTATTTTTACCGGCGGTTTGCACGTGCACAGGCAGTCCTGCACGCTACACTGCTCCACCTGCGCACAAAGGCCAACTATCAGCTGACCTCATCACCCTTTTTAACAACAAGCTTTGCGCACATGCTCGACCCGCCTGGTGGCTTGACTCACGTTGTTGTAGTGCTTCTTGACGATGGGCTCGTAGAAGCTGATGGCCTCCTTGTTCTTGTTCTGCATGAAGAGCACGTGGGCCACGTTCAGCTTCCACGTGTCGTCCTCATTGCACACCTCCATGGACTTGTGGAAGATCTTCTCCACCATGGCAAAGTTCTCCCGGTTCCAGTAGATTTTGGCCTGGGCCATCAGGGCCACAATGTACCTGTGTGGAAGAAGAACACGAGAAGGTTAGAGATTGAGATGGACACATTCGATACAAGATAGAACAACAACTCGATATATTCCACAGTCGTGTGTGTGTGTTTTGTGTGTGTGTTCTCACTTCTCCTGCATGGTGTCGTACTCTTGGAGGGCTTTCTTCTGCCCGTCATCATCTCGAGCCGTCTTGGCCTCCTGCAGCTGCAAACATTCAGCAAACGCATCCAAATTAGTCTCTGTTGTATGCATACACAAAAAAAGTTTGAGAAATAGTCATGTCATGTAAATTGCATTGTGCACTCCAGGAGGGATTCTTTTTGTGTTAAATGTAATCCATGTACTGTATTTAGTTCCACATAGGGATGTTTGACAAAACTTTTTCCCAGTACGACTATTCAACTCGTGAGACGTCACCAATACCAAAAGTACTGATACCACAAGTACTTTTGAAATTTCCCCCAAACACAAAAGACCCATCCCAAATGATTTCTGAGCGCGGCTCCTGCTGCTGCTGCTCCTCACCGTTCCCTCAGGGGATGGGTCAAATGTGGAGAAAGATTCCCCCCCCACTTAGGTGGGTGTGACAGTCAGCGGTACTTTAACTTTAACTAGCACACCTGATAACGATCAATTCCTGATCTATAGTATCAGATGTGTTGGTAGGTGGAAACATCTAAAACCTACAGAACCCTGGTGTACATTCAGTAGCTTTAAATTTGCATGAAATTAATGGCAATTTTCGACTCTTCTAATTTCTAGTTCTTAATTGTAAAACAGCCACAAGAGGACAGCCAATACCATCATTGCAAGTACAGATACCTTGAAATAAGGTCAGGTATCGGCCCAGCAGGGTTCCTACAGGTTTCTGCAAGTTACATTTGAAAACTTTTGAAACCTTTTTAAGACTGTTTAAAACAATTTTTTATCAGCCTTATTGGCACTGAAAACCACATTTGTGAATGTGCGTAAAATTATTTCTCGAATGTGGAAATGTGGAATGTGTGCAGGATGTAAGAATGCACACCACCGCAGTGCAGACACGGACCACAGACAATATTGCAACAACGTGGCATGCCACATGCAAATGCCCGTAGCGATACCTGGTATTGGTACTCGCCCATCCCAAGTTCCACAGGCATGACGAGCTCATGACTTCTTGAACTACATGCATGCACGTTTGTTCTTCTGATTTCGAAGAATGGCTACCCCTGCGTTTAGCTGACTACAGCAATAAAGACAAAACGGAGGCAGGGAAGGCGTTTGGAATAAAGAAAGTAGGTAGACAACCTGCTTAGCCAGCTTGCGCAGCTTCTCCGTCATTTTGCCGATCATGTCGTCAAACTTTCTGAACGCCTAAAAACACAAAAATAAATGTTTTAATGATGTAGCAATATCAATAATGACAAAAATGCACCTGAATTGTTATTTTGTACCTCTTCTGGTGCCGTCTGGCAAGTCAGCAAGGCATCGAGAAACTCGTACTCGTACTAAAAAACAAGCAAAAACATTTAAGTTGTAGTTTGTGGACAACCTTTACAAAAAAAACAGAACACAAAAAGACATAAGTTACGTAGAGCTCACTGGCGAGAGCAATTTGTAGGTGAGGTGCGCGTTTTCTGCCAGGACGTCGGCTGCCAGATCAAAATACTGTCAAGAAATGAGAGCAAAATGACACCCAACAATACTTGAAAAAGCTGAACTCCTGTGTCATGGCGGGAAAATTCAATACCTCATGTTTGCAGTAGAGCAGCAGCAGGTTCCCGAAGGTGACGGGTGGGAAGGACGGCTGCTGAAGCAGGAAGGCCAACTTCTCAAAGCCTTGCGAGGGCTTGGTGTCCATGTTGAGCAGGGCCTGGTTGTGCAGAGTCACCGTGTCCAGCTCCTGCGTGCAACATATTCTCATGTTTGCGCTCATTTGTGTTCAACATCTGGATAATACTCAACCAATTGAAACATGCCAGACGCGGGTACTATTGTGCTCATGCACATTTTTCGCTCTGTAGTTTATTTCTTGTGTAGTTTATTCATTTCTATTGTTCAGGTTGGCAATTATCATAACTACACAGACTGAGATATTGTTTGTATATTGCATTTGCATACATGACCAAGAGTAAAGTGAACTTTAAAAAAAAAAAAAAAAATCTGTGAATCATCAAATTTTATTTTTTTCTAGTATTAAGCAAGTTACCAGTTATTAACAATTGCATGACACATCATGATTACAATCTACGTTGTTGCAGTCAGCATGCCTTTTGTAACAAATGCCACTAGAGGACACTAGATGTTCTCCCAACAAGAGAATTGGGACGGAGGACAGTGACGGCAGACACACACACGCACGCACACACGCACGCACACACACGCACGCACTCGGCTACCTCCTCTGTTCTCGGCGGCATGTCAGTCAAAGCCTCCTGAGCTCCTTTCACTGCAAATTAATATTTAAATAATCACTCCATCTTTTATTCACATTGCAATTACATAAAATGGATGCGGATATTAAAATATTTTTGCATATTAACTCATTCACTGCTATAAATTCATTAAAAAAAAAGATTATAAAAAAATTGGGGCTTCAGGTGTTTTTTTTTTTTTATTGTAATTAATCGCATGACTTCACTAGTTAACTCACGATTAATCACACATTTTATATCTGTTCTAAATGTACAATTAAAAAGTTTTTAATGTTTTTTTTTTACTTTTGTTAACAAAAGTGGGGGAAAATGTTTAACTAATAAAAATAGTTAAAATGAATTTTTGACGTTTATAGCCGTCAATGGCAGTGAATGAGTTAAAAAGGTGCAATCTCCAAAGAGAAGTGAAAGGCTATTGTGGATGCAACAATGGCTTCCAGCTGTCAATCAAAGCTATAGTTGGTCATGTTTGTGTACTGTATGTGTTTGCTGATGTGCAGTTTGTTGTCTCTTACGGTTCCTCAGCTGGTACTCGATGGCAGCCTTGAGGTTGAAGGCCTCCACCAAGGCGGTCTGATGCAGCACCAGCGTGTTGCCCACGCTGCGCACGTCGATGCCCTCCGTCGTCAGGCCCACGCTCAGCTCTGCCGCAGGGACGAGACGCACAGGAAAGGTTATCTTAACTTTTTGAGTCCTGAGTGGACATTTTTCAAAGGGCATATAATGTTAACGTCAGTTAAACAAAACTACAATGCATACCCCTAAACGCCATAGGAAGTTTTTGTTTAAAAATAATGTCATTAAGTAATGGTAAAAAGTTTTGTTTTTTGCAATGTTACAAGAATCAAAGAAAAAGTTGTGTTCCTTACAATTTTTTTTTTTCAGGATAAAAAAAAAAGGCAAACTTATAAGATAGTCATATTTAACAGTCTTTTTTGGGGGGGGGGGGGATAAAGTAGTAATATTATGATTTTAAAGTTTAATGAAAGTAGAAAGTCACATTTTAAATTATTAATTTATTATTGTAACATAGACAGTATATGTTTTGTAAAATACCTCTTTATTCTCTAAAACATAGTGACGGGTCGATGAAGCGTCATGAAGCGTCATGAAGCGTCATGAAGTGTCATGAAGCGCCATGAAGCGTCATGAAGCGTCATGAAGCGTCATGAAGCGCCATGAAGCGTCATGAAGCGTCATGAAGCGTGTTGACACAATGACGCACTGTGTTGATACTGTGTCACTGAATACTGATACCTGCTGTACCTTAAATAATGCTACAGGTAACTGAGGTGACTTTTTTTCTTCTTCCTCTTATAAACTTTATTCAAACAATAAACATTAAACAGTATACAAAGTATGTGGAATTTTTTTTATGGAAACATTGTATACAATGCAAACAAAACACAGCGCCAGGGAGTTTATTTTTTTTAAAGAAGCTAAACAAAATAAAATCAACAATATAACAAAAAGAAAAAACAAGATAGCACAAAGTCACATCAATAAATGAAAAAGTTTACAGTAATATGTTTTCTCAGCTTTTGGATACATACAAGTAGATAATGATGAAAAATAACTTTTAATGGATACAAAAAAACTTAATGAAGGATGGTTTCTTATGCATAAATTTGGACCTATGAATGTAAAATTTAGTTAGAAGAATAATAAGGTTTTTATCAAATAAAATTGTGCATTGACAGTCTTATCATATTCAAATACACCAAAGGTAACAAAGGTGACAGACTCAACTGACACTAATATGATGACTTCAATTAAATAACTCTTTGTACTTCCTATTGTATTAATTTCTTCATTTAAATTTAAAATGTTTGGATGGATAGATGCAGTCAATAAATAGTGTGAACGTGTCCATTTGAAAATTTGAGTGAAAAACATATGAGGACTCATAATTGAGAATTGTCTAATCCAATGCATGTTTGGTTTCAAAAATGAAACACCCGGTGCAAAAATTTAGCATTAATAAAGTGCATAGATGGAGTTTACAATGTTGCAATCGGGGCTCGAACCTAAACCCCAAAACACACAAGCAACTTACTCCGCTCATGTAGTCTCTTTAACCATTGAGCTAAATGGTCACAGTACTTACCTTGGAGAATCACTTCCTATAATGTAAGGAAAGTGAAACTGAATTGATATGAGATCCAAATGGTCAATGAAAAGATTTTACTGTGATTTGATTCTACCGTGTAGGAAAGTCCTTTCTCTTTTCCTTTCGGAATCCCTATCACACAGCCTACTAAGGAATTATGTGAGCCTCAAAAGATGTGTGAATCATTAGAGACGCAACCCACAGACAGATGCGCTTCGGCACTTCCTTATAAAGCTCGACACTTAGTAGCGGGTAGCGATGAGTGACACAGCGGCTGTGTCGGTCACGTGGTTTTCACAAAGCGCTAACTACACGCACCAACACGGGGGTTCCTCTACCAACTTGACACACGCATCGATGCATCGGTGTTGCCGGACCCATCACTACTAGAACATAAGAATAATAATACTTAATTCCTGTTATATTATTTTATATTTTTCAAAAAGACTTATTTAGCTTTTGATTGGCCCAAAGTTAAGGTAGGGAGGAGTCACTGTTTTTCCATCTTTTTTTATTGGCGCACTGTACAGTATGCCACTTTCCTGAATGATAAAACAAAATAATTTTTGCAAATGATTTTGCAGCACATCCAAGCAAACCCCAGTTTTTGAGAACTACTGCCTTACAAAACTGGATATAAGCTATGAACTGTGAACGGAAAAACTACACCCAGCTTTAGGGGTGGGAATCTTTGAATGTCTCACGATTCGATTCGATTAAGATTTTTGGGTCTGCGATTCGATTCAGAATCGATTTTCGATTAAAAGGCTTTTTTATTCAAAATGATTTGATTGACAATGATTTCTGCTTCAATCTATAGATGTGCAAGGAATTGTAATGATCTACTCCAGTCTGACTCGCTAATGCCAATTAGCGCGCTACTCGCGGCACTTTTATCGCTTAAAAGAACGGCTCCACGCTGAAAAAAAAAAAACTTTTATTGGAATAACTTGATCGTGACTTTTTCCTTCTACTCTCTAATGTGGCTACAACTAAACAGTGTATCCGACCGCGTGGAACCACACTGCCCCTAAGTGGCCAAAGTGGGTACAACATGAACAGCGCTCCAAATAAAGGCACACACAGACAAAGGCAAGACAGTATAAAATATTTAAATAAAATCGATTTTGGGACATTTAACTCTTTGACTGCCATAAACAGTATAAAACGTTTAGCATAAACCTAGGGAAGGGCGCCGAGGACGTTAAAAGACGTCCCCTATGTTTTTTTTTTTTTTTTTCGAAAACGGGTGCAGGAAAGCCTTGGGCAGCTGTGCTGAAAGTATCAGGCAGATCTGATTAGTAAAAGACTCGTTTTGGCCCCTAGAGGGCAGCGATGACTCTCTTTGCACAAGGTTGGATGGGCCGCCCACCGTGGGCGTCAGTAGAAGACGTGAGGCGGAGCTAGAGTGTTGAGGAGACAATGGCTGGTTCAAGCCATTGTGGCTTGACCAAGCAACCGGTTGCAAGCAGCTCACGCTTGAGCATTTTTTTCAAAGACGGAAAGCATCAATCAATACTAAAAAGCGCATTGATGTCGACGATGATGATGACTCCGAGCTTGACGCCAAAGTTGGAAGCCTTGGCGCGACTGTTACGATCACGTAGTAAGCCTCACCGGCTAAGCGCGGCTAGCGCGGCTAGCGCTGCTAAGGCCGCAAAACGCGCACAATAGCCGACCGGGTACTTCTACACAATCGGACATTCGATCGGGCGATGGAGAGTTGGCATCGACCAATGCAGATTGATGATGATGATGATGATGACTCCGAGCTTGACGCCAAAGTTGGAAGCCTTGACGCGACTGCTATGATTACGTAGTAAGCCTCACCGGCTAAGAGCGGCTAGCGCTGCTAACGCCGGAGCTGCACAAGCGGACATTCGATCGGACAATGAAGAGTACCCCGAGTCCAATGCATATTCATCGGAGGAGCGGGTACAGTCTGATCACGGAGAAGACACTGTTTCTGGACTACGATGCCACCATGAATGGAGTGGATAAAATGGATCAGAACATCTCCTACCACCCGGTATAGCAACTGAAGGACACGAGGAAGCGAGACGTAACGTAACCGTAGCATGATCCTGATATTAGACTTGATGGCAACACACACTGCAGTATATACTTGCTATTCCCCGGAAAAAAACGGCCGGCAAGAAAGTGGAGCACGCGAAGAGGCAATCTGTTGTGCAAATGCGGTTGCGTCTCCTTGCACGCAGGAGAGTGTTACACAAAGAAAAACTGTCGTTGAAACATCCACATATTTGTAAATAGCACCACAGTTGCACACATTTGTAAATAGTTTGCCAAATTGTTGTCAAATTGTTACACTGTTGAATGTAAATAAACGTATTTTGCTATCAAAAAACACTTTTTCATTCTTGGTGGTAGTGTTTTATAGAAGTAAAGCACTATTTAGGTGTTTGTGGCATCATTCATGGACAAAAAGAAGTGTCAAATTCACTAGAATGCATGAAATAATATCGTTTCACTAAAAGCTTGATTTCTCCGTATTTTGGTCCAAAACAGGCGAAATTGGGTCAAACTAACCATTTTCTATTGTTGATTACTAAAGAACGGAATAAGGTAGAAACAAACTTTTTTTTTCTGATGAAAGATGAAAGTCCAATCTTTCATTTGGTAGTACGTGTGTTTCCATAGTCCAAACAGAACATTTTCTGTGGACCTTGAAAGATCAGTCAAAATGCTTAAATCGGCTGGGACTGACGGCATCCCTTTTCTGAAAACGTCTGGCAGTCAAAGAGTTAAAATCGATTCTGAATCGTACTAAATGAGAATCGATTTTTTGGCACACCACTACCCAGCATGATTTTTTTTTTTGTAATGTAACGTACAGCTCTTAACAATTGAACATTGATGTGGTTCTACTGTTATAACAAGGCTATAATCTTATGGCTCTTGATAAAAGTTTGAAACCGCAGTTCTGGTCAGATACATCGCTGCAGGCTTACCTGGATGTTCCCGGATGCCTCGCTCGATGATCTCACCGATGTATTTAAGGGCCTGTGCGT
Source organism: Leptonotus elevatus (assembly GCF_054856555.1). Classification (NCBI taxonomy): domain Eukaryota; kingdom Metazoa; phylum Chordata; class Actinopteri; order Syngnathiformes; family Syngnathidae; genus Leptonotus; species Leptonotus elevatus. The sequence goes on along the minus strand of NC_141239.1, from coordinate 30,747,028 downwards.
AGTTGCTGAGCCTGTAGTAGCACAGTGCGATGTTGTACGATAACGCTGGCACAGAGAACAAAAAAGGTGAATTAAGATACTTTTTTTTAATAGTAGTGATTTATGATTTGAGTGCACTTACCAGGCACGTATCCCAGCACCTGCATGGCTGACGTGAACTTCTTGCAGGCGTCCTCGTATTTGGCATCCTGGTAGAGCAGGCAGCCCATGTTGTACACGTAGTCTGTGTCCTCCGGGGGAAGTTGCTCCACCAGAGACTGCACACATACGCATCAGTCAGCAATAGTATCTATGAGTCAGAAATATTGTCAAACAGCAGTGAGGTTTAGGTTACCTTTGCAGCAGAGTAATTCTCCTCAAAATATTTGATGGAGGCTTGCAGTTTGACCATCTGTGAGAAGAAAGAGGAAGACTGGCCATTTTGAAAAAACACTTTGAATGGGCAGCTGTGTTGTTTTTTCCCTCCTATTTGATGTATTCATTAGACACCAAGTTTATCATTGTGAGGATTGTCGAAGAAGGGAGCAGACCTTAGTGTGGCTGTTTGGAGTGTCCAGGGCAAAAGAGGCCAAGGTGGCCTCGGCGTAGGCGCCCGCCTTGTACAGGCTCTGGGCGTAGTACACCCGGTACTCCTCCACCTCGGGGTGCAGCTGCGTGAGCTGCTCATAGCACTCGGCCGCGCCACTGAAGTCCTGGATATGGTAGTAGCAAAAGCCCAGCAGGGATAGCGCTGCCCGGGACTGGAGGGAAACAAAAAAACAAAAACAATTTTCATAACTTTGAGGATTATTAAACCAATTTTCTATACCACTTGTCGTTATTAGGGTTGCATGAGGCACATCTTATCCCAGAAGACTTTTGGGCCGGAGACTGGATACACCCTGGACTGCACCAACAATCACACCCACATTCACACCTATGAATAATTTAGAATCTACAATGTCCCACACATGCATGTTTTTAGAATATATGAAGAAATTGAAATAATCCACACAAGCGAGAGAACGCACCCCCACTTGGGAAGGCTGGCGACCAGATTTGAACCCCAAACCTCTTAACTTAGAAGCAAGCATGCTTGCTAACCACTAATCCATTTTTTTATTTACTTTTTTCATTTTGGTTTAATGTTCTAGTCTAACAACAAAGACTTTCATTGGAGTGTACTCATTTTTTCCTCCAATATTTGAAGCTGTGGGGAAGATGATGAGTCGTCCTCATAATCAAACACTTACCCTAGTGTGCTTTTGAAGTTGGCTGTTGAGGATGTGAATTGCCTCAACATACTGACTCTCCTTAATCTAAAAGAAAATCAACATTGATTGTGTTAACTATCGAGGCTACACATAAAACAACATATTTATTATTAAACGGCAAACGGTTTGAGCTGACCGACAAATCTCACTTTGTAAAATGTCATGTATTAGTGAGCAAGGTTAGAAGTGCACCGTCGCTTACGAGCAAGAAAATGTCACATTATTCAATAGATAAAAAAAAAGAAAAAAAGTTTGAACTACGTGTAGTAATGTCAATATACCAAGCTAAGTAAGCTAAACACATACTTGACTACCCCGTCATAAGTTTCGTATTCTTACCAGTTTATAGATTGTAGCAGTGTACTCTCCGTCTTTTATTGTCATCATGATGGCAAAGTGTAATTTGCACGGCTCTAAATGAGCCAAAATCGACTAAATTCACACACAAAAAGCAACGCTAACTAGCCACTTTGCTAGCAGCCGTGAACACTCAGCGCAAGCGGATTTGTGTTACCTAGCAACCTCACAGACCGGAAGTTAGACTTTTGACAGACTTCTATGTCAGCCAATCATCACTGAGGATGCAGGAACCGTTGTTTTAAATTATCTGTTATTTACATAAATAATGATAGACAGAAATTCGCGTGGTTTATTGTCAATAATGAAAACAGCAAAAATATATGGTGGAAAAAATATAAATAGTTCTGCTGTTTTTAGTAAAGAGCCAAATCAATTGTGTCTAACAATATCTATCTATCTATCTATCTATCTATCTATCTATCTATCTATCTATCTATCTATCTATCTATCTATCTATCTATCTATCTATCTATCTATCTATCTATCTATCTATCTATCTATCTATCTATCTATCTATCTATCTATCTATATTAGTGCTGTCACAGTTAAAGCGTTAACTGGTTAATTCATATATTTTTTTCGCATTAATCATAAATTAACGCAGAATAATTGCATTATTAGTTTTTACCATAGATTATCCTTTAGCGTGACAACGGATGGCTACGTTTAAGGTAGTACAAGTTGTGTTTGAGCAATAAACATAATCACATGCATTAAAGTAAAGGATTTAATAAATGTTTGCGTATCACATTTAGAATATTTGTATGTTATATGTCAAAATATTGGGGTCATTTTTTTCTGTTTTAAATTATGCAAGTAATTAACTGATTAGAAAAAGAGGAGGATGAGCGTGTGCAGTGGATAAAAAAAAAAGGTTGAAGACGTCCTCATAACACTAAATGTCAAAATAATTAACACATAACTGGTGCTCTTCAAATGTTGCTTTTTTATTAAGCGATTAATCGTGATTAATCAAAATTCTAAAATGTGATTAATCTGATTACAAAATGTAATCCTTTTGACATATATATATATATATATATATATATATATATGGTTCCTAAGAGACCATGAAAAATACATGTGACAAGATGTTTAGGGGGAAGATTGATTGTAGAGTGCCCAACATCCGAAAATGTATATTCTTATATTAGCATGCCCAAAAATGTAACTACTTTCACGAAGTGACCTTTAAAAAAACATGTGTCACAACCTGCCCCTAGAATCAAAATAACACTGCCTAACCAGATAGTAACCCAAACAAAAATACAGCCACTAACTCTTCTTTTTGGTTTTTATTAACAGTTTGCCATTGGTGGAGGTGTATGCCCCATTTGCTGATATTCTAGTTTTATACAATCATTATAGAACCTGTCTAAAAACAATAGAGTTCACTTCTTTTTACATCCCTCAATAACCTTGCATAGCATTAGTTTGCACAACATCAATAACCCCCAGTCTTTTGTTTTGCCTTATTTTTTTTTCATTATTCTGTAATGACCTCTTATCTGTACTACTCTAATGGTAGCTTTGTCAAAAGCACATACAAAAAAGAGGGGAAAAAAGCTATGTATATTTTTTTACAAATCGGTAAGTATTTTTTTTCAAAGACGTCCAAGAAGAACAAAGATTTTTTTTAAACCAAGCCGGAGGTGGTGAGCCTCGCCTCTAACCCAAACCACACTGTGGACCTAAAAAATGGTGGCCAGAACTTGACCGCAGTGTCCGAGTGTGTTTTTGACATTAAGTCTGCAGAAGGGTGTGTTCTGACTTCCTTTCGCTGAGCACTGTCCAGTGTCAAACGTGTTGAGAAGCAGACGACAAACGATCGGTCTTCACTCTTCAGGTGACACGCTTGTCCAGCAGGTACGTGTGCACGGATACACATTTATTTATTCATATAGCAGTAGCAGAGGTTTAACTTTAATTATCATTTTATGGGAACATTGTGTGCTTGCATGCTGGGATAGAGCATGTACAATTTGTTTGGTGGTCTCAAAATAACAATATTGCTTATAATATATTGTAAAATAAAAATATTTATTATCTTTTAACACCCATTATAATACTTGAAATTCAAGATTACAGAAATTTCTTCAAATTGTGTCATTAAACACAAGTGCGGGACTACGTTTGTCGGAACTTGGGTAAGTTAGGGTCAGGAGATGCATTCTTTGGCCAGCTGGACTTGACAGAAAGCAGTTCTGATTCATAATGGCTGAAATGAAATTCATGCAAGATTAAATCATGTAAGACTCTTTATTCAAAATGTCAAGAAATTTGACATTTTCAATACAATTTCAAGTCTTATCTCCATCTAACCCTTAAGAGAATAAAAAGAAAAACTGTTGAAACTATCAGGCGGTCACATTAACTCTAGTTAATGTAACAAGAGTAAGAATAGGGTTCCAAAGCAGGGTTTCAAGTCAGGGTTAGGGTTTTCAAACAAGAGTAGAGTTTCAAATTTGGATTATAAATGACAGTTTAAACACTAGGATGGGGTTTCAAAGTCAGCTTTCAAGCTATAGCGTTCTAAAGCAGGGGTTCAAGTCAGGTTTTAAAGATTGTATTAGGGTTTCAGCAAGTAGTTTGGGTTTCAAACAAGGATGTGGGTCTTAAGTTAGGGCACAGTTAGCATTTCAAATAGATTCCAGAAAGATGATGCATCCAGCAGATGGTGTCCTTACAGAGTGTTTGTGCAGGTTGCGGTGCAGACGATGGCCCAAAAGGTGATCTTGGCGGTGTTGGTGTTGCTGGCCATTGCCATGGCAACCGTGACGGCGCAGAGGAGACGCGCGCAGGCGCAGACGCAGACGCAGACGGCCAACGCGGACGAGTGGAACTACCGGGCTGGCTGTGAGCACACAGATTTGCCTCTCTTCTGTTTACCTCACGTCAGAGTGATGATGGTGGCAAAGGCAGAGGTGACACGCATTGACGGATCATTGAACGGGAAAAGTAGAAAACCAACTGTAAACATGAACAAATACAATACTGTAAATACAGATGTGAATATGAGAACTGAGCAACAGCATTGTGTGTAGCAAAAAAGAGGCAAGTATATAAATTGAAGCAGTGGAGTGACCACCATACACAAATAAATAACTGTGTATTATTTATGAGGAAAAACAATAGTCAGCACTCAGCTGCATTATATGTGGTGACAATATATAACATTCTGGTCCCAGCCGACAGGGTCAGCATGAGGGGTGTGGCCAACCTAACGGAGATTTTGGACAACTGGCGCTTCGACATCCTCAACCAGATGAAGGGACTCCTGCAAAACGACCACCAGTCCCTGCTGCCTGACTACGCCAGGTACCACCGCAACCCGATGCAACAACAAGAGCCCACCCAGTAAAGGGGAATATTGCCTACCAGCCAAAGAGTCCCCGCAGGAATGTGTTTCTTCCTCTGGCCTGGACATAAACACAGAGGGAGTGGCGGGTGCAATCTGGAGTTTGGAAATATAAGGTTATGAAATAAACAAAAGGAAGTCTGGTGTTTCCAGCTTCTTACCGCAGTTTGGTTTGGAGGGCGGGACATTATGATGGTCCAGTAGTTAAAATGACACGTTATTGCTCCCTTTTTCATGCTTTTATTCACCCAAATGGCTGCTTCAGCTTCTTTTCTTCTTGCCCTCTCATACAGCTCAAACTTCAGTTGGGTTGTTGTTAAAACGACATTTTCCATCCGATTTGAGTCATATTTAGTAAGCAACTAGCATGAGACACTAATATAGCAAGAAACATTGTTACCCCCCTGTGTTAAACATAATGAGCCCCCCAAAATATCAAAGTTCTTTGTCCACAAAGTTCCCGCTGAGGGTCCTATTAGGCCAGCGTTAGTCAGAAACCAACAGCAAACAGCTAGTAGTGCTAAACAGAAAGTAGAAACCTACCAAAATAAATATAGCTTGTAGTAATAGTTGGTAGCCACTAGCCAGTAGCAATAGAACAAGGATAGTACATACTTTCCTACAAATATAAATACAGTCAGGAGTAGTCTATTGCATATATAAATATTGTTGGAGTAGACAATATTAAGTATTGTACTCTTTGCGTGTTCAATTAACTGAATGGTGAGATTCTGTTGAAGAAGTTCCTTTGCAAAGGTTTTAATTACCAGAAGCCTCTGGTCCACATAAGACAAACCATCCAAGCGATGCTCTGTTCAAATGTGATCTTCCTCTTGGCTCACATCGTTATTTATTCACAAAAAGGGTTCAGAAAAAGGTCAGCCCACAACACACCTGGTTACAACTGAATACAAGAGAATCCGTTCCCATGGGTATAAATCAGATTAGAAAAAATACAATAATAATAAGCCTGACTCCCTTCCGACACAGCAGAATCCCCGGAACCTCCCTTTAGATTACGAATGAATAGACAGACCCGTTGCTCTTTCTCATGAAAGTAACACAGATAAGAATATAGGTCTATTCATACAGCCATACTGAGTTAACATAATTATAAACGGCTAAAATATAATTTAAAACTAAAAAACAATGTTAATAACTCATCATTCCCTCATTTGAGCTCTTGAGAGCTCAACACATTAAAACATTTTTTTTCAATGGTTGTGTGGTAAAAATAATTATCCTTAAAACATCCCTTTAGCAGAAGAGGAGGTAGTTTAGCAATCATATGACATTAAAAAACAATTTGATACATTTAAAAGATTTTTAGTGAAATAAGCATAGCATATGTGAGGCTTAACATAAAATGTTGTTCATTAAAAAGTGTCGCAATGTATCGGCAGACGAATATGTGTTCTTTGAAGCCATCTTGTGATGAAGTTCTTTGAAGGTCTTTTTTTTTTTTTTTTAATGAAAAGAGTGTCGCAATAGTTCGTCTCTTCTTTAAGAATTTGGGGTAGACTACCCAAATTCTTCGATTTGCCACCTGGGATTATTCTGCCCAAAATGTGACTGATCAAAGGAATGATTGCCCAAGAAAAGGCACTTGCTCTTGATCCGTTGACTGATGTCCTCAAACGGTGTCGAAACGGCCGCTCCAGAACGATCACTGGGTCAGCTGACGTGGCTCCAGATCGGAGGTGATAATATTGATGATCCAGTTGTGGAATTTCGTCTCTCCTTTCAACCTGAGAGCATCAGTTGATGAGATGGCCGAGCCTGGCACGTCTCCGGAAGCCTTGTAGACCAGATGTGGCATTTTCTCTGTGCAGAGAACTGCACAAGATTTCCTCACCAACCCCCTGGGGCCGTTCTCCTGAGTGCAAAAACTTTTCATTTTTAGTTTCTCATAAACTCACATAAATTTTATTTGGAGGAAAAAACCCTGATAGGTTTTGTTAGTTTGGGATTAATAAATGTTATTTGATTAAGATCCGTAGGTCCTGTGCTGTTGGAACAGGAAAAGATCTATTTTTGTGACATTAAAATAGAGCCCAGCCTTTGATTGAGTTGAATGACATTCGCTCATTCATTAATATAAGACAGAGCTTATAAATATTTATCTTTCAAATAGGTTTTGTTCAATAATAGGTAATTTTTTACCATGACTAAATTTGTTCTAAATTTGCATAACTGTGCCTTTCATATCTCTTATTCTCTTCCCAGAATCCCATGACCGGCCGAATCCTGGCATGCTGGGAAAAACTCACATATATTCATATTATCTATACTCTTTTGCAAACACTGGGCTCCAAACATTACATTTTTCAAATGTGATTCTGAGATAAAAGATATAATATAATATAATTACCTTCATTCGGCGAATATGCATTATTGTCCTTGCTTGCTTCAGACTTACTTTGCGATCGATTTCCTCTGGTAGATTTCTTCATATTCAAACTGTGGATTATCACTTTCAAACTCATCCTGTCAATTGGAGTGTAGGCCGATACCCCACAACCTTTTTAATTTCGTTTTTAAGTTTGATTTTAATTTTCTAACTCGTCTACATTGGTTAAATTCTTAAACATAAACTCCCTCATTTGACAAAGATCCACTGATTTTTTCAAACACGTCAAGACAAAGGGAGGACAAAATAGAGACCTCATTTCTCAAAAAACGTCATAAATAACTCAACCCTCTAAATCAGGCTATGAGATAAACAAAAGAGCTACAATACACTATAAAACTAAACATAAGCAGATACAACTTAAGACACTAATATATGATGACTTTGGGGCCATAAAAATAGAGGTAACCATATTACTCTAATTCATTATCTTCAAACTTCTAATCTTTTACATATTAGCGGGGCTCATAAAAAACACAGCACACAAAATATTTCTGGGATTTATAAATCACAGTGCTGTAAAAAAATATATATATATCAAACTTAGCCATCAAACTCTTAGTTAGTCTTTTACTTGTTACTACTCATTTTATTCTATTATTTATTTTATACTATAGCTGCAGCTGGACGAAGTCCAAAAAAGTTCCTCACGGGGAAAATAAAAATATATCATATCATATCATATTAATAAAATTCCCATTGTACCAATTCAGAAACTGATTCTCCCAAAAATATAGGCAAAAATTTAGTAGGCTATAGATTGAAATAAATTTTCTCAATCCCTCATTTCAAATTTACATATGTAGTTTTCAATTTCCTGAAATATCTTGCTATAGATCACAGTTCCCCACTCAACACATTAAAAATGCCTTGCATATCACTATGTAGCATTTTACTGAATGGATCACATCTCATTCCGACCACCAACTTTCTTTGTCCAGACCCCCAGCAAAAGGCAGGACGGCAGCTGTTGTCAATGTTCAGTCCTGGCCAGCATGGCGGCTGCTGTGGCAGCAATGTTCAGAGCAGGCATTTAGATTTCCTCTGGATGCAAAACAGCCATAGGGGAGAAGTCACTAGAATGAGGCGTATACACAGTCACTGGGCATTGAGGAATTTGAACATCATGTTTTTCTTAGGCACAGGACGAGAAGACTGTTGCTCTGCGGCTTTTGACCTTTGATCTCTGCCACATCCATTCAGACGCAGTCTGCAATGTGGATCCGATGACACACAGTCTTTCTGAGAGCTCACCTGATCAAAAAAAATGCACACTCGTTGATACAATGCATTAAAAATGCCAGACTGAGGATATGGGATCATAGCAAGACAGTTCACTCCCTGCTTTCTCAAAAATGTTTCATAAAAAACACAGCCTCTTTATTCATTTCTTTTTTTCAATACCCCTTCAAATAGCTACTAGCCATACAACGTATCAGCAGCTGGGGCGCATCAGTGAAGGCCATCAAACCCTCATCTGCCTTGGAACTCAAACATCAGTTTCTGAAATGACACACTCAGAAAAAAAAAACAAATATTAAAAATCATTATCAACATGTCAATTCCAAAAACATTCATAACTCCTTATTCAACTATCTTACTTCCAGCCACAGCTATAAAGATATAGGCATAATTATATCAACTCTCAAACAAAATGTCATTATTTTATCATTACTCTTTATTCATTTGTCCCGAAAAGGGAAAGTTAACAAATTAACCATCGTCATCAATCATTAAAGTGTAAAGATTTATTAGCTCAGTCACTAAAAAAATAAAAAATAAAAAAAAATAATAAAAATAAAACACTAATTTAATATTCTTTTTTCAAAAACTCAACAATATCTTTCAAATACTATTACTTATTTTATATTGTTTATCATTCCTCTCTTACCATTTTGACAAAGAAAGAGTCCCATTACGAGGACACATTATGCTAACAGCGCACAGCCCAGCCCCCACCTTTTTTTCTAACCTAGAAACGGGGGAAGGGGGGGGGGAATCTTAACTTTATAAATCGCAAAACCTATTTTATCATATTCCCATTAATAAAACAAACGCCACTATCACAACAGTCTCATCTCACACAAAAACAACACCAAACTTAGTTAAAAATATCGATGAAAAACAAACAAAATCACATTTATCACTCACAATGACAAAAATAGCCCCCACCTTTTTAGAAGCTAGGTCACACACTCAAATGCATACGCACACACTCTTCAGTCATTATAAAATAATAAACGGTGTTATTCCTTCAATTCGTTGTCTACAAATCTTATAGCATTTAAACCGCAGCTTCGTACGGTAATTTCAATAAACGGATAACTTCAAACAAACCACCCGTAAACAGCTCCAAAAATACTGGAGTCATTTTAGCATCAAATTCAGCCTTTTTTCATTACCAACAAAAAAAATACAAAAGTCTGACATACCATTTTGTCCAGCAAAAGCTTTGTATACAATCGATCCATAGTTCGTTTTTTCATTGTTCATCGACGCTTTTATTTTTCGCTGAACCGGAAGCGCATTCAGGACAAACCATTCTGTATCCGGGTCGAAATCGCCTCCATTTTGTTTGTAGTTATTGATGTATACATTCGGTTTTAATACAGTGACGTCTCACTTTTAGTATTAATAGTTCAATATGTTAACACATATGGCCACACACAGACAGACATAAGAATTACGTGACCTCTCGTTTATACACAGCGGTTACCCAATCCCGCTGAGCTAAACTGTTCTCCATATTTTGCAAAATTTCTGCAAGGCGCATTTTCTTAAGAAATTGTCACGCACTAACGAACTCAACCGTGGAACAAAAGGAATTCAAACGGGAATCCTGACCTCAAAACTACATATTGTAGAAGCGCCTACAAAATAAAATAAATCACGTAATCTCTCGATTGCAAATACAGTGATACAAAATCCAATCATCGCTGTAATCAACCTGGACCCCTTTCTGTTCAATTTCAAACAGGCGCTTTTTCAAAAAAACATATTACGTGTAAATAGGACTTTTTCAATAAGAGCCATGAACAAATATGATACTCGTCCCCAAATCGGCCAAAACTGCTTAAAAAGCAGAGCGCATACCATAATCTTCAATATATATTATGGTCTAAGGATTCTTCATAGCGTTGACGAAAAACAAAACAAATCAAAAAATTAACCACTATTTCTTCCTGTACAAAAAAAACTTCATCACTTCGAGTCTGCATCACGTCACCTTCAAATGCACCACTCCACGACGTGTTTAGTTCAAGATCGTCGGAATTATCAACTCTCTAACGACATCAAACTTTAACTTGTTCACACAGATCTCTTTTAAAATTTAGATAATTTGGAAGACGAAAAAACCAGCTGCAGCGGACCAGACAGACAAAACCTCTTCTACGTGGATAACAGTCTCCACTTACCGTACTTTATTTATTTAGGCCTAGAAGTTCCGCCCGTCCTTGAACGCCGCAGCTTGTTCCACGTCAGAATAACACCATCCGTTTGGTTCAACGGAGGAGACCATTCGTTATAATTCAGCGTCGGCGGTCACCATTTGTTGGAGTAGACAATATTAAGTATTGTACTCTTTGCGTGTTCAATTAACTGAATGGTGAGATTCTGTTGAAGAAGTTCCTTTGCAAAGGTTTTAATTACCAGAAGCCTCTGGTCCACATAAGACAAACCATCCAAGCGATGCTCTGTTCAAATGTGATCTTCCTCTTGGCTCACATCGTTATTTATTCACAAAAAGGGTTCAGAAAAAGGTCAGCCCACAACACACCTGGTTACAACTGAATACAAGAGAAGCCGTTCCCATGGGTATAAATCAGATTAGAAAAAATACAATAATAATAAGCCTGACTCCCTTCCGACACAGCAGAATCCCCGGAACCTCCCTTTAGATTACGAATGAATAGACAGACCCGTTGCTCTTTCTCATGAAAGTAACACAGATAAGAATATAGGTCTATTCATACAGCCATACTGAGTTAACATAATTATAAACGGCTAAAATATAATTTAAAACTAAAAAACAATGTTAATAACTCATCAATATCAAAGTCCTTTACTCACAAAAGTTGGTCAATGCCAGCTCCCGCAGGCTAACGGCTAAGTGCGCTAAAAATGGCTTAATAGAGTAAACACTTGCTTGCAGTCGTCTGACCGACCAGTGATGTCAATTCCCCATTAAGTAGCGATTGGCTGTCCTAAATGACATCATTGCCTAATTTTTAATAGTATTGGGCACAGTAGCCGAGGGAATAACTTAATGGGAGAGGCAAAAAAAAGTGAGTAAAAAACACCCTATAAAAAATATTTGCTAAATTTGTCGCTAATCGCTTTTGACAAATATGTCACCATGAGTCTTAGGAAAGTCGCCAAATTTAGTGAGAAAGTCAACAAAGTTGGCAACACTGCATCTGACTACATGCTCACTCAAGATCTGAATCAAAATCCTTTTGACACCAAATGTTATGTTGATGTGTCTCATCTCCGTCCAGGATCCAGCCTCTGTCTGACGCTCTGAATGATCTCTACAAAGAGTTCAACGCCCTCAAAGCTCACCTGGGCGAGCTGACGGAGAAGTTCAGCGCCATGGAAACCTTCATGGACGAAGTGAAGGCCAGCAGGGGAAGCGGCCAGACCCAGACGCAGACCCAGGGCCAGGCCTCCTCGGCCCCTGTGCCCAGGCAGACAGGCAGGCGAGTGATGAAGAAGAAGACCACCCCCGCGACCACCACTTCGTAGGATGACCATGATCATGTTTACACGCTTATTATGCTTTTTAGTGCAATGACCTCATAGAAAAAAAAACAGAAAAATATAATGAGTATTAAAATAAAAGTGCATTTGTTACTGCTACAATTAATGAGAAGCTAAAGCTATCGAGTAACCAGGGAGGATTTTGTCCCCTTCTGGAATCCCTTTGAGGGATTTGGTTTTGCCGCTGGATCTCAGCCCAACACGCTGAACCGCATCCAAGTCAGATTGTTTGGACGTGCTTGCTGCCGTTTTGCGTTGTGTTTCCTGCTGCATCACGCATACACAAACACGCATACATACGCTCCGCTTAACAAATAAAGTCAATTTTTGCATCAACATGGACATTGTTGTTCATTAAAAACAGGCTCGATATGAGACAGAAATACTGTTGCATGCAGACTGACCAATGACAAGTATGTGATGTAACCAATCACTGATGCTGGGTGTAATGATTGACAAGTCGACCGACCAACGAAGGCTATATCACTTCCAATAGGTTGACTAATTAACCCGTAGACTGACGAGCTTCTGCATGGAGAATGAGAGCCATATCATGAATGTTGCGTTTAATGACTGACATGTAAACTGACCAGCGACGCGTGTTGCCTCAATGCTCATACGTACTGTATCTGCGCGTCCTCTGCGGACCCTCGCTGCTCATCTCCTGCATGGAGTGAGATTGAGAGCAAGTGCAGATTATACACAGTTACAGTGAGTCCCTCGTGTTAATAGGATTGCTCATGTTTGCCCCTATGACTCTGATGTCACACCAAGTGGGTCACAGCTCACAAAACCCAAAATAGCTTTGAACACTTTTGGTTGCCTTTGGATAAAAGTATAAGTAGACTTGGTGCATTCTCCTGCAAAGTCTTGATCAGGACTTGGTCTCAAGTCCTCAAAATGTTAGTATTGACTTAATCTCAAACCCTCAAAGTATTGCGTCGAGTCTTCGGACTTGATTTAGACTTGGTTTCAAGTCCTTAAAAGTCTATTAATTTCTCAAAGTCTTGCTTTTCACATTTGATCAAAGTCCCCAAAGTCTTGATCTTGACCTATCAAGTCATCAAAGTCTTGATTTTGACTTGGATTTAAGATTCAAGTCAAGATCAAGACTTTGCGGAACTGAGACCAAATCTTTAAGAATTTGAGACGAAGTTAGAATTGAGACTATAAAGACTTGATGAGACCAAGACTTCAGGACTGGAGATCAAGTCAAGATCAAATTTAGAGGACCAAAACTTTGTAGACTTGAAATCAAGTATCAAGGAATCAAGGAAAAAGACTTTGAGGACTTGAGACCAAGTGCAGACAAAGACTTTAAGGTCTTTTCCTAGACGTTGTGGAGTTAAGACCAAGTCAAGACCAAGAATTTGAGGATAAGACCAAGGGGTCAAGGACCTGAGACCAAGTCAATATAACATTTTGAAAACCAAGACTTTGAGGACTCTAAAAAATGACTTTCAGGACCCGAGACCAAGTCATAACCAAGACTCTAGGAAAGCCAGAGCCGTGTTCTTGTCGCCTGTTTTCCCAGTCATTAACTCATTCACTGCCATTATAGACGTCAAAAATTAATTTTAATTATTTCTATTAGTTTAACATTTTTTCCCCACTTTTGTTAACAAGAGTATGAAAACATATACTTTTTTCAATTGTATTACAACAGATATACAATTTGTGATTAATCCTGAGTTAACTAGTAAAGTCATGCGATTAATTACGATTTTAAAAAAAATTGCCTGACGCCCCTAATTTTTAATCATCTTTTTTTCATAAAAAAAAGATTATTAAAAAAAATACTAAAATGATTTTTTTTAAATTACAAAAAAAAGAAGATTATTAAAAATGAGGGGCGACAAGCGATTACACTTTTTTAATCATAATTAATCACATGACTTCACTAGTCAAAAATTGTATTATATATATATATATATATATATAATTATTATTTTTTTCCCTCTAGGTTTTCATACTCTTGTTAACAAAAGCGGAAAAAATGTTAAACTAATAAAAATATTTAAAACAAATTTTTGACGTCTAAAGCCGTCTATGGCAATGAATGAGTTAAGAATTAAAAACACAATAAACAGTAAGAAGTTTTCTGTGAGTAGTGTGACAAAGAGTGCAAATCAGGCTGAGCCAAGCAGAGAATCCCTCACCTTAATGGGGAAGTGTCATGCGGATGAGTCAAGGAAAACAGCCTTTCGTCCCTGCCTGTGATTCACGGTCCTGGAGTGGCGGCGGCGACTGCTCACATTTCACACATTTCACACATTTCACACATTTCACACATTTCACACATTTCACACATTTCACACATTTCATTGTCAGTGGGGTCGCAGGATCAATAATGAATTTCATGCCTTGTGGCGTCAGCGACGCGCCCCACCGCTGCTCACCAAATATCTCCTCATGGTCTTCCTCATACGTCCTGTGCCGTCACCACTTCTTCTATTGATGTGGGAGTTTACGCCTTATCTCTCCTTAAATGCCGAGCAAAGGACGTGAAGTTTGGACAAAAGGCATGGTGGGCTTTTAAAAGCACAGGACACAGGACAGTTGTGGAAAAATAATATTTATTAAAATAAGAGACTTACTTGCGAGAGGTAAATATCTGCGATATAGAGATACCATTTCATGAAATAGAGAAATCAATAATCAAAAATCAAATAGCAAAAATTCAACAAAAATTGATGCTACCGTACACACTTCACAGGGCTCGTCTGTCTTCCTTGAAAATGGATGCAGATAAAAAAAAAAACATTATACAGTCATATGTCCTTTTTACCACACTGCAGATCAGATGTGAACTGTCAGGGGTCTCTGACCCGCGACATGTCTCAGCCGAGCGCCATAATAATGAAACACCTCCGTGGATGGTGTAATACTAGCACATTATTTATGAGGTGAGGTGGCAAAAGTTTTGTACCCAAAGTTCTGGGTTTCAAATGAGACTTTAAAATGTAGGTTTAGACTTTCAAAGTTGGATTTCAAGCCAAAGATCAGTGTTTAAAAAGTGGGTTTTCAAGACTATGTTACAATTTCAGGCCAGGGTTGGGGTGTGAAAATTTGGGTTTCAAATTTGTCTTATCAGTAAAAATGTGGGTGTTAAAACGGGATTTTCAAGTCCAGTTTTTAAATTTGCGTTTCAAACAGGTGGTTATGGTGTCAAATTGGGCTTTCAAGTTTAATAGCCTACGTTTAAAGCCTGGGTAAGGGGTAGGGTTTTAAATAATGACTTAATGTTTGTTTGTTTGTTTGTTTGTTTATTGAACATATAAACCTACAACAGAAATGCTACAATTAAAATAAAAAGATTTCAAAGAAAAGTTTTTGTTTTTTTTACATACATGGTCGTCATTAAGCGCAGCATACATGTTCAAAAGTCATGTCAAAGTTTCTGTCTCAAAGTAGGCTTGCAGGAGGACCCATTGTGAACAGTTAAGGTGTTAATCTGCTAATTAGAAGATGTTGAAGTCATAAATAGTCAAATAAAAAGGCTATTGTAAAGATACTTTTGTTATAATGAGCAGCTTTAAGGTTTCCAGGGAGGTTTTCAGGCAAAGGTTCGTATTTCAAGCCTGCATTTTTAAATAGGGTTTCAAGCAAGTCAAAATTAGAGTTTGAAGATGGTGTTCGGGTTTCAAATTAAGGTTTCAAGCCTGGGTTACGGTTTCAAGTTGGGGCCGTTGGTCAAAGAGTTAAAGATGGACGATGAAGTCGTGATGAAAGCTTTTCTTCTCCTTTATTGAAGCTCGTGTTGCCTTCACACCACGCTGAGTATGTACATGTGCGTGCATGTGTGTCACATGACTCCACGGAGGCAATTTTGGTTGGAGCATCTGCTACCTTCTTCAAGTTAACTCCATGATCAACAAAGTCCTTGTGTGTCTGCATCAATGTCATCAAATAAAAAAAATACAATATTTGGATGTTTGAGGGTTTCAAGCAACAGTTAGTGTCTCATTAGGGTTTCAAATCAGGGGTGGGGTTTTAAGTTAGGGTTAAATACCTGTTTTTGTGTTTCAAACAACAAGGTATCAAGCAATGGTTAGGTTTGCAAATCAGGAGTAGCGTTTCAAGACAGGCCTAATTTAGGGTTTTAAAGTTTTAAGTTGGGGTGTCAAGCCTGGGTCAGGGTCTCAAACAACAGGGTATCAAGCGATGGTTAGATTTTTAAGTCAGGATTAGAATTTCAAATTAGAATTCCAAGACAAATTTTCAGGCCCAAGTTAGGGTTTTAAATTATGGTTTTGAGACAGGGTTGGAGTTTCAAGCCTGGGTTAGGGTTTCAAACAACGGTTGGGAATTCAAATTGGGGTTTCAATCTAGAGTTAGGTTTGGTTTCAAAGTATGGTTTTGAGACAGGGTTATGGTATTAAAGTGGGGTTTTAAGCCTGGGTTCAAGTGTTAAATGAAAGGAGAATAACCAACAAGATTTTGTTGTGTGTCTTCATCGAACTTTTACGGATCTCTGAGGACTTTTTTTGTCCTTGACGTCTTCTGCACCGTCAGTTTGTCCTTCCTGTTTGACCCATCGCCACCGTCTGTTAAAGCGTCTGTTAAATGTCAGCAGGACAGGGAACACGATGGGCGCCACACTAATGAGCCACCTTTTTTTATTTTCCTCGACTTCATGCTGACGTCTCGTCATCATGTTGTCGTTGGGTCATTTTAGTCGCCACGCTCCAGCCCGGGAAGCCGCACAATTCATGAACGGAGCGGCCCAGGATCTGAGGTCTTGTGGGACTGGTTTGGATTAGATGCCCTGACAGTGAGACGAAGGGATGATTACGCCGCCTGACCAACGAAAAAACTAAAACTAAAATTCAAAAAAACAATTTAGTTAACGAAATAAAATAAAAACAAAAATGCTTTTTAAACAATGAAAACTAACTGAAACTACATTTGATGTTTACAAAACCAAATAAAACTTTCGCTTTAGTCTTTGGTAATCAATTTAATGCATGAGCTCTTGGGGATGATTTCTTTTGATATTAACCGGAATAAGGACATTTGAAAGTGTGTCACACAAAAGTGATGTCATCTAGCAGCAGCCAAAAGAAAAGCACCTTCAGATGACGTTGCTCCCATGGTGTTGTTTAAATATTGCGCACAAGTAATACACACAAAACTAAAACTAATACTGAAACTAACTAAAACTAAGCATTTGTGAAATAACTAAAACTAATAAAAACTAACAGAACTACCCTGAAAACTAATTAAAACTAACTAAATTTAAAAAACAAAACTCAGAACAAAATAAAAACGAACTAAAATGAAACATTCCAAAACTATAATAACCCTGCGCCTGACTCTGCGTTGTTTGCGCGACAAGACTGCAAAGAGCACAAAAAGCATCCAGGGAACGTGAAAATGTTGCGTGAATGCAAAATAATAAAAGCAAAAGTCAAAGTTTTCCCAAAACCAAACGGGATAGTATAGTTCTTACTAAAAAGGAATGACACATTTCCACCTAAAGTTCCAAGAGTTTTCAGTTCTTGCCAAATTCATTTCAACAAACTCAAGTCAAATCAAGTCATCTTTAGTATATAGTGCTTTCAATCAGCTGCAGCTGTGACAAAGCTTTTACAGAACAAAAAATATAATACAATGTTTAATTCCGTGTTTTTTATTTTGCTGTAGTACCAATACTTTTTTTGACACTTTTTTTTTTTTGTAATACATCCTTTGAGTACATCTTACACTCCTACTTCCATGTGCTTCCGTCCTTCACTTTTCTTATTCCTAAATTTAAAACTGCCAAAGACTTAAGTCGCACTTATATCCCTGGTTATGAACGTTTTTGAAAAGGTCATAAAAGATATGGTTCTTTACCTTATAGAGGGAAAATTAGACCCATTACAGTTTGCCTATCAGACTGGTAAGGGTGTTGATGAAACTTTATATTTCGGACAAAAGTGTAAAAGCACCTGGAGAAACCAAAATCCCATGAAAGGATCCTGTTTGCTGATCTTATTTTAAGTGACCTGCTCAATTTTTAGTGCTGCTTTTTAGCAAATAGAATCCAGCAGGTGTTGGTGAATGGACATATGTCCAGCACCAGGCTTTCCAGTACAGGGTCGCCCCA